>NC_059417.1:8046517-8366940 GCF_905220565.1 Melitaea cinxia | reverse complement strand
CGCCAGCACGAAATACGCGTCGAGACGTGCCTTGCACTGCTCAACAGACGCACAAATAGGGACACGATATCGAATCCGATACTTTACTCATATCGCTACCTTTTAATTCGATACTAGTATTCAGAAATTCGATACTTCCTTTCGATACTTAGTACTAATATCAGTACTTAGCATCAAGTATCGATTCCATAAAAATAAAAAATAAACGAGCAACTAACTCGTAAATACCAATTTAACGCCTCTGCTTAATAGGTTTTCTGAACTGAACGTAATTTAATAAAACATAAAAATAAATAAACGCACTTCACTACTGCCAATATGACGGCAAACGATGAAACGGAATGGACATGGACCTTTTGGCTGCGCTGTTTACATTCTGTGGTAGACATTTTGTTTTTCGATTGTCATTTGTCAATATATTAGTCATCATCAACATCATCATACTTTCTACTGGATTTACCGATTTTGATAATTCTTCTTTTGTTGGAAAGGAGATATCCCTAGTTTAGTACCATGATAAGGAAACCAGGATATGATGATGGAATCCCTGAGAAATCGAGGGAAACTCTCGAAAATCCGCAATAACTTTTTACTGGATGTACCGATTTTGATAATTTTTAATTTAATCAAAAGCTGATGTTTATCATGTGGTCACATTTAAATTTTATCGAGATCTGATAACTACTTTTTGAGTAATCTTTGATAACGCGTAGTTATTTGACTAATTGTTCATCGATCTACGTTGTATTACTTGTCGATGTTATTGAAGTCGGTTTTTTTTTCGTTTGTCTGCAAACACAATTATTATGTTTATCTCTTCTCCATAATGTGTTTAGTAGAAATAAAACCTTTTTTGTATCTAAGTTATTTATTTTTATTTTCATTGTGGTCCATTAATGAATAACAACAGGTCTCATTCATGGTCTGCGCGCCTCTGTTGTGGGTGTGAATTAATTTAAAGTAATAGGGAAACTGAAAATTTATTCAATACTTACTCATATCGATACTTGAGTTTCGATGCTATTACTAATTTGATACTTTTGTTTCGATACCGATACTATATCGATATCGATACTTATCGTTGCGATATCGTGTCCCTACGCACAAACGAAGTTATATTGAATCACATTGTTACTTATGACGAAAAATGGATTCTATTCGACAATCGCAAGCGCTCAGCTAGTTGTTGTAGTAAACTTTTGTTGTTTTGTAAACAACTCTGTAATAGTGAAAGCACATCTGAAATTTTGGTAAAATCATTTTTAGAATTAATAACTATCTATTGGAGTTGAATTTTTTTTCAAATTCATTGAATAAAAATTCTTTTTTTTTTATATTTTTATGAGCTATTTTATCATAACCTATATTAGGCTTAATAGGATCCCGAGGTTTAGATGTAAATGTTTTTTTGTATGATTTATTAGGATTTTGGCTAATATTTACTTCTTTACTAACTTCTGAACAAGATTTATATGACGTTGGTATCTCTTTATTGGCCTCTGCATATGATACACACTGTTCAGCCATGTGTAATTTAATAGATTTTTGCCTATTGAATTCTGGGCACGCTTTACTATTTGCCATATATTGCCGGAACATAAACAGCAAAAATAATTATCTTCATTGGCATTGTATGGTTCTGATATATGCTCCTGACCACACTTTAAACACCTTGGCTTAGATCTGCACTGTAATTTTGTGTGTCCATAACGACAACATTTATAGCACTGAATTGTGGGAAAGATGTGAAGCTCAACTGGAAGAGAATTGTAGCATATAAAAATTCTTTTTGTGAGGACCCTACCGTCAAAATAAATTACTACTGATTGTGTGCGCTTCCACACAGTAGCGCCTTCAACAACAGTTTTGTAATTTAAACATCTTACCTTTACAACTTTACCACAACAAACAGGTGTAGAAATATTTTTTATAATTTCTTCTGGGGAGCATTCTATTGGTGCATCCCTAACGATACCGATTGTAATAACGTTAAAAGATGGTATAAAAGTGTGATAACTATTTTCAAGAAGCAGGCTATTATTTAAAAATGAGTTCGCATCTTTAAAATTATTAAATGCTACAGAAATTCTGTTTCGTCCTATCTTTTTCAAACTGCCATTAATAATATTATTTTTTCATGCAGAAATCTCCGAATGTGATTGTGTGTAAAATCACTCCATCGTTATCACTTTTGTAATTTTTTGAACATGAACTAAATATGAAGACATGTCATTTTCATTATAAATATTTCTGCCTATGGCATTTTTATAGACAGTGTATCAGGTTGGAGCTGTGATTGTGGTACCGAAACGGGGAAATCTTTATTATTTTCATTTTGATTAGTCTCATCTGATTTTTTTTTTTTTTTATGTCACTGGGTCGGCAAACAAGCGTACGTCTCACCTGATTTTAAGCGATTACAGTAGCTTATAGACACCTGCAACATCAGAAGCATCGCAAGCGCGTTGCCGACCAAATCCCCAATCCCCCCGGGAGCTCTGGTCACCTTACTCACCAACAGGAACACAATACTGCTTGAAAACAGTATTATTTTGCTGTGATCTTCTGTAAGGTCGAGGTACTACCCCAGACGGGCTGCTCCATATTTTGAGCAGGAAATTCCTGCTGTGACCTACCTCAGTTAAAATTGATTTCTCAGACTCCGAACAATGACAACCAACTTTTTGGTTTCCCGCGTTTTTTCTAACTTATTACAATGTTTGCAAATTTTATGAAGACGAGATCTCTTAAGTGGCTTTTTAGTCATAGAGTGGTCAGTTTCCATACTCGATTCATCGTAATCTATAGTAATGAAATGGCTAGGTTACGAACTACATTGTGAATTAAAATCATTCCCGCCACCGGTTCCGGAGGTTCGTTCATTATATAAAGTAAATACTTACATACACTTACCAAAAATAGAAGAAAAACAAATTAAATCCAAAACTAAAACTAAATAACAAAATAAATACACTTTACACCTGTTCTGAACTATATTTAAAGTTTATTTAATAGTAACAAGAAAAAACACAACCACGCGAGTTCGAGTTTCCCGCTCAACTCCCAACCACTTGTAACTTGTATAATGTATGTTTTTTCACTCGCTTTCTGTCAGTTTCATTTAATCCACGGTTTAAGTTTTTTCGCGTTAACGCCGCTACATGTCACTGCTATCGAAGGGTGTGGTCACATATACTCTTTGGTGGTCACGCGGTGCAGTGTGCAATGCACACTACGCACCCCGGATGAGTGACGATTCATTCTAAATGGTTAGGTATGTTTTAAAACATAAATGCGTTGTGTGATAGAAAAAGAGACAGGAGGCTATTCTGTCTTTGTTGCTCAGCACACCCAACTATCGTCATGCCTCTGGCGGCCGTAAATTGAAAAGAAAAGCGTAACCATTAAGCAAACGACCGCCGTTGTAAGACCTTTGTAGCAGACCGTGATTCAATGCACAAGCAAGCAAAGCAAAAATACTTGTCAGTACTTCTATTCCTTGTTTGACATTTTCTGGTGATTCAGAATTTGCGTTGTCAGTTTCCTAAAATTTTGTTTTTGCAATTTTGCAAGTGCATTGTTTATTGTGTGATGTTTTATTATTCTGAGATCTAATGTGACGATATCAAAATGGTCGGAAATTTCGAAAATATTGGTTCTTTTATACGCAACTGCAATGGAATCAAATTGAAATACGACCAAGCTTGTTTGGAGATTGTAACAAATGAAACTGTTTCGTTTTGGAGCCAATATGAGGAGTGTGAGGATTGCATGTTACTGGAGACAGAGAAAATACCATTTACAAAGGCTATAGTGCTAAACACGATAAGTCCTCTGCGTTATGCTATAAGAAATCGAAACGGACAAATTTGCAACGGTATGTATTTGTTATAACCATACTTGTTTCTTTGTTAATGCATGACGACTGTAGCTCTGGACCGGTTATTTGAATATTTCATAAATAAATATAAATTGACATTGTATATTGCGGTTTCAGTGCAATGAGTCACTGATCCCATTGATTTAGCAATACATAAGCTGTGTTTATATATGTTGTATACCTGTTATGATAATGAATATACTAAAAGATTAAAAAGTACGTGCATACAAGTTTATTTGTTATATTAATTGAGAAATGCATTTTAAGTTTATTTATTACAAATAGTGGAAGATTTTCAAAATAAGTTATATTAAACATTGGTGCATTATCTATGCTACTTTGTTTATATTGTTATCAAATATCTTAGTTGTATAGAAGTACATTTTTATTACATAATATAGCTTATATGTACCTATATTCCTTATCTTATAAAAGAGAATGTTTTATAAGTTGTTTTTGTCAATTTTGTATGTTGAGTATAGAGTATAAGGTTTATTATATGAAGCCCCAGTCTTGATTTATTCTTTTGTTATGTGGCTTGTTAATATGTAATGACATAATTATTACATTTGTAAGAGTTAAATCTATTTAATGGAAACAAAACTTTTCTTTTTTTTTCATTTTACAAACATGACATTCTCATTAATGCTAATTCATAATAAAATTAGGTATACAATCACTTTACTTGGGATACATATTTTATGATTTTCTTCAAATTTAAATAGAGTATAACATAAGTAATAATAAGTACTAGTGGTCGAAATTCAACCATAATTAAAAATTTACATTAAAAAAAATAGTGAAATTAATGACCCTTTTTAAATTTTTCTATCTTGACTACAGACTTTGACAATCAACAAAAGAGTATAATATGCGTGTGTGTCAAATACATGGTAGTGTGTGTAATGTTTCTTTATTAATTTAATATATTTTTATGCATAATTTGAAAAAAAATTAGCATTCTGCACTCTTTCTCTATATAAACTATAAGTACCTGAAATTTCATACTCCTCCATCTGCGCAATTTTTGCAAAAAGGGGTACGAAGTTTTTGCTTCACGTATTAATATATAGATTACTACTGCTAATATGAGTACTAGTGTCTCATACACATAAAGTTGGAAATTAGTGTTTATAATCAATACTAGCAAAGACCCGTGACTTCACCCGTGTTAATTTTAATGAGGAAATTTGCAAAAATATATACCCTAAAGCCTTTCTCAGTAATTGACTATTTACTCTACAGGAACATATGAATTCGGTGAGTTCGGCCAGTACAGCATCAACGTGACTGATGTGACCAAGGATGAGTGTCTTCCACGTATGACAGCTGAGCCTGATGCTGCTTACTTACCGTTACTGACAGCGGTTGTAGTACTACTGTCTATGGCGACGCTGTGGTATATCGTGAAGGGTATAGGCAAGCGTGTCGTTGCTGGAAGGTTTTATGCCAGATATTTTGCAAGGTAAGTCTACTGGAGGTTATACATGTTGTTTTATAAGATGGGGACAATCCAAGAATAGCTTTACCAAAAACAAGTCATGTAAAAAAAAGTTAATTCTACTTAAGTAAACTTTTTCCTATACAAAACAAAATATAATTAATGAGTTAATATTTGAAAAATTGTATTAATATCAAGTGCCATCTATCACAAGATTAAAAATGTATATGAACTTAAGTTGGTGAATAAAAAATTTATTAACAGTTGAAAATTTCAAGAAGGTATATAAAAATACATAAGGAAAGTATGTATTTGTGTTAACAGTAGGAATTGAAAAGAAAAAAAGCTTGTGTAGGCTTTTAGTTTGGTTCAGTTTGAGTTTAAATGAATTAGCTTAGTTTTGTACTGTTAAATATGGTTTCTAGTGTGTTTAGTGTGGTATTTTTTTTTAATGTAACTAATCATTGGTATATGGCTAAATCTTTTTGTGTTCGCTTCCTGACTAAAATAATTTAGTATCAATATCTAGCATAATGTATAAGTTATTATAAGATAGTTCAACTCCAGACATGTGCGTGATTTTTTGTGCACTATGCTTGTAGAGACAGCGAATGTGTGTGCGTGACAAAGGATACAGTCAAGTATACTTAAGAATTGCACTTTTGTATAAGAAAAAAAGTCTAAGTCTAGGTACTGTTTCATTTTATTTAATCTACTTTATATATTTGGCTTGCCAACTAAAGAACATGTTAAACTAATTCTACAATTTTAAACATTAATAATGCCAGTTGATTGGCATGTATTCAACTTATATGCACAAACATTAAACAAAAATAAACTAAAACCTGTTTACAAAATAACAAGTTAATAAGAATAAATATTAATATAAATATTAATAAATATTAATAAGATTAAAACTAACTAGAGACAAGACTAAGAGGACAATATTTGCAACCATTTATTTATTTAAAAAAAAAAATATTTTTTGTAAGCACTAGACATTATTGTCGACAAACAAAAAGCGACAAAACCCCTGTTACGGCAGATGACAACAGTCACTAATAAATGTTGCATAGCTACAATGCACACGTAATCGCACGCAAGACTGAGTTCAACTATCTTATTCTATAAATGTAATTCGTTTTTGCTACATTTCCTTTTAACAGATACACAAGCTTTTATCGCACTTTTTTGTATTACTAACATTTAGAAAACATTTTTATTTTCACATATTTTGATTAGCGAAAATTAATTAGTTTCCTTATAGTAAATGCAAAACTTTGACTAGCCCATTGGTGCAGTTTGTAGTGATCCTGCTTTCTGCTCCGGGGGTTGTGGGTTTGATTCCCACCCTGAGTCTGGGTGTAATATATATATATATTTATTTATATATTTATATAGGTATTATTTCTAAGTATGTTTATCGAAAAAAAAAAAAATATACAGCTCTACCAGTCGGCTGTTACCTATAACACAAGCATTAAGTTGCTTACTTTAGAAACAGACGACCGTGTGTGTATTTTGTAAATATTTATTTATTTATTATTATTTTATTAAATAACGTTAATAGGTTAGATTCAAAAGGGAGGCAATAAGTAAAAAACAAACAGAATAAAATATTACATTCCATTAAGATATACAAAAAATGAAATCATTCAAATTCAACAGTTAACTTAGATGTACAGCAAAATAATACTGTTTTCAAACAGTGCTGTATTTCTGTGGTGACTAAGGTGAGAGAGCAGAGTTCCTGGGGAAATTAGGAGTAGTGTTGGTAACGCGTTTGCGATGCTTCAGGTGTTGCAGACGTTTATTGGCTACGGTTATCGCTTACCATCAGCCGTACGCCGAGCCGTACGCTTATGTGCTGACCTAGTTATATATTTAAAAAAAAAACTTATTTTTTGTACATAGAAAAGAAATAGTATGTAGTGTATATGGTTTTATTTAATGCCTCTCGCTTATACATAATTTTATGCAGGTAGGCCGTATTATGTATACAATATACCTAATATAGCCTGCATGCAAGACGTATTCCGTATTTTCCCTGTACATTTATGTCTCTTGTTAGATTGTTGATTGGCTTTATTATATGTTAATATGTTTTTTTTTTTTTCTGTACTAATCCTGGTTGTGGCTTTCATGCTTTTTATGTCTTGTTCTCTTCTATTGTTTAAAGGGCCAGTGCAGAGCCAATATCGATAATTAATTTTTCCAGAGAAGACAACGAGCTAGGTTCTGAAACTCGCGTCCTGACGACGGAAGCCAGCGTTCCTCGATCACCGACTAGGTCGCGCTTGCGATCGCTCGATATATTCAGGGGATTCGCCATTGCTCTCATGGTATGGCTGCAAACTTTTTTTATATATACCTATCTATATCGCAGACTTTGCCCTGTCTTGCTAACTTTTACACGCGTGCAATTTTTGGAAAATTTATTCTTACATAATGTCACAAGACTCAAATAATTGTTTTTGTTCGCAAACCGACTCCAAATACATCGGCAAGTAATACAGCGTAGGCCAAAATAATCATCAATTAAATACACATATTTTTTATTCTAGTCCCCGCACTTTATGCGAGTCGTTATTTGCTATTTTATCTTTCATACCAGTTCTCACTTTCATGCCTCTCGTACTTTCATGCTGCATACTTATTCTTTCTATCATTCATCTCTTTCTCACTCGGGCTGGGTTCCTCTCTACTTTTTAAGGCATACTTTTATGGCTACCATACTTAATTCTATCAACATTCGGAATACACATTATTAAAGATAATTCAAAAAGTACTAGTCAGATCACGGTCACTATTTCACAAGACTATACTAAAGTCCTTCAATACTGACCATAGGCTTCTAATAATCCATCATCTTCCGTCTAAAGCCAGCTGAAGTTTGAACAGAGTGAATATCCTGGCAGAAGCCCTGTCTACAGACTAAGCTATCATCAACATCCTGGTTCCAGGAAATCCTCTTCAACCTAGTACGGATAGTCGAATTACTTATCGATTTTAATAATTATTATTAAGTAATTCGACGTAGGTAGTCGATAATATAGTCAGTTAAATACGCATTATTTGTGATAACTAATAAAATACCAGTCAGGTCATGATCAATTTTAAATGGGAGCACAAGAAAAGCGCCAGCTTTCGGTTTAAAAAAGAATCATCGAAATCAGTATACCTAACCATAAGTTGACACAAATAAAAAATACAGTCGAATTGAGAACCTCCTCCTTTTTAGAAGTCGATTAAAAAAAAAAACTAAATTGGATAAAACCTATTAATTTTTTTTTTTTTTTTTTTTTACTTCATTAATATAATCAATACGCGATGGAAAGTGTCAGGAAGTATTTGATGAAATATTTGTAACAATTTATTTATATATGTACACGTTGATAACAGATACGCGTCATTAGATATGTATGTTATCAGTTTTAACACATAACAGAAATAGAATTTAAAATTAATATATAGTTGGTAAAAAAATTAATGTGTAACATAACGTAGCTAATTATTATGGTTAAAAACGAGAAATGAATTATCAAAAGTGCTTTATCTCCAAATTTAATTTTTTCAACCAATTATTTCAGTAGCTTCTGAGGATTGGAAACAAATTAATTCAATCAATCACTTTAGTTAGACATCACGTAATGATAATGGCACAAAATATGATGTTAAACTAAAAAAAAAAAAACTATTCGTAAATTTATCTAAATAATGACATATGCACCAGTTTCAATAGTCATCCGATTCATGAATAGCGAGGGTAGGGCACGGCTTGGGATCACTTGCAGATGGGGGAGAAATTTTTATCATATAAGATTATTACGTAAAAGTATCAACACCCTAAAATATAGAGACCTACTATATTGATAAGAACTGAGAACTCAAACTGAATTTTCTAGATATTTTCTTTCTCTTGTGCGTTTGGACTGAAGTTTAGGCCAATTATGGCCAAAACTTAGACTTGCTAAATCACGAACACCCAGTTTTGTCAAATTTCGGCTACTATAGACTTCGCAACCCAATTTGACCGAAACTAAAATTTTTAGTTAGTCATTACAATTTATTGTATATTTCCAGATCTTCGTAAATGCTGGCGGCGGTGGATATGGCGTTTTCTCCCATTCTACATGGAACGGTTTGACTGTGGCCGATGTGGTTTTCCCATGGTTCGCGTTCGCCATGGGCGAAGCTTTGGTGTTATCTCTTAACGCAAGACTTAGGACTTCCATGCCGCGATTGACTGCTTTCGCACAGGTGAGATGAGCAAATAATCTTAAATTAAAATTGTACACTTGTAGTATCACTTCTGGAATATTCTGAAGTTTGTAACTGGTATTCTCTGAAAATTGTTTTCGTAAATGCTAAACTGGGACAAGCTTTCTTATATAATGTATATGCGCGTAGTCATAAAACGTTAGAGAATATTTATATTTGTACAAACTTTGTTTTTTTTTTCTGGACTTTTTCCTTTTAAGACTGACCGACGTGTGTCGGAGAATGCATAAAACTGCGGGTCGGTGCCGTTCTCTATGGGAGATCAAATTACATAAATTAAAATTGAAGGGTGTATAAAAAGGAAAAAAAATACAATTTGAGCATAAAGAAAAAAGTTTCGGTACCTAAAGTTGTCCAAAACTCTATTATCTTGTAAATACCACACATACTTTACTTCATTGAAGGTTGTCAAATAGAAATGTTTTAAAAAAAATTCCAAAACACACAGGAAACGATTAGTTTTCCACAATTGAGTTTAAGATGAATTTTAAAGATTAATTTAGTATGCCTTAAAACAGTAATCACAGCAACTGGCAACGGCATGTCCTAGGATTTGATTTCTATCTGGGGGTTTGGTAAGCACAAACAATACCCAAATATAAACATCCAGACATATACATCATAAAAGTGCACGACTAACATAATTAATATTTGTCGTGTGCAGAGATTGAGTCCCTGTCAGTCAATTGCTATGACCCTGCGACATTGGGATTGTCTATATAGTAAACTAGCCGACCCGTGCCCACTTCGTTGGGCGTTAATTATTATTATATTAATCAAATGACATACTTTAAAAAACAAATTTTATAGCACTTAAATAAATAATATGTTGCTCCAACGCTATCTATCAAAAATCGAGAAAATGTCGTCGATAGACTAAAATAAGACTAAATTAATAACGTCGAAAGACTAATAAATTGTTTTCTAATAGCGATAGATGGCGATAGTTTATTACCATTTTGATATTATATTTTAATCTTTTTCTTATTTACTGATATTTTTGTTCAATTACAATAAAATATAGCCTATGTCACTCCTGAGTAGTGTAGCTTTCTGTTAGTAAAAGAATTTTCATGATCGGATCAGTATTTGCGAAGATTACCCCCTACATACAAACAAAGTTATAAACTTTACCTCTTTATAATATAAGTATAGATTTAAATTAATATCATGATATATTATTCCAGGTCGCTCGTAGATCCCTATTACTATCCCTGATAGGCATCTGCCTCAGCTCAGTGGGTGTATCTTGGTACAATGTCAGGTTCCCTGGAGTGTTGCAACGCCTGGCAGCAATGTACTTTATTGTTGGTTCGCTTGAGTGTGCCTTTATGAGGACCAGTCAGAATATTACACCAGGTTTGTTTAAAATTTTTTTTTTTGTGTTTACTAGTGTATTACAAAAGTGGTAAATAAATGTATTGACCACCTGATGATAAGTGGTCACCTATATTTATATCGACATATGTATTATCTTGAATATATGCAGGATCATTATGATGATTAAACACATGGATGGGTAATAGATATTTCTTGTACTGGATCTCGTACCAACGGTCGGTCACCAATCCGCCTGCCCAGCGTGGTAACTATGGGCAACACACATGAGTTCACGCCATTTTTGGCGCGTATATTGGCGTCGATATTAATATTGTTAAACACACCACGTCACTAAAGGGGCGGAGTTTGATTCGTATACGTGCAACAAACAATAGACAAAAGAAAAAACCGAACATTTCAAGGTTGTCGCTAGTGACTACTGTTGAAATGTTTTAAGATGGTAAAATTTATTATTATTTTCATATAACATATTTATTATTTTATTTAAAGATAATTTGGTTGGTTTTGTAGAATAAGTATTTCAAACAACATTTATCTCTCTTTCCTTTTATTTATTATAATTTATTTATTGTGCTTATTTCCGTCACTTTCTATAAAAAGTGAAGGAAGAGATTTCTATGTAAAAAATTTTCCTTTCAAAGTTTGCTTAGAGACTTTTCTACTAGCCTTTGCCGTTACAACTTGTTTTATTTACGAAATACCTCTGAAATATAGATTTTTTCATTCATCAGTATTTCATATAAGAAATAGATTGTGTTTTCAATAATATTCAACCTAGTTTAAAAATATCAATAAATGAACAATTCCGATATAATTCTTCATATGGTTATAAAGCATTACGGGAACGACCCTTTTGCCCTAGTTTATGCGTGTTTGCGTGTAGCTTAGGTGTGTGTCGTGTTTCAATCCAGCGCGTAAAAACATTTGGTAATTTTATAAATAAAAATTATTTAATATTTAATTTTATTATTTTTACTAAAGCGTTAGGGCAAGTAAGTTGCATATTTAGATTATAATATCGATTCTGATAACG
The DNA here is from genome assembly GCF_905220565.1 of Melitaea cinxia. NCBI lineage: Eukaryota > Metazoa > Arthropoda > Insecta > Lepidoptera > Nymphalidae > Melitaea > Melitaea cinxia. Next base: position 8,354,964 of record NC_059417.1, on the reverse strand, counting down.
CAGATAAATTTAAGGATACATGTTTCGACACATTGTATAAGAATAAAATAATGTTATTTTTTATTCTTAAAGGTCGTTCCCTGTTCCGTGACATAGCCGCTGGCTGGCAACAGTTGCTAGCGACAATCCTCATCGTTGCAATACAGGTGAGTGATATTTTTTTTTGCAGTTATATACAAGCTATGAAGGTACACTCGACGGTCATACAGTAAATAAAAACACATATATAGGTATCAGCACAGATATTGAGCGCTGGGCGACACAATGGGAAACACTTTGTGTATCGTGCAGGGGTTGCAAACATAAAATAATTATGTTTACTACAAAAATAAAAATAAATAAAATATAAAAGTATTTGAACGCATTAAATATCTGATAACTATACTAGGGACCATTTTAAAGCCATATCCACAAATGAGTCGAAGCAGTAGTTTAGGCAAAAAATAGGTCTTATTTCTACGTAAATAAATTTCCTTACAAAGATGGTTTGCAGTTGTGGTCTCGATCCCCGCACATTACAAAAATTTGTATTGGCCATATCGATGTTTGTCGGGGTGGTGATCATCACTTCGGCCTATCGCTATATATATTCATAATATAGCCTATATTTCCGGTGACGTTTCAGGTGACGATAACCCTGACGGTAGCTGCACCAGGCTGTCCAGTTGGGTATTCCGGCCCTGGGGGACTCCATCGTACTGCATTGGGAGATTTCTCACTGCAAAACTGTACAGGAGGTATCGCAGGGTATATTGATAGGTATGTGTTTCATTGTTATATTAGTTTAGTCTCATTTTTTTATAAATAAAAGTAGGATTTAAAAAAAATTACACTGATGGTAAGCAGTTACCGTAGCTTATGGATGCCTGCAACACCAGGACACTCGTTATCGACACAGCTCTGGCTAACTTACTCAGAATATAAACGACACTTATGGGCAGTATTATTAGTTTGTGATTTTCTTTAAGTTTGAGTTACATAAGTGACGTTCGGGTTCAGACTTTGTGTAGATGTAATAATATTGGGAGGCTTAAAAGTTTCACGTCTCCTGTCCTCTGTCTCCTTTTCAAGTTTACTGTCGAGTGGTCAACCCATTCAAGAAGACCTCAAACTTTTTATAATATAAATTTTTAGTTTTTCATTTAGGCAAAGTAACTTCATCCCGAAGTCTGTTTCCCACCTTGTTAAGTGTCCTTGTCAGACACTTGTGTATTAGCAACGAAAACCTATATTTTTTCTATTGCATGCTCTTTACTCAAAAGTTTCCATCTGTGTGCATCTTTATTTATCCATATTAATAAAAATGAATCGCTAAATTTATTGCTATTCGCAAACTCGAAAACACTTTATACAATTCAACAACCTTTTTATAAGTTCTTATGGTATAATAAAAATAGACAATAAATAACGCGTTTGACAGTTTACGAGACAGGACAATGTCAGTTACCTTTGTAATAATTAATGTGAATTAATTAATTTTTAATTTTTATTTAAATTTTGGTTTGTTTCTTTGTGGTGTACAATAAAAAGTATTAATATTATATTTCCAGATTCATCTTAGGTCAGTCTCACCTATACAGTCACGGTACTTTCCGCAAGATCTACCAGACTGTACTGCCCCATGACCCCGAAGGTATCCTGGGCATACTGTCTGGAGTGTTAGTAGTTCAGGCCGGGGCACATACTACTAGAATCATGCTGGCTTACAACCATGCCAGGTATGTATTCATTTATATTTATAAGTAAGACATAACATAACACTATACTTTATTTTACATCAAAAGGGAAATATTAAATAGTAGATTGATTTTAACAAAGTATCATAAGGTACAAAGGGTGGCCTTATTGTTGAAAAGCAATCGCTTCCAGGCAACCTAGGGGCAGAGGAGATTTTATTTTGTTGGTGTAGGTGGACAATTTATGATATAACATTTAAAGTGAGACATAAGTGTGTAAATATACCTACATACATACAGTTTCAATATATATTAAAGTTGTTATATAAGTTACATATATATATACCTTTCGCATTTTGACATGAAGTTTTAACAAACAATAGAAAGTATTTAGAATTTTGTTAGTTAATGTTCAAAGTGTAAAAAGTCTAAGCTTAGTCATAAACGCTTTTATTTAATCATAGAATAATTTGAGACACAGTAAAAAGTGCAAATAAAAGTAATATATCATTATATAATATAAATATAAATATAAAAAGACCTAATAATGTTTCACATTTAAAAAAATGTTTACAAATTATTTACAATTTGAGTACCAAATTTCAATATATTTTACCAAATATTATACATTAACTTATTTTTTTTTCAGAGCACGTATAATGCGTTGGATATTCTGGTCGATAATCTTCGGAGTCTCCGGTGGGGCTCTATCAATGTTCTCAAAGAACGGGGGGGTCATGCCAATCAATAAGAACCTGTGGTCGCTCTCCTACTGCCTTGTAACATCGTCTATGGCACTCTTCATACAAGCCGTTCTATACTTCCTGGTTGATTTGAAGACTAAGTGGGGAGGGCGGCCTTTATACTATGCTGGTAGGTTTCATTTCATTTTTTTTATGTGTTCCTCAAAACATTCCACTGGATTCATCGATTTCGTAGATTCTTTATTAATCGAAACCTAGCTTGTCGTGTGGTAACATTTAAGGTTATTCATTTTTTTGTATTTTATTTTACCATTAAATAATTGTGTGTACTCACAAATAAAAAAAAGCAACTTTACATTGTCCAGTAATACAAGTAAATATGCATCATTAGCGATAACTTAAAAAGTACTCGTCAGATGTCGATCAATTATAAATGTGACAAACGTCAAGTACTAGATTTCGATAAAAAATAAAATTATCAAAATCGATGCACCCACTACTAAGTTATGAAGTAACCAGTCGAAAAAACAATCTCCTTCTTTTGAGAATTCGGTTAAAAATCTCAATTATTTTCAACATGAGCAGAAATGCTAATAATACAACCAAATTTCAGGTCAAAACGCCCTTTTCCTGTACATTGGTAGCGAGCTCCTCAAGAAACATTTCCCGCTGTATATCCACATGATGGCTCCGACCCACTCATCTTTACTGGCATCCCACGCATTAGCCGCTTTACTCTGGCTGGCTGTGGGGGTGGCATTACACAGGCGAAGAGTCTTCATCACCATATAATACGGCCTATAAATGTAATGACACTCATCTGAAAGAAAGAAACTGCTGCTTTCATCAACTGTTATGATGACATTAGAATAAATTGGTCTAACGAACGACTATTATTGATCGTTAGTTAATTGATATTACTATTAAAAATATATTATGTAAAAGTTTCTCCTTGGTGCTGTTTAGAGAAAGAAAAAAAAAATGGTCCACTAAACAACATTGAGTAAAATCACCAAGTTACGTCTTTGTTATATTTGCAACTCAAAATAAATGGGTCTATTGAAATGATTAGTAAACATTATTTCATAAAGATATTGTGTAACAGTTTTTCTTTAGTGCTGTCTAAATAAATGGGGCACTTGTGAAAATGGTCAAATCTAATTAGCTGTGTTATCATCATTGAGTCAGTCTACCAAATTACACCACACACAATTATTGTGATGGATGTTATTTTATTAATAATTCGTGTAAATAGTTTCTCGTTAGTGCTCTTTAGGAAAAGGATAGAAAAAAAAATGGGGCACTTATTGAAAATGATCAAATCATCAAAAATGGTGTTACCAAAATTTAAGTAAAATTACCAAATTACGCCTTGTTTAAATTTACAACCCTAAGAGCCCGTTTCATTATATAATTAATAAAGTACACGTTTTAGATACATGTTTGTGAATAGCAATATCTGATAAATACAGTGAAATTCGATGCTGAAAAATAATAACACAAAAACTTTTATTTTTTCGATATCGTCATCCATCAAATAGTGTTGTTATCCATAACTGGCGAAACAGGCCTAATTGATATTAATTTATTAGTATTTCTTTTTTTTTATATTCGTATATATTAATATTTCTTGAACTTTCTCGCTAGTGATGTTTGGGGAATGGGGCATTTGCTGAAATTTGTCAAATCTTTAAATAAATTAATGGATGGTTTTTTTTTTTTGTTATTGTCTCAAACGTACGACTGTAACGAACTGTTAAGAATTAAAAATAAGTCTAATGCCTTGAAATAACTCTCATTTTAGCATAACAACTTCCTTTTCGTTTTTAAATTAACAGCAAAGGATTAAAATCGTTATTGACTCCATCCAGTTTGAATAATTGTTATTTTTTTAACAATATTTAATATATCCTGTTTGACCGGCTATACACATCATTATAAATCAATTACGCCTTTATTGACCTATTTAATATTGTTTTAGTTACTAACTTCAGTAGATTTAGTTAAGTACAGAGAATTAATCTTTATTCTCCAATAATAACACACCTTAACACAGTGATTAACGTAATAATTTTGAGCCGAGACGATCAATTTGTTAAGAATTACGACACAGATGAACAGAGGACTTTAGTGTGTGAAGTGTGTGTCAGCTCCAAAACACAACTGGAGTTTTAATCCTTAAATGATTACCAATGATATTTAAAAATATATTTACATCTTTCTCGAACATCGGGATATTGCGCGGTAAAACGTCGATCAGGGCAGGCCGTGTCAGGTGTCACTGTTTAGTATTACTCTTTCACTATTTCACTCCTCATATTTTTTCATACCACGGACCTCTTATTGTCTCCTAAGTAATAAAAAAAGAACGCAAAACAAGAGCCTTAATAGATTATAAGGACAGTTTAAATTGGTCGTCTCAACGTTGTAAAATAGTTTTAAATAATTCTATAATATTAAGTAAACTATAAATTGTTATCAGATGTTTATTAGTATTTAAAAAAAATTGTACTCATTTTAGGGTAAAATTCCTAAGAATAAATATTCTATAAATAATTTGTGAGTGTCAATTTATATGCAATACACGAAAGTTTATAAATTAAGTTGTTGTTTTAAATGCTACATTGAAAATACATCATTATTCATTTCATAATAAAGATTTTAGTGGAATTTTTACACAATTTTTTTATTCGTACTACTGTACGTGAATGCGAAATATGTTACTTAATGAAAACTCTAAACAGCTGTATTAAAATCGCCGTTTTTTTTTAAAGTTTTGTAATACTTTATTATTTATTAGCGACCCGCCCCGGCATCGCACGGGTGCAATGCTGACACTAAATATACTAGAGAATGTCTTTATTTATAGTATGAAGGTAGCTTATAGCATGGTTATTAACATAATAACAACATTCAAATATGCGTCGTTAGATTACACGTTGTTACAGAATGCATTGAAGAAATAAAAGTTCACTGCTTGTTCCCCGCAGGTGATAGCGTGATAATTTGTAGCCTATATGTTAACCCGACTTCTTAATAATATTCGTGCCAAATTTGAAGTAAATCCATGCAGTACTTTTTGAGTTTATCCCGGACATACATACAGACAAACAGACAAAAATTCTAAAAACTATAATTTTGGCTTCGGTATCGATTGTAGATCACTACCATTTTATCAACAGGACCTATTTCCCTCCGGCGTGGGGTAAGACAGGGAGATGTAATATCACCGAAACTGTTTACCACTGCGCTGGAGGATGTCTATAAGACCTAAGATTGGGGAGAGCGAGGCATTAACGTTAACGGTGAATTCATCTCTCACCTTCGTTTCGCCGAAGATATTGTCATCTTTGCGGAGACGTTGGATGAATTAGGCCCGATGCTGGCCGGCCTAAACGAGTCTTCCCAGCGTGTCGGTCTCTGTATGAACTTGGACAAAACGAAAGTTATGTTTAACAAACAAGTCATACCGAGACCGGTATTGGTCGATGGTACTCTTCTCGAAGTTTTTCAAGATTATGTTTACCTAGGTTATACCATCCAAATAGGCCGCAACAACTACGAGAAGGAGGCCGATAGGAGGATTTGGTTGGGCTGGGCAGCGTTTGGCAGGCTTCGTCGAGTCTTCACTTCGAAGATTCCGCTTGAAGACAAAAGTCTTCGAGCAATGCGTCCTGCCTGTGTTAACACACGGAGCCGAGACGTGGAAACTGACGAAGAGACTCAAGAAGAGAGAGAAGGTCCACAAGTATAAAGACGCTCAACATGTCTGGCGCGAACTTGGGGAAGCCTATGTCCAGATATAGACTAAAATAATCTAAAGTGACTAACTGACTGACCAAAAAAGTTCTCGGCACGGTCATATTAACGCACCTCCGCAGTGTGTGTTTCTGTTACAAGACTACTGTACTATTTTGAACGGTAACAGGTAGATATTTTCTTTTATTTTCATAAAATAGTTTTAACTAAAATAAGGTACAATTTCTATTGGATTTTAAAGCTTATTAAGGAGTCGACTGTATTACGACAATTCTGGAGTATGTCGGATTCGGTCTACGACGAATTTGGAACAAACGATTTCAAATAGTTTAGTTCAGGCCCTTGTTTATATTTTGCCCCAAGGTCCTTGGTTACCTAGCTACGGAACTGAGAGTACCTTAACCGAAGAGCATGTATGAAGGTAATAATGAAAATCGATAAAGCGAAACAAGTATGTAAGGATCGCAGCAAGTGGAACGAAGTGGTCTCTGCCTACTCCTACGTGAAAGAGGTGTAATTATATGTATGTATGTATGTAATACTTATTTGAAAAATATTATTTCATCAATATCACGTGTGATGAAGAAAACAAAGGAGATTGTTGATTAATAGTATAACTTGACTTAAATTACTACTTACTAATTACTAGCTATTTGAAATAGTATTTTTTTTTGTATTTTTTTCAATAACAAGTTGACTGAAAGGACAAACGAAACGCGAATAACCTTCATACGTCATTGGGATGTCAGTTCGACATTACTTATCAACCTTGTTGATAGGGCAGTTTCGGCATTCTTATACACCGCGTACTCGAAAACTTTATTTGAAAATGGAGCCTAAAGTGAATTTGAAACAAGACCCGGCTTATAAAAAACTACAAGAATTCTACGATGTGAATGGTGGAAAAATTAATATTCCACAACTATTTCAACAAGATCCGGAGAGGTTTAATAAGTTCAGGTTTGTGCGATATTATTTAAAAATAATAATAACAAAAAAAAAAAACTTTTTAAGACAATATTTACTTCACAAATAGATTTGGGTTTAATTTTTCATTTTCATATCACTTGCGTACTAAATAAAAATCTTTAAGGTCAACCGAAACAAATGAATGTCATCTATTAAAAATTAATGTAAAACTTTCGAAAGTTTAATAAATATTGTAATGAGATTAATATTACTCTTTTTTTTCATAATATTAAATTGTAAAAAAATATAATTAGTTAATATAAAAAAAAATTGATTAGTAAAAAAAATATTTATTAAAATACAAATAAGTATAAGTACTTTAATGTTCACTCTAACAAATTAGATTTTATTTAGTAATATTAAGAACATTACAGTCATTTCATGAGTAAAATATCTTAAACTCACATGCTTATCAAATTATAGTTGTGATTTAATCTAAATTATGCATGTAACATTAATATTTTCAATGTTTCTCTCATTTTCTCTATTTGTCACAAGGTTGCAGCCCTGATTAATAATATTTAATAATAGTAAAATAATGCTAACACACAAATAAAAATGTAAAAATATAAATATGTTAATTAAAACAAAATATATAAGATACAGACTAATATATTATTAGACTTATATGGAATATGATGGCGCCTGCTCCACCATATGCAATTAGCAAGGAATTTATAAACAACAGGTGTACCTATCATGCCACCTAGCACTTAGTTCGATACTTATCTACCCTCATTGACCCCGTTACTCAAGTCATTCTGACCTGTATAAAAAGACCAAAGCAACCACGCCTGAGGCAATCTAGGATCTGGCTTGGCACTGTGCACTTGTTGTATTCTACTAGTAGCTTAACCTAGACACTTTGGATAATCTATTTGAGCAAATGAATTCATTTTTCCATATTATATTATCATATAAAAAAATTATCAGTCAGTATGACTGACTGATAATAAAAATGTAATAATTTTTTTATTTCTAGTTTACGCATCCCCACACCAAATGATGGTGACATCCTTCTGGATTACTCTAAGAACAGGGTAGATGCTGCTGCCTTGTCATTACTGTTGGAGCTGGCCAAGAGTCGTGGAGTGGAACAGGCTCGAGATGCAATGTTTTCTGGTGAATAGATTTATCCTATTAAGTTATACTACACATAACAAACACTAGAGTTGAATAAAAAAAAATAGGTATAACAAAAACACTTGGTCATGAGTTCTTGAAGTTGGCAATTTAGTTTTAGGTAACATTGCTTGTATGAATTTAAAACGAAATGTTTCTTTGTTGGCCTTTTTTTTATACTATTGAGGTGGCAAACAAGCATACAGCTCATAGCAAGCAGTACCCGAATTATATATACGCCCGCAACAACAGAAGCATCGTAAGTGAGTCTAGTAATTTAGCTGTGATCTTCTGTAAGGTTTAGGTATGTCCTAGTAGAAAATGTCCTCCTCAAAAATTTAAAACGACTTTTGAATTTTTGTTGTGCCTATCTCAATGAAAACCAAAAAATAAGAGTTAACCAAGGTGAGGCTTTAGATTAAAAACCGTTGAATAATCTAAGCTCAAAATTGACCGTTTTACGGCATAATTTCGATACAAAAAAAAACCTTAACCTTACTAACTTCAAAATGACGGTTCTTAATCTAAAGCCTAGCCGTTAACCAAAAATATAAATTGAGGAAAAAAAAGGATTATTGACAAGTTAATTTTTCAATATAAATTTTAGGTCAAAAGATCAACTTCACTGAGGATCGTGCAGTACTACACATAGCACTTCGTAATAGAAAGAATAGACCTATCTTAGTCAACGGCAAGGATGTTACTCCTGATGTCAATGCTGTACTCGCTCATATGAAGGAATTTTCAGAACAAGTTATCAGTGGCAAGTGGAAGGGGTAAGCTTCTTATTAAATTAATAAATCAGTCCGTCAAGTCCTCCTGCAGGACAAAGGCATGATTTTTCTATATAAAGGTTCGAGACTGCATCCACCACTATTCCACTAAGGGTTAAAGATAATCTGGCTAATTTTGAGAAAATACCTGTAACAAACTATAGAATATTATCGAACTGATAATGCAAAAATAATGGCGTACAGTGCTTATAGTAGCGTGGACGACTTCGCCAATGTCAAGTAGAAATAGATGAATACATTAATAATTATGTATTTATAGGTACACAGGCAAAGCAATAACAGATGTTATCAACATCGGTATCGGGGGCTCAGATCTCGGACCACTCATGGTCACCGAGGCGCTCAAACCCTACGCTAATCATCTAAAGGTATGAAGAAACGTGCATATTGTATAGCCTATATCTTACCACTAAAATAATTTTTCAATTCAAATCTCCCGAGTTAAAGTCCTCTCGTTTTAAATAAACATAATTTTCCATCTGTATAATTTTTGGTATAGATAAAGAAAAATCCACCCATTGGCTACACTTACTAGTCGTGACATTAGTCTACCAATTGTTCTAACAACAAATCGACTGACATATCGAGCATTTAATCTGTAAACTTGTAAAACGATTAGTTGAGCAACGGATCATGCAACTTATCGATTAATTAGATTATTATACCAATTAGTCTAGTAATAGTATTAATAATTTTTACCTGTTATAAATATTGTTATCTGAATAATAACTCAAATAATACGAAGTTTTCTAAGTTTCAAATATAATATAGACTTCATTCAGAAGAATTTTTTTCAGAAATTTTGTTTCCATTAAAAAATAAACCATAAACATTTGCTGTAAAATGTTATAAGTATAATTGTGTTTGAAGCAAACGAAAAGAAAACCGACTTCAATTATATCGACAAGTAATACAACGGAGGTGAAGAAAAAATAGTCAAGTAAATACGCATTATCAAAGATTACTCCAAAAATTTAATCAGATCTCGATGAAATTTAAATGTGACCACATGATAAACATCGGCTTTCGATTAAATTAAAAATCAACAAAATCGGTACATCCAGTAAAAAGTTATGCGGATTTTCGAGTGTTTTCCTCGATTTCTCTGGGATCCCATCATCAGATCCTGGTTTCCTTATTATGGTACCACACCACGGATATCTCCTTTCCAACAAAAAAAAAAGAATTATCAAAATCGGTTCATAAACGACGAAATTATCCCCGAACATACATATATTATATACGATCGAATTGAGTAACCTCCTCCTTTTTTGAAGTCGGTTAAAAATACCATATAACAAAATTATTCCGCCACACACGATAAAAGTATGGCAACCCAACAATAGTTAAACCACAAGACAAATCTAGTCATTAATATATTCTAGGTACATTTCGTATCCAACATCGACGGAACCCATCTAGCTGAAGTCCTGAAGAAATTGAACCCTGAGACAGCTCTCTTCATCATAGCGTCCAAAACATTTACAACGCAAGAGACTATCACCAACGCAACTTCAGCCAAGAACTGGTTCTTGGATGTCGCTAAAGACGTAAGTTTTATTTACTTTTTTTATATCAATTTGAAATGACGTCTTATTAGTTCAATAAAATAATAATAATAATAATAAATAAATGATATTACTTTTATAAAACTATAATAATAATGAATAAATTAAACCAATTTTATCGACGGGGGCTTAACACTTACGAAAAGTATGAACGGGCGAGGCGAACGAAAGTTGAGAGGAAAAAAGTTTGACTTCAATTGTGTGGTCTAAAGCACACTCGTTTTATTTAACTAAGGAAAATTCTGTTAAATTTAGTTATCTTTATTTTTACTCCAGCAGAGAATGTGTCCTGTTTAAGTACTATGTAATATATTAATGAGCTTACATGTTTTTCTTAGTTGTATTGTACGGAGATGGGGCCTAGCGGGGCATTAAAAGTACAGCAAACAAACTGACTTCCATCTTCACAAACTTGCGCATTTACCTATAATATTATTAACATATGCATACATTTTCCAAAAGATTTATTTTTAATAAGGTAAGGCACAGCATAAACCTTACTTTCAAAACTAAACAACGCTGATCTCAAGTAGGCTGTGTGGCTACGGCACTAAAGAATTTAGCCACCCCCTCTCTTCCCGTGGGTGTCGTAAGAGGCGACTAAGGGATAAAAAGGTTCCACAACCACCTTCGAACTTAAGAAGCCGACCGATGGCGGGATAACCATCCAACTGCTGGCTTTGAAATACACAGGCCGAAGACGGGCAGCAGCGTCTTCGGTGCGACAAAGCCAGTACTGCGGTCACCAACCCGCCTGCCCAGCGTGGTGACTATGGGCAAAACACATGAGTTCACGTTATTTTTGGCGTAAACTTGTGAAGGCCTATGTCCAGCAGTGGACTGTATAGGCTGTAATGATGACCGATGGCGAGATAACCATCCAACTGCTGGTTTTGAAATACACAGGCTGAAGATGAGCTGCAGCGTCTTCGGTGCGACAAAGCCAACCCTGCGGCTACCAACCCGCCTACCCAGCGTGGTGACTATGGGTAACACACATGAGTTCACGCAATTTTTGGCGCGAACTTGTGGAGGCCTATGTCCAGCAGTGGATTGCGATAGGCTCAAGTGATGATCTCAAGTAGTGTTGTGTTCTTGTGGCGAGTAAAGGACCGTCTCCACGAGCGAAAGAATCGCGATGAGTTCGCGCTCCTATCGTCGGGTAATCACGAACGAGCGATTATTCCGCCAGCGTACCGTCACGACTCGTGGCGGAATCACAGCGTGTCCGCGACGTCTCGTAACGGACCTCGACGATGCGTTGTTTATTCATTGAAAGAGATACTCGGGCAACTGAACATCGTAAATGGCAGGTCTCTCTCTCACTTCTAGTATAAACTTTTCAACGTCAAACGTTGTCCTTGAATTGTTTTGTCGGTACCATAGATAAAGTAAAAAAAATAGATAACGCACCTAGAACAGAAAAGTGAAGCCACTTTTTTAAAGATGTGTGAGTGAGTGAAGTGTTGACACTTTTTAAAAAAAGTCCCTAAAATTTTTATTAAACAATTAATTTAATGTAGGTAAAATGGGTATGTGGAAATAAAAACCTGTTTATAGTTTTAAATATATTTACTCCTTTTTTCGATTCACATTGTTACGTAAATCTATTGTAGCCGTGTTTTGATTTATTTAATTATATAAATCTGTGTCAATGAAAACTTGCGTTTTTAAGTAATTGACGATTACTCTGAGGGGCAAGTTCCTGCTTTAAAGACGTCTAACTCTTTGCTGTAATAAATTGATTTTATTTTTACATTTTTTTTACCAAAGATTGTGTATTAAAGATTGAATCTTGGTTAACGACTGATTTAGACTCATCCGGTAGGTCCTAGAACAAAAAATATAACATTAAAATACGTAGTAGTAAGTAGCAGTATGTACTTGATGGTACTCTGCGAAGTCCACGTTTTGTACTGTACATGTCAGCTTTATCAAAATGGTTTGAACAAACCAACTAGATGAGGATGGCTGTCGTTGTAGTTCATTTCGGCTCAGTCGTAAAGCAGCTACCCATTCATCTCCCATTAAAATATTCGTTGGAAACCTAAAACCATGATATTTAGTAGTAAAATATGAGTAGTTAATTCACAAATTTAAACAGAAACAAACGAGTTAAAAATTCATATTTAACTTGACTTCAATTTAGGAAAAACATAAAAATCACACGATAAAAAAAAAAAACAATAATGTTGTCCACTTTCTACTTAATTATTTTTCTATGATTGCCTACAATTTACTTACCCGCATTTTGGGCTAATGGAAATAAAAATTACTGGTAACACTCCCTCGGTACGTCATTTCGGGACATCGAAATTATAAGTTCCGAATAACCTCAATATTATTTTGGAATAACAAGAAATATAAAGTTTTGTATGTACTTACGTGTGAAACGATATTTCTTCAGACTATTTATTCACTTTGGTATTGTTTTTGCACCATTTAATTACATAAGAACGGCATTTTGAAGGCAAAGTTACTGTACGAGGCCCCGTGAGATACTAACGAAAATGAGCGTAGTTTGATGCATATGTGTGCGTGAGCGCGTGTGTTTACTTGAAGGAGCCGAGTTTTGTGGCTTCAGTAACAACAAAGGCCGTGCATTATCTACTTTTTTTTTTACTTGATCTATGGTCGGTACGTAAAGTTCTTGCTTGGCGAGTGACAACAGTTGGTCGACAGCAGTGGCGACATCGCCGCACGTACTCTCGCTCGTGGAGACGGCTAAAGTGAAGGGTATATAAATACTCGTTATTTAAATGTCATAGTCGGTCACTGTGACTGTCATAGATAATAATCCGTGACTGTGATTATCTGTGCCGGTGACTTAGTATCTATTGGCATTTTCATCACGAGTATTGAAAATATTAGTCCTTTCATTTTGTTTGAGACAAAAGTTATATTTTTAATATATGAATATACAGCGTCATCTGGTTTAAGTTCCTATACGGAAAGCTAGTTTTTAAAAAATATCTCCATCTCGCTCGTGCTTATACGTGTACACTAAGAGTAGGTGAGATAAACGTAGTATTTTTATGATACCAATATTGAGTAGTCGAGAACTTTGTATTTTGTAATGGGTATTTGTCACTGATGTTTTAAAATCACAGCTCTGTTACAACTAGTACGTATTACCATGTACCTCTTACGACACAACTGTAATAGAGCTCCTGGGGGGGATCGGTGTGGGATCGGCAATGGATTGTCTATAGGTTAAGGTGACCGGTTACCACCAGGCGGACCATATTCTTGATTGCATATAAGTATTTGTTAGTCAATTAATCATTTAATTTATTAGTAACACGCCGTATAGTACCAATATTTTACGTAGTAAAAATGGCATGGACAACTAAGAGCCCGTGGATGCTTGTATATATATATATATATATATATATATATATATAATTTGAAAAAAATAAAAAAATTGGTAAAGAGATATTCTTGTTTCAGCCGTCCTCAGTATCAAAGCACTTCGTAGCGCTGTCTACAAACGGGGAAAAGGTTTCCGCATTCGGTATCGACCCCAAGAACATGTTTGGTTTCTGGGACTGGGTGGGAGGCAGGTGGGAAACAAAACTATAGCTACTTACTATTGATAATATATTTATTATAATAGTAATGATGCTTGACTGATTTGACAATGGAGGATGTGGCTTAAATATTAACCGCTCCGGTGTAGCGGTGCGAGTAGTCGCCTAAAACACCGACGGTATGCGGGTTCGAATCCCGCTCGGGATGGACATTTGTATTTGTACAGATATTCCTTGCCTGTCCTCGTGGGCTCTCAGTCAGCAGGTTAAGCCGTCGGTCCCGGTTGTTATCATAAATACCTGATAGCGATCGTTACTCATAAAAGGAACATATATAGCTCCAATCCTTCTCCTACGTGGAGATCGAAACCTATGCCCAGCAGTGGAACGATACAAGCTGAATTCATAAAATCAATGTGACACTAAGTAAAAGTACAATTCGGTAACACATTTATATTAGGACTGATATAATAAAAAATAATAATTAATTTAGTGTCTTATTAGCCATCACACTGTGATTACAATTTAGCGAATTTGTAAACAAAAGATCTAAATTTATAAATTTTTAACTAATTGATTATTGTACCCCATCTTCTGATAAAATTTATCTTACGTACAAGGGACTGATAGCTTTTATAAGAAGGGTAAAACAGACACTTAGAGCTATTTAATAAACTCTTTTATGTTTTAGATACTCGCTCTGGTCTGCTATCGGTCTATCCATCTCTCTGTACGTCGGCTTTGAGAACTTCGAGAAGCTTCTAGAAGGAGCTAGCTTCATGGATAATCACTTTACAACGGCACCGTTGGAGAAAAATGTATGGTGATATTTAAATAATTATATTTTATTTCAAAACAATGCAAAAATAATCGTTTTATGAATATAGGAACCGGGTTTTAGAATGCTATTAGATTTTTTTTGTGTGGTAACATTTTGTATGAAATCAATATTCAAATTTTAAGTTGTTTGTTTAGTTACTTACTTAGTAGCGTACTGTAAAATGGGTAAAATTTAAATAATTATAATCTCCTGAATATCTCCAATTTTCTTGCAACTTTCATAATTTTTTAAGTCAGTTAGACCTACATACATAGTATAAAAATTCTTAAAAAAATGATTTTTGAAGTCATGGCGTGACCAAGGGACAGGAATTTATTTATATGTAGATATATGATATAGATTATTTGTAATATTTTTGAGCCTCAAGGTCTAGTGTTGCTACCACATATAACCTGTGTTGCCATATATATTTAGATTAATAATAAAATAATATTATCGTAGGCGCCAGTTATCTTAGCGCTGTTAGGAGTGTGGTACAGCAACTTCTACGGAGCGGAGACGCACGCCCTCCTCCCCTACGACCAGTACTTGCACAGGTAACGTTTATTTACTAGTAAATACTCTTTAATGTTCGACATACACACTCCTCAAAGACATGTAACTAACAATAATAATATGACCATAATGCTGTGTGGCTACGGCATTATAGAATATAGCCACCCCTGTCATCACGTGGGTGTCGTAAGAGGCGACTAAGGGATAGCACAGTTCCACTACCACCTTGGAACTTATAAAGCCGACTGATGGTGAGATAACCATTCAACTGCTGGCTTTGAAATCCACAGACCGAAAGCGGGCAGCAGCGTCTTCGGTGCGACAAAGCCAGCCCTGCGGTCACCAACCCGCCTGCCCAGCGTGGTGACTATGGGCACCACACATGAGTTCATGCCATTTTTTGCGCGAAATGTGGAGGCCTTGTGTGTTACACACACTACCATGTATTTGACACACACACGCATATATGCTCTAATGTTTATTATTATAGAAGTCTAGTCTTTGACAACAGAACCTTAATAATGTTCATACTTATAATTTAAATTAATTATGGTCGAATTTCGTCCACTGGGTGCCCACTAGTTATTATAATTAGTTATATCTTTCTATTAGATTCGCAGCGTACTTCCAACAAGGCGACATGGAGAGCAACGGTAAATACGTCACACGTGGGGGGGATGAGGTGCAGTACAGCACGGGCCCCATCGTGTGGGGGGAGCCGGGGACCAACGGGCAACACGCCTTCTACCAGCTGATACACCAGGGGACCAGGTACTTATGGAAATATTTTGAGCGGTAATGTATTCTATCTCACTCTCTGCCATACGTTTATGTGCTTGTTTCATTACCGTGATGCATTTTTTGTTTCATCGTTAATTTTAAATTAAGATGTTTATTTTCATTACTTAAATAGTTTAAAATGGAAAAATTACCATGCTTTTCGATATTTCGACATTATCTATGATTGTCTTGTTCACGAGACTGGAAGAGAATAATAAAACGAATTAGAGAAAAAACGAAACGAGATCGATAATTTCACTTTAAATTTTTTTTCTTCATCTTCTCCTTCTCCTCATCCTCCTTCTTCTTCTTCTTAACAAATAATCTATTTACCTATTACCATATTGTACCATATTTGTTGTTAATAGCATAATAGCTAAAAAGCAAAACCGTCTTGTTGGTTTTGATTTTAGAGTTTTATTTTAATTAATGTTACGTGTTAGGGTTCGAAGGATTTGGAGAGAAAGACCTGCTGACTCTTTTCAAGACTTTATTTACTAGCACTAGGTCCAACACAAAACACTAGGTTCAAACACTAAGCACTAACGATGTCCTCAGTCGTAGCCAATGTCGTAGGTTTCGCTGGTATCACTATTGATCACTAGTTTTCACTCTGAAAGTCGCCTCGAAGATCGCTCAAACTGAACTGTATTCGCTCGCCTACCTGCGGCTATTTATATCGGCCGACACGAGGCCCAGACCGTTCTGGAAAGTTCGCGCATGTACCCGGTTTTCGAGACTATACTTCTATATAGTTCCACAGTAGTTCCTCTAACTCCATCTAGTATTGAGTAGAGAGTTTCATGCTATCGCTGTCTTTGTGTGGTTTCAATGGTTGCCGCTAGATGGCGCTAGTTTCTTTGTGTGTTCGTAACATTAATTATAAATTTATCTCCTCAATAGATCTATCTAATTAACCTTTTTAAGAAAATTAATATATAACTAAAAAGTTGTGACACGACTGAGACACACATTAAATATATTTTTTTGTTAATAACTTTCAGATTGATTCCCTGTGACTTCGTCGCACCAGCACAGACCCACAACCCCATATCCGGAGGCGTACACCATAAGATCCTACTCGCCAACTTCCTGGCACAGACCGAGGCTCTCATGAAAGGCAAAACTGCAGAAGAAGTTCGTTTATTTTCAAACTACCAACTAAAGTCTATGATAAAAAAATTTGACTACCTTCGAACTGTTTGCGAATTTATTCGAGTTACTAATATGTTTATTATACATATCGATACACACACACACACACATATATATATATATATAGTTTCATCAACTATATATATATACCAGAGCTCCTGGGGAGGGGGGGATTGGGGGTAGGCGCAGGCCTCTACGCTTCTTTGCCGTCCTAGTTGTATAAAGAAATGGTGGATAACTTAATGCTAGTGTTTTAGGTAACAGCCATCTAATATAGACACATTTTTTGTGATAAATGTGCATAAAAATAATGCTTATGTAAAATAAATATACACATGTATAGTAAACTACACATTAACAATATTCGATTTAATATATTGTTATTATAGGCCAAAGCAGAGTTAGAAAAGTCTGGTATGACACCAGAAGCGATCGCTAAGATCCTGCCCCACAAGGTGTTCAAGGGCAACCGACCGACCAACTCTATCGTTGTCAAGAAAGTAACGCCGTTCACTCTTGGGGCACTTATCGGTAAGACATTTTTGTTTTTAACCGACTTCAAAAAAGGAGGAGGTAACTGAGGTAGAGTACAGTAGGAAATGTGCTGCAGTATTCTGGAGTGAATCGATTCGGGAAGTTCCTCTTCGACCTTACATAATATCACAGTAAGTAATATTGCTGGCCATAATAATATGTGTATGTGTATATATATAAATTTCGGGTTACGATGTATGTGGGCGATAAACTCCGAAAATACTGAACCAATTTTTATCCAATTTTGTAAGCATCTGTAATTTGGTCCAACTTGGGAGATAGGGTAGTTTTTATCTCAATTGGACCTGGTAGGTGGCGCTGCTATCAGAATATAAGCAATCAAAATTGGTAGCTGTTTACAAAGTCGCCGGGTCCGCTAGTATATGTATATATGTTTTATGTGCTCGCGGACTTTGTCCTTTGTGAAACGATTTTGATGATTCATTCTTTGTTGGAAAAGAGATATCCCAAGGGAGTTACCGTGATAAGGAAAGCAGGATCTGATGATGGCATGCCAAAGAAATCGAGGGGAACCTTTGAAAATTGTAGTGGCGACTAGTGCGTTTGTTATTTTTTTGGTCTAACTTTGTATTTGTATATTTTCGATGTAATTTTATTGAGGTCGGTTTTTTTTTCGTTTGCTAGCAAACACAATTATTATTCTACTTTTATTTTCATGTATTGTGTAGTATTTTTAATGTATTAAATCGTGATATCAAAGTTTAATTCCAAATGGACGATGAATTTATGCAGTTGTCTCAGCGACCGGATATTGCGTCACAGGTCACGTGAGACGATTGTTTATTTATAATTCAGCATGCACATTTTATTTTAGGATTTCAAAATCATGTTTATGATTAAATAAAAAATGCTTAGAATAGATCTTTAATTGGCGATTATCAATGTGTGAATGTGGTTTTAGGGAAGTTCTTCGAAGAGATCCGCTCGAATACATTGTTGAATGATAGTTTTGCTAATTTAACACAAAAAATTATACACAAATTGTAATGATTTTTAAAAGTGATAATTTATTGCTTTTATATTTAACGCAAATAATATATAATAAATTTTTAATTAAATTAATTAAGGTTAGTTAATTTAATTTTAATTTTTTATTCATTATTATTATTATTTTATTATATTTAACGCATGGTTAGACACGATGCTGTGTCGGCGGTTTATTGTTACACGCTTATCATGACTTGGTATGGTATGGTATGGTATGGTATGGTTAACACGGGCCGGTTTCCGCAACTCGACGACTTTGCGCCTATTTGCGTTTATTATGTCTTATTATATTACGAATGAATTTAGTGAGATGCCATATAAACGAGAAGCTATTCAATTTGTGTGTGTGGGTGTAATTATATAGAAAAAAAAAATTTAACTTTAAAAACGTAATTTAAGATATTTAGTTTTTTTACATACTTTATATGTATTTACTGTACCAAAAATGACATGAAAAATATTTTTTTAGCTATGTACGAGCACAAGATCTTCACCCAGGGTGTGATCTGGGACATCAACTCATTCGATCAGTGGGGAGTTGAGCTCGGCAAGCAACTCGCTAAGGCCATAGAGCCGGAACTACAAGACTCCAAGCCCGTGGCCTCTCACGATGCCTCCACGAACGGTCTCATCAATTTCTTGAAACAAAATTTTGCTTAGAATAATTTTTATTTAATTAATTTCTAACTCTGAATTTTGACTAATAAAAAGCAATAATTTTTGGATTTTATTAGAACTTTTTTAAATGCTTATTTATATAACTTATTCGAAAAAAAAAAGTAATTTGTAGAGAATACGTTTAGTATTGTACATTTAATATATGTCCTGTACAATAAAATGTAATTATGAGAATAAAATTTATAAAAGAAAATGCACGAAATCACACCACTATATAAATGGTACAATTATTATTGATGCGATGTTAAAAATAATATATATTTTATATTATATATGTACTGGTTTTTGTGAATGCGATCTGTTTAGTATTGATCTATATTGTCTATTACTTGTATTTAATACTTAAGTATGTAACATTTATTTATATATGTTTATGAATAGACTGTGCAATGTAAAATAAATTAATATAAAATTCTTGTTTAATTTTTTTTTCAACAGTAGGTATATCACCATTTTCTTAACCAAAATATTGATTGATCAATAAATGATACGTTAAAAATCAATATTTATTACTTGTTTAACGTTTCTTGTAAACATTGTGTTCTTAAAAAAAACAACTGACTTCCATTTATATTAACAAGTTTAAAATTAGAGCACAATCGACGAAGTCATAATCAATCAAATACGTATTATTAGGGATAATTCAGACAACTCGTCAGATCTCGATCAAATTTGAATGGGCACCATGCGCGACACGGACCAGCTTTCGAATGTAAAAATAATCATCAAAATCGTTATACCTACTACGAAAAGGTTATGAAGAAAATAATAGTTGACTTGTGAACTACCTCCTTTTTTTTGAAGTCGGTTTTTTTTATAGATACATAACTAGGTCGGCAAACAAGCGTACGGCTCACCTGATAGCAAATGATTACCGTAACTTATAGAAGCCTGCAACACCAGAAGCATCGCAAGCATGATGCCGACCATACCCTCCATCCCCCCAGGAGCTCTGGTCACCTTACCAACAGGAACGCAAAACTGCCTGAAAACAGTATTATTTGGCTGTGATCTTCTATAAGCTCGAGGTACTTCCCCGGTCGGGCTGCCTCATATTTTGAGCAGGATATTTCCCCAGCCCTTCTCAGTTAGAAGTGAATTTACCTCGGTTCGGTTAATAATATATCATTTTGTTTCATAGACATACATCTCAGAAACGTTCGCAATGATAAGGCTATAAGTATTATAAACAAAGTACAAAATAAAACTCATCAATATAGAAATTATCAGTCATTTATTTTAACAATTTAATGGCATATAAAAAAGCTTATACAGTAAACTTAATAGTATTTCAATATTCGAGCGCTAATATTAAGTATTCGAGTCAGCGGAAATTTAGAAACAAATACACAAAATACAGTTCCTACAATTATGATGTAATTACCATCCTTTTTTCATATTATATTATTGCAAAAAAAAAAATGAGTATATTTAAGTTTCATCAGCGCCTGCACTTTTATAATCTTAATATATATAAATCTCGTGTCACAATGTTTGTCCGCGATGAACTCTTAAACTACTTAACCGATTTTAATCAAATTTGCACACCGTGTGCAGTTTGATCCAACTTGAAAGATAGGGTATATTTTGTTTTGATATATGTAATTATTATATTTAAGAAATTATAAATATAAAAAGAATTACAAAGCGTTCCATAGATTAGCGATTAATAATAATGTTAAAATTTTTCAATATCATTAATAACTTTTCTTAATTTTTAAATAAAAAATCATTATGTATGGAGAATGGAACCAATTTATTTTAAGTGAGAAACTAAAAGTTAACCTGTTAGCGGCAATTTAAAAAATCGATCAGAATGGCGCCAATTTACGAAAGTTACGAATGCCAGATAGTCGTGTATGTAATTGATAAGATAAATACAAGATATATAATTGATAGATAATAATATATCAATTATAATAAGAAACTGAAATTATCGTGAAGGAAAATATTTTTTTTTTTCAATCAATAGGGAAAAATAAATTGTTTACAAGTTTTTTTCAATTTATGTTATATAATCGATCTTTTCATAATTATTTTATTCTTAATTTATATAATACAATACAAGCGACCTCTGTCCGTCCATATTATTTTACACGATAAGTAATCACCAATATGATATACTAAAACCTTCGAAACACGTGGCATCTTATGATATAAGTATTGTTCCGATCGATTCAGTAGTTTTCGCATAACCGAACAAATAGATCTCATTTAAAACTAGCCACAAATTTACTACATTTCGATAACTCTCAAAACATGGCCCTGGTCTTTCATATGTCGATACATTACTTTAATGGTAAGATAAATCAAGGTTATTAAAATTCGCATGATTTTTGTGAAATTTAACAAGAAAGAATGAGCAACTTGTTTAGCCGCGTAATCAACATGTACACCTATTTTATACAAATCACTAAAATTGGAGTATCAGTTTGTAATATTAAAATAACCGCTTTTTACTAGCATATATACATACATACCCTCAAAATAACATTTTTTACAATTTTCGTCTGTCTATTTGTTCCGGTTAATCTCTGAAACGGCTGGACAGATTCTAACGGGACTTTCACTGGCAGATAGCTAATGTAATAAGGACTTAGTTTACTTTTATTTTAGAAATTTATTTATTTTATAACTCTGCAAACTGAACAATATTTTTTCGTTAAATTCTACGCGGACGAAGTCGCGGGCACAGCTAGTGTAAAATAAAATTTATCCATATTGTCATTTGTCAAACAATTGTCTTATGCTTGTTGTTATACTCAATTTCCTTCAATTTGCTCATCAAAAAACGAATTATCGTTTCCGAATTGCATTTTAATAGCAATACTGGTACAATTTTATTGCTGTCACTCTGCTCTTGCGTTACGTACGATCATCAATTGAATCACAGAACATGTCAAACAACTATCATTAATACATATTTTTATTAATGAGAACAATTTGGAGTTGGAGGTACATTTTATAATTGATAAACTTATGGAGATATTTATTTGGGTTTTCTGCCCCTTCCACCCCCCACTTTTGTCTTCTTATTGGCTTTCATTTTCTCTTCTTCTGCTTTACGTTTTGGGTTTGGTGTTGTTGATAAAACCTAAAATTATTAATATAAATTTGTAGATATATAAAATTCAGATATTTTCAAACATCGTCCTCTCCAAAATAAAATTTTTAATCATATAATTCCTTTTGGACCAAGTCTAATGTAATATTTTTTTTTTATCTTAGTCAATATTTAAAAAAAATATATTACACACACATTTACTTTCAAAAGTTGTGAAATTATTTTGAAAATTAAATCCTGGTTTACTTTTCATATTATATATATATATATATATATATATATATATATATATATAATTCTTGTCACGATATATGTTCCAGATAAACTCCGAAACTACTGAACCAATTATTATCAAATTTTGTAAGCGTCTGTAATTTGGTCCAACTTGGGAGATAGGGTAGTTTTATCTCAATTGGACCCGGTAGGTGGCGCTGCTATAGGTATGTAAATAACAAATTTGGTAGCTGTTTTCTGGGCAGGACAACGCCTGCCTGGTCCGCTAGGTACATATATACTGACATATGTATAATAACAATTCAAACGACTAAGAGCCCATATCACCAGATCTGGATAATGTTTGGCTAGCGTATAAGTTACGAATAGACTTTTACAGCAAGAAGTTGAGTAGTCCATTAGAACCTTTTTCTCCTCAGTTAATAAGCTACCACATTTAGTTTCACATGTGCAAATAGAAATATCTCTTAAATTTGGATATTTAAAAAACAAAAAGTGGGTGTTACCTTAAAGAACCCGTCAAGTCTGCCCTGTGTGGTGCCAGAACGGGCTTTCAAAAGTTTTTTGGTTCCGTTCCTGACTCGGTCTTCGTTGAACTGCTTATCACCACATAGGAACTTAACTAGACCTTCCTCATCTGGATCCGTCCATTTTAACTGTAAGAGAAGTTATATAATAGGAATATATTTAGACAATGTAATTGTAATGTGTGGCTACGGTACCAAAGAATATAGCCACCCCCTCTCTTCCCGTGGGTGTCGTAAGAGGCGACTAAGGGATAACACAGTTCCACTACCACCTTGGAACTTAAAAAGCCGACCGGTGGCGGGATAACCACCCAACTGCTGGCTTTGAAATACACAGGCCGAAGACGGGCAGCAGCGTCTTCGGTGCGACAAAGCCAGTACTGCGGTCACCAACCCGCCTGCCCAGCGTGGTGACTATGGGCAAAACACATGAGTTCACGCTATTTTTGGCGTAAACTTGTGGAGGCCTATGTCCAGCAGTGGACTGTATAGGCTGTAATGATGATGATATTTAGACAATATATATATGTCAGAAAATAATTGTCACAGGTGGGTTGTGATGTATTTTTTTTTTTTTTTTTTTTTTTTGATTTAATGTCCGCTTTCTACCCTTTTTTTTAGTTATTGTCAAGATGGTGATTGTATAAAAGAAAACTGGAAAAAATATGGCAGTACCAAATTCGTCATGTCAAATAGTTATCGATAAACGCCAGTAAGTTTTGTAATTATTTAAACAATGAAAGAATATGTTCATGTACTAATATTTCAAGGAACAACAATTATACTATTCGAAACATTAAATTTGAAAGTTGGTCAGGAGGAGATCATTAAGGAAAAAAAAAAACTAAGTAGAAAACTGTTGTAACTCATTTGCTAATACATTTTTTATTGATAATCACTTAAAAATGATTGAAATCAGAATTGTATTTTTATAGTTCATTTCTAACATTATAATAGAACTTTACTCTGAATTGTTACAGTATAAATAACTCAGTTTATCATCTCAGCTGAGCCACACACTCAAAAATGACTGTTAATGTATTTTTTGTTCATTTCTTAATTATTATTTTGTTATAACAATTTAAATACAATTATCTCACCTCAATATCCTTTCCATCGCTGATTTCCGGGTTAAGAAAGAGTCTCCTAGCGTCCTCATAAGCCCAGTTCTCAGGCGGTTGGTATTTATTTGTGTCAATGTTCTTTAACACTTGTTCTATACTGCGGTGTTGCTTGATCAGTTCGATGGCACGCTTGGGCCCGATGCCTCGGATCGAGCCACAGTAATCACAGCCGAGAAGTATGCAGAGATCTATAAACTGATAAAGAAGAATTATGTTTAATTGATGTATAGTTGATTGATCTATTTGGTTTTTTTACCCTTTTGAAAAATATTCATTCGAAAGGTTTTTGTAGTAGGAAAGGAGGCATAATTCAACTTGACATTATATCCATTTATTTAAAAGTAGTTCAAATTGAAAAATCCTTTGTGTTGCATAGTTATAGCATACTGAAAACGATATAGACTATTCTTTCTCTAATTAACGCTTTTAAAACTGCGACACACAGCTACTAACATATAATTATATTGATACATATGATTGTATCACCCACCATTATATGTTACTATATCTCGTTTACTATACCTCATTATGATTTAGCTCCAATCCACTCAACACCTGGTTTAAATGGAATTCCTGTACTGGCATTTTCCTTGCTTCGGAGAAGGTCAAGTGTCGCAACAGCACATCGGCTCCGAAGGTCAAAGCGTCCATATCCTCTGTAGCCACTGCGTACACTTTACCGGCTTTTACCTGGATTACATAATTATGGATTTATATATTTATACAAATATTATGAAGCTGATGAGTTTGTCTGTTTGTTCTATCTTCTGGTTCGAAATGAAAAATTCTTTTGTTTGATAGTTAATTTATATAGGAAATTAACGTGAGGGAAACCGGCACAGCTAGTGTACTTTAAGTACATTAAAAGTCAGTTCCTATTTTCATAAGTGATAAGTTTTGCTTACTGTTGAACTTCGATTATGACGATGTCGTAACCACGACACGGTTTGAACGGATCGTAAGTAATCGTATTTACTTAATTTAAAATATTTGTATCAAAATGTGATTTTTGAAGTAAAACTTAACTTCTGTACGCGCGCTTGACATAGGGATTGAGCTGGTGAATACGTGATGAGAGCGTTACGAAAAGTGTGATCGGGCAAGGCGAACGGAAGTTGAGGATATATAAGTTAGTGAAGGTAGAAAGAGAGTAACATTTCGTAAGTTTTACTTCAGTCGTGTGGTATAAAGCACATTAGTTTTTTTTAATCTACTGTGTGTTTAGAGCAGTGATTGCTGTCTTTTTTGTATAGAATAGACTAAAATAAAGTCAAGCTCAAGATACTACAACGACCTTACAGAAGATCACAGCAAAATAAATTCTGTTTTCAAGCAGTGTTGTGTTCCTGTTGGTGAGTAAGGTGACCAGAGCTCCTGGGGGGATTGGGGATTGGGTCGGCAACGCGCTTGCGATGCTTCTGGTGTTGCAGGCGTCTATAAGCTACGGTAATCGCTTACCATCAGGTGAGCCGTACGCTTGTTTGCCGACCTAGTGACATAAAAAAAAAAAACTAAAATTTGATTTTATCCTTAAATTGAACGACTTAATTTTAACAGACCGAAAATTGTTACAAAAATGTCTGTACTGTAATGTTACAAAAATGTGTGTACTACACTAAACATTATTTTTCAATGAAATATTTGTATTTTTTAAATTTTAACGGAATTTTACACATTTATTTAAAAATAGAGTACAGTTATCGAAGTTCTGAAGCAGAATGATTAAAAAATGAGAAATTATATTAGAAATCTTACTAAAGCTGCACATTGGGCTTCGGCCTCGCACGGAGCTTCGACAACGGGAATTCCCATTAATTTCAAAAGCTCCCTAGCTTCTTGACCGTGTTGTTTTGTTACTTTAACGAGACGCCTGTTAAATTTCTCGATCGAAGCAGAGTCACCTGAGAAAATTGATAAGTGAATATTTATTAAAAACTATAGTTTGAAAGATCATTAACAATAGCGTTGTACATTTCCTAACTGCAACTCCATGAGTTGTTGTCAGTTACCCTAGGGAAAAATAGGGCCATGGCGCGGGCGGCAATCTGACCCTAGGGAAAAATAAGGCCATGGCCGGGGCGGCAATCTGAATGGGCGGTTCAAGCCATACACGATACCACTATACTCCACTATATCTCACTCATCATAACAAGAAACCACAGACCTGTCTTAACAAACAAAGATACATTTAAGCAATGTTTACCAGCCTCTGTAGCCTTCTGTAGTTCTTTCTCAGCCTCTTCTCGTCTCTCAGCCCTCTTGTTCAACTGATGAGATTTCATCTCTGGTGGTTTACCGTCAAACACATAGACCGGTTTTATACCATTCTCAATTAGACGTATTGTCCTATAGAATGTTCCCATGAGATGTGATGTTGTTTCACCATCAACTGATGTTAATTGTGCTCCTAAAATTTTAGAATTAAGTAATGGTGTAATTGTATTATTTTATCCATAAAAATTATAGTGCATTTTAAGTGATAGATCAAGGTTGCCATTACCATTGTATGTATATTTAATAAAATCCCATAAAAACTTTTATAATTCCTAATATAATCTATACAAAAAAATTAAACTGGAGTGTCTGTTTGTAATAAAATAACCACTTTTTACTAATGCATATGGATGTATACACGGTACATATACCAAAATAACATTTTTTACAATTTTTGTCTGTCTGTCTGTCTGTTTGTGCTGGCTAATATTTAAAACGGCTGGACCGATTTTGATGGGACTTTTACTGGCAGATAGCTGATGTAATAAGAAGTAACATAGGCTACTTTTATTTTAGAAATTGATTTATTTTATAACTCTGCAAACTGAAAAATATTTTATTGTGAAATTCCATGCGGACAAAGTCGTGGGCACAGCTAGTAAGTATTATTATATAAATGTGAATGTATAAAGTTTGTTTGCTACGCTTTCACGCAAAAACTACTTAACCGATCATCATGAAACTTAGTACACATATTCTTGAGAGGTATTAGAAGTAACATAGGATACTTTTTAATAAAATAAAAATTCAATGCAAGCGAAGCCACGGGTAAAAGCTAGTTGGTTATAAATAAATTTAATATTTATATCAAAAAGACTTTTATAGCCAAAGCATATTAGATTATTTAAATTTAAGCAATAATTTTGTGTGGCTTTAGTTGTGTTGTCTTACATACAGAATAGATGACTGAATATTTTTATTTTTGAACTGAAAGTTCTTTACGCACGCTTAACTTGGGAAGTAAGCTGGTAAATGCCTGACGAGTGTTACGAAAAGTGTGATCGAGCATGGCGAACAGAAGTTGAGAGGTATAAGTTAGTGAAGATTTCATAAGTTTTACTTCAGTCGCTGGGCACACTGGTTTTGTTTAAACTTTATTTCAATTTAGATGTAGTTTTCACTTTATTTCAAATTAGTTGTTCATAAATGTTTTGATAATAATGTGTATAGATATTGGTCAGATGCAATGTTATTTAGACATAACTATTATATATTGGACTATTAAAATAAGAATAAAGATCTTGCAGCATTCATTGAAAGGACTGTAATTTTTTTTTAAATAATAGAGACGTAACATTACAAAAAATGATTAGGAATCGCTATGTTAACTGTTTAATTGACAACCTTGTTTTTAATCATCCGACTCGAAAAAGTTGTAACTTCAGCAAAAGCCTTTTTAGAGCCTGTTTTACCCAACAGATAAAAGTTTACAATTACTATTTTTTTAGTTATTACTTTATCAGTCAGATATTTCTATTTGCAATCTTCGAATACAAATTTTAAAGAAAGTTAAGGCGACGAAAGCCCTAAGGTTATGCTTTATCACCTGTTGACGAAGCCTACCTAAAACCTTAACCTATCATAGAAAAGTAGTTCTAAAAACTAACCCTCACTCCTTACAGCTATTAAAAACTGATACAAGCTCATGGATGCGTCAATTGCTACTTTTCTACCTGTAAAAGATAAATTTATTAAAATATCCTATTATCAATGCATTTTTATTGCACGGCCATTTCATATTTAACGAACCAAAATAGTTTTTGATTTCCATTTCTTTAACTGCGTGAGGTGCAATATCCGCAATTAATTTCGATAAACCTATAATACCCATTTTGATTCACTTTAATATTTCTTTTACGATAAAAGGTTCAAGAATAGAAGCGGGAATTTTGACACTTTAGAATCTTAAATTTACTATTACTAATAGTTGTCAGTTAATATAAGCTTGTGCTCCAAGCTGCAATACTGTAAAATCGATTTCACAGTGAATCGAAAGGATTTCATGAAAGAATCAACGGACACATTAATTAATATATTATGAATTATGAACTAATAATGAACAATATATAAACATAAAATGAATATATGATATGATATATATTAATATTAAAAACATTCTATGCTTTAGTAACATAATATAACATATGAATATATGAACTTATACTTAAGAACTAAATATTTATTGATAGTTATGGTGCACATCATGTCCCCGAACTTCTGCTTTTAAGGCTGTTTCCCTGACATGAAATGGAGTAAGTGTGTAAACGCAGGTTGCTTCACACAAAAGTGCTCGTCCCCTTTCCCATGAAACCAACGTCAATCCATCAGGTCTTTTGCCATCATCGCGACTAATTCCAATAGGCTCGACAAGAACAAGAACGTCGGTGGTGGCAAGAGCTCTTTTATAACCGACTTCAAAAAAAGAGGAGGTTACTCAAATCGACCGTATACCTATACAGGATTACTTGTAATATGTCACGATCCCTTTAAAGGGTTGACAGGAGGGGGGACATTATGGGCAATCACAAAAAACATTTAAAAAAATCCAAGTTCAATTATTTTAGATTTTTTTTTAATTTTATTATTATTGGTGTAGATTTTGGAGTACTCAATTTGTCAGTGTTTTCAACGAATATTTTAATTTTATTATCAAAAATTGCGGTCACCTACAGGCCTGCCCAGCGTGGTGACTACAGGCAAAACACGTGAGTTTGCGCCATAATGTCTGGCGTGAACTTGGGGAGGCCTATGTCCAGCAGTGGACTGCGATAGGCTGAAGCAATCGAAAATTAGCTGTATTACTTCATCAAAAAGTGGTGCACCTAGAAGATAAAGTGTACTTCTTTGAAGTATTTTTAAATTAGGAGTAATTTTATTAAATAATTCCGTCCACTTATACTTAACAAAACAAATATACGTTGATAAATCTTTGATAGTAAAAACATTCTATGATTTAATAAATTTTACTATTATGTAACTTGGTTAAGTTAAATCGTTTCGAATCATTAAGTTCAAGCAATATCCAAACGGCTACGTAGTTGTATTAATATAGTACAAGTACATACAGCTATACATATTGACAATTTGACATTTCAAGCTAACAATTCTAGAGAAGATAGAGAGTACTGTTATTTATTTGATTGAAAATCCCAAACAAAAGTTATATGTTAAACAATTAATGCGATAAGTGCATTTTAAATTGAATACTTTACTTAAGTTGTTATTAATATTAATAGATCAATAAAGTTCATCCAAAGCTATTGTTTGTATCATTAAGATTACTCTTATACAAGATCTGTGATTGTATTACTGAAAAAAGTGGACAATAAATAAACGTTTTAAAAATGGGAAGCTATTTGTCAATTAATTTAGAAGATCAATATAGAAAAAATCAAAACTTTCTTCAAAATATAAATGAAGTTGCTGTAAGTATCATTCTTTAATTACTGCTCTTAAAATTTTTTGCCCAGCATAATTGTACCTACATTAGTTAGTATATCAAAGAAATATTTTGTAGGTTTTTAATTGGTGTTTATTTTTGGAATTAAAAAAACTGAATATATAAACTTTTATGTTTTCATGTATAACTTTGATTTTTACAGATGGAAAGACAAATTCAACTAAGAAATCAAATGGCTGAAAGACAAAGAGCCATGGAACTTGCTAAAAACAGAGATTTGTGCCTTTGGTTCACTGTATTCTCGATAGCTGCAACGACTGGTCTATTTACTGGGTAATTATCTGGAGTATAAAATATACACTAATTAAAAGTAATTAAAAACATATATTTTTAATGATTTTTATTCCTACGGTGTTATAAATAATATGACAAAATAATGTAAATGAATCTAAATATATTAAAAGTCACTTTTTATCTTATCTACAGCTTGACCCTATTTAATTTAGTCTCATGTCTATTAAACTCAAACATTTATTGAATATAGTTGGGAGCTCATTTGACTTAAATTAATTATTTTTTTCTTTTACAATAGGTTCAGGAGAACAAAAAGAGCATATTTCTTGTTTCCACTCCTGCCACTAACATTTGTTAATCTCTATTATTGGGATCTTGCATATGGAAACAAAATGCATCGACTTCGACGTAAGTAACTTGCAGTTAATATATAATTTAGCAAAAGAACACAAAATAAAAAAGTAAAAAATTACGATTTTACAACAACAAGAACATAAATGACATTTTTGATGCTTTTATCAAAATTTGTTTTAATGTTTCCTTTGTTGATACAATTAATAATCTTCTGATATAAGATGAGTGGATACCATCTATGTTACAATAAAGATGCAGCTCAATATAGAAAAATTATCATTTCAAAGTTTTTCAAGAGATTTAGTCTTAAGGCGTAGTGTAATCATGTAGTGTAATAGTAGATGTTTTTTTTTTCTTTCTGCTTTGATTTTTTTTTCTTTTATGATAGCATAACTATTGAGCTACTTAATGTTCGAGTGTTCTTATCTTTACGAAACTCCTTGAATTAAAAACCCTCTAACACAATATGAATATTGTATTCAACTATATTTACAATATAGTACTACTATACTAATATATATAATACTATAATTTTTGTGTTTGCTCGCAAACGAAAAAAAACCGACTTCAATTACATCGACAAGTAATACAACGTAGATCGACGAAAAAATAGTCAAGCAACTACGCGTTATCAAAGATTACTCAAAAAGTAGTTATCAGATCTCGATAAAATTTAAATGTGACCACATGATAAACATCAGCTTTCGATTAAATTAAAAATTATCAAAATCGGTACACCCAGTCAAAAGTTATTACGGATTTTCGAGAGTTTCCCTCGATTTCTCTGGGATCTCATCATCAGATCCTGGTTTCCTTATCACTGTACCAAACTAGGGATATTCCCTTTTCAACAAAAAAAGAATTATCAAAATCGGTACATCCAGTAGAAAGTTATGCGGTATAATACAACATAGGTCGACGAAAAAAGCGTCAAGTAAAAACGCATTATTAGATATAACTCGAAAAGTAGTTGTTAGATCTCGAATAAATTTAAATGGGACCAATTGGCACACACCACCTTTCGATTAAAACAAAATTT
Source organism: Melitaea cinxia (assembly GCF_905220565.1). Taxonomy (NCBI): domain Eukaryota; kingdom Metazoa; phylum Arthropoda; class Insecta; order Lepidoptera; family Nymphalidae; genus Melitaea; species Melitaea cinxia. The sequence continues at coordinate 8,323,041 of NC_059417.1, read as the reverse complement.
GTCGAAATCGGTCTACCCGGTCAAAAGTTCTGATGTAACATACATAAAAAAAAAAAAAAAAAAAAAAAAAAAAAAAAAATACAGTCGAATTGAGAACCTCCTCCTTTTTTGGAAGTCGGTTAAAAATGTATGTGAGTCTGTTGTTACTCTGATATTAAAAAATATGTTCATCTCTCTCTCGCAAGAGACGATACGCGGTATAGAGTAAGACATAATTTAACGTAACGTTTCACATAATTTAACTCCCATATTTTTTCTTACCATGGGTCCTTACATAGTTTCTTATGGAGAAAACTCCAGTAATTGTCATATTAATGGAAAATAATATATTGATTGCAGTGGAAGCTGAGCACATAATGACCCACGAATCTGATATGTTAGAGATACCATGTGGACTGCCAACACCATCATCCATCGATCAACGTCGCGTGACTGAAGAAGAGAAACAAAAGATCCACCCCCCACTATTATAAATAGCAATAATGTTGATCTAAATTGTGCCTTCACCGCTTTATAGTTTAGAAAGCTGTGGAGATTTATCAACGTACGATAGTTTGCTTTTAAATATTCTATCAAAAATGTCAAATTAAAGGACAATGCCTTTGCATTAATCTCAGCCATAATTTCAGTAATTCGTAATTTTACGTTTTTTTTTATTTAATAGACTAATTTAGAAACTAAATAACAACATTTTACTATTTAAGTAATAAAGAATGTAGGAATAGCTTAACATTGAAATGGTTTACATTTAAGTACTTTTTTATTGTTATGCGCTTAATATTAGTTTTCTTAACTGTATATTTGATTGTTATTAAACATGCAATTTTTTATAAAATAATGAATTTAGAAAATTGCCTGTTTGACATAGTATTTCAAATTTCTTAAAAAAAATATGAATTTTTCGATATTTTTTTTTTGTACTGTTAATCGTATTTATGCCTAAACTTTTTTTTTTGATATAGATACAGGCTTTGTCCTTTGAAAATGGACATATTAATGATTCCTAACAATTATTATATAATATATAGACAATATAAGACCTAACTAACATTGTTCTTAATATTTTAAAGGATATCTAAGATATTACATTTAAAATAAGGTACTTACTAAAGGTTTTTATTGATAAGTTTTTAAAATTTTATTACATTTTATAATTTTATGATTTACACGTAAACGCACTGTAAGTTTCAATAAATTTTTATAGATAATTATTTTCTGCATTTAGTTATCTGTTGTGATATATTTTTTTATATTGTTATACTGCTTGATTAGTTTTTTTTTTTAAATATACAATTTATGTAATATTTAAGTACGCAAAACAACCAACAATGTGTTACGTTATAAAATAAGATAATTACTTATGTAGGTACTTGTGATAATTCAATTGTTCATATTAATCGATCTTGACTTTTGATAACTGTAACCATTTTGTGCATTCAATTAAGAAGTATTATTAGGTCGTAGCTATTTGCTGTTATTAATGTTGCCTTTGGCAATTCCACATTACATAAATTAAAATGTTAACAATAGATTTGTTTTATTTTGTATCTCTTTAAAGACCATAAAATAAATCGCCTTAATGGATTTAAATATACATAACTTTCACCAATTTATTATTCTGTGTATATGTAGTTCAAGTGCTGTTAGGGACAATGTCTTGATCATTTTTACATAGGTTCTCAGCAAGACGTCGCGTTGGCGCAACGGTTACAGCCATGGATTGTACCTGTTGCGCTGGCGGTTGTGGGTGCGATCCCGCACATGACAAACATTTGTATTGGCCATACAGATGTTTGCCGTGGTCTGAGTGTTTGTGCAGTCCTTGTAGGTCTCCCCACCGTGCCTCGGAGAGCACGTTAAGCCGTCGGTCCCGGTTGTTATCATGTACACCTCATAGCGATCGTTACTCATAGTAGGAAATATATCCGCCAACCCGCATTGGAGCAGCGCGGTGGATTAAGTTTTGATCCTTCTCCTATATGGGGAAAGAGGCCTATGCGCATCAGAAGTAGATTACAGAAGTTAAGTAATTTAAGTTAGTAAGATTTACAAAAGAAATATTTCAAGCTAACTTTCTTTTAACAATTCCTGCGTCCGCATGTTTGTATATAAATTCAATCCATAATAATATTTTATCGTAGAGTTAGTACTTCATTATTTATATTTAATCGATTTTCAATCGTAATCGATCAAACAGGATCAACATTATTTTAATTGACGGTTTCGGTTGTCATAGTAACGACCGATTTGTTTGGCGCCGTAAACAAATGAATTACGTCTAGTCAAACAAAACGTGCTTATATTTAATTTTACAATAAAAACACAAATCTTAGTTTAAAAACCATATATTATGGGAAATGTGATTAGTTTTGTGTTTTATACATGTGAGTGAAATATCTTACGTAATCTAGTTAATGATAAATTATACCTATGTACTTCGTATTGTTTTGATTGGTTTCATTCTATATTGACTTTTTCGGTTGCTTAGTGTACAAATATAATCAATAAAATTTTAAAATTCAGTAGTCATGCTACAATATTCAAATTAGTTAACCATGTTTACGATAATTTACATTTTCGAGGTTCATACTAATAACGAAATATGAATCCATCCCATGAAGGAAAATTACAATTTTAGAATTAAATTTCGCAGTGGTTTGAGCGGACGTACGTGAAAATGAGTCAAATACAAACGAATGCGAAACGGGATGAGAGAAAAAAAGATGTACAAAATAAAATACCGAAAAAGAGTCCGGAAAAAAACATGTCTGAAATCGATGAACACATACTAAAAAGGTTTGATATCAAGAAAAGGCTGGGCAAGGGTGCGTATGGGATAGTCTGGAAGGCGATTGATAGGAAGACAAAGGATGTTGTGGCGATAAAAAAGATATTCGACGCGTTTCGTAACCAAACCGACGCACAACGGACTTTTCGTGAAATTATATTTTTACAATCGTTTAGAAACCATCCAAACATCGTCAAGCTGCATAGTATACACAGGTCAGCTATACCTATATATATATTTAATTTAATTACCTGTAACATTAATTACGTTACAATTAATTAGGTCGGCAATTGTTTCAATGTACCTTGTAAATAGTGACTATATATAATATATGTAAAAAAATTAAAAAATTAAATTAGGTCAATGACCGACAAGTTCGGTAATATGCTAAAGTAAGAAAAGTCTGGAACTAGACTTGATGCGCCCGCATCATGAATATGACGCAACTATTACATGCGTTTTTAAATTAACTTTAGAAACTATTAGACAAACTATTAGAAACTTTTCCACCTAGATCATGCCTATCTAAAATAGCAGATTTTAATTTAGTTATGTAGTAGACAAAATGTAAGGAAGTCTAGAGTCACGAGAGCGTCATTAAAATTGAATCGTAGGTCAATAAAAATGTTATTTGTTTCGAAATCGATCATGCAATGAAATTATGTAGTAATCAAATTAATCAAGCAGAGTGAAAGAGAGAGAGAGCAAGATAGAGATAGGTAAAAAGAAGGAAAAAAGGCAAATAATCGTGTTTGTATTCGAACAAAAGAAAAAAATAAACTGTTTACAATTGACAGCGATTAGTGGTAAAAATGAGAACATCGCCAACGTAGTCGAAATCACCTAAAGAGGCATTAGTAGAGATAACTCAAAGACTCCTAGTCAGATCTCGGTCAAATATAAATAAGACTGTATGACAAGCACCAGCTTTTAAATATAAAAAGAATCATAAAAATCAGTCCATCCAGTAAAATGTTGAGGTAGCACACATAAAAAATGCAGTTGAATTGAGATCCTCCTCCTTTTTAAAGTATAGTAGGGGTAGAAATAATGTTGAAAAAAAATCTTAAAAAATCTCTATAGATCTATACATAAGATTTTCAAAATAATAAGCCCCAAAGTCCAGAATTTCAGAGAATATTCGATCTTTTCAGTTTTGCAGAGTTATAAAGACTTTTATTATTTTTTAATACTTTTACCAAACAAATATTTCCACCAGGGTATGTTAAAATTATCAATACATTTCGATGATCACTATAATTTAACAATTTGATGCAAGATTTACTTATGTTTTGTCTATTAAGTTTTCCTGTGGCGCCGGCTATATTAATAACTTATAAATCAATAATAATAATATAGGTATACTTATTGGTGTTTGATCCAAACGAAAAACCTGACTTCAATTTACATATATACGTACTTTAGTTAACATATGCCTTTTTGGCCTTAGGGCGTATATACCCTACGGCCAAAAGCATACATTGCGGACATTTACTTTTTACACGATGAATAGTTGGACGGGGTATTGTTAATTTCATCGAGTATTATATGATAATTACGTAATAGGTGTCATATAAAAAAGACCAGACGAAAATGTTCAAATACAATAATCGATAATTTACTAATCAATTTTATTCAAAAAACTCACACACCTAATAAATACGCTGCTTTTAACCCTTTTCACGTAATTTATGTGGCGGTAAAATTTATTGTCCCGAGGCGCTGTATTTTAAAGTACGAAGTACTGAAGTACTGAACTGTCATTCAGTGATAACGTATCATTCTGCTGCTGTTAACAAAAAACGAGTGTGCTTTAGACCATACGACTGAAGTAAAACTTCTTTAGCTTCATCTAACTTATATCTCCCTCTCAACTTCCGTTCGCCCACCCGATCACACTTTTCACAACGCTCTCGTCATGCAATTACCAGCTTAGTCCCCAATTCAAGCGCGCGTAAAGTTTTTCTTAAAAAAAATAAATGTTTCCTCTTAGAGATACCCGATATTTTCAGATACGGTCACAGAGCTCAATAACATCCCTAATTTAAAAATAATATTATAGGTAGTCGTTTATTGTTGTTTTAGTCTTCGGTTCTTAGAATTATAATAACAACTTTTATAATTGGACATAATCAATACTTGCTTCACTGTATTTATATTGGACACACAATACAATCTCAATATATATAAATCTCGTGTCACAATGTTTGTCCGCGATGAACTCTTAAACTACTTAACCGATTTTAATCAAATTTGCACACCGTGTGCAGTTTGATCCAACTTGAAAGATAGGGTATATTTTATTTTGATATATGTAATTATTATATTTAAGAAAAAAAATAAGGCGATACGAAGTTTGCCAGGTCAGCTAGTCTCATATATTTTACAATTTTGTATTCCCGAAGTGTCCAGTTTGTGAACCAAGTAAACACGTTTTACTTGATGTATTGGAAAATTTCAAGTAGCTTGCTAATCTGCATAATGCCTATGTTAAGAACTTAATGACACTTCGTTCGAGGTGAAGCAGTTTATGGATGACTAAGGGGCGACTGCACCAGTTGTGGATAACGCTATATGGCGGATAATGATATCCAACAGAAAAAGTTTTTGATGTACCTATGATTATTTTTCAACATTCAATTTCAGTGTAGGTATTTATGAGATTTTTATTCGCAAATATGAACCTAACACTTGTAGTTTATTAGATAGTTGAAAGGTAAGGTCCAGTCTATTCTACTGTCTACTGTTAAAGTCTATTCATAATTTATTTGCAGGATAATAAACTATAATAAACTCTATCGACAACTTCTGAAACAGGCCCTAAACGGTTTACCAAAGCAAATACGCTACACTTACACATAATATATTCGTCAAATACGCTCTGTTTAAAGTAATTTGATATAATTTCGTTAAATATATTGCTGATAGAGCGTTAATTATATTTTAGAGCGCTCAACAATCGCGACATCTACCTCGGCTTCGAATACATGGAGACTGATTTACACAACGTTATCAAACGAGGGAATATACTAAAGGATATACATAAGAGATATATTATGTATCAAATGCTGAAGGCCACCAAGTACATACACTCTGGAAACGTGATACACAGGGATCAGAAGCCGAGTAACGTGCTTATCGATAGTGCCTGTCGGTAAGTAAAGACAGATTAATGGGAAAAGCGACTCCAATTCACATCGAAAAGTAATAGAACGAGAACAACACCAACGTGGGTAGTCAAAAAAATTATCAATTAAATGCGCATCGTTAGGGACAACTTAAAAGCTACTCGCCATGCTCAAAAAGCTACCACTCTGGTGAATGGGACTAGGAATGAGACCACTCGACAAGAAAAAAAAAATGGTAAAATATCGTAAATAATAATGAGGTAACACAGAAAAAGTACAGTTTAACTGAGAACCTCCTTCTTTTTGATGTCGGTTAATAATAAGAACCTGGTGATTCTTGAAATACTCATAGTAGGTAAAGTTATCCAATCTTTCTTGTATTTTATGGACTTATGTTACAAGACAAACTAAAAATTTGTAATACATTTACCACTAAGGTAGCAAACAAGTGGACGATTCGCCTGAGGATAAGCATTTACATTAGCATATTGACGCCTGTGTTATCAGGAATATCACAATAGTTTTGTCGACCTTATCCAGAAGCTCTATTTTTTGACCATATGTATTTCACAGTATTGAGAGCTGCATTATTTTGATGTGGTTATTTCATTTCAACGACAAAATAATTGTAATATAATTTTCCTGTTTTACATTTTACGCAATATTTTATTTCTAATCTTTGAGGTATCTAATGAGTTCTTATAGTTTTATTGGTAAAGCCACCTAAGTACCTATAAACAAGACTAACTAAATCTTACCATATTGTTATTTATAACGCACCTGCCCGCAAATGAAAAAAAAAAAAACGACTTCAATTTACCTTGACGCAAGGGCGGATCCAGGGGGAGGGGTCATGGCCCACGCTTAAACCGAGACAAAAATCATCATATCAAAAATTTCGCTCTAGCGGGTACATCGTTCCATAGCTTAATTGGCTACAGCGCCGACACGGTCAGTCGGAGACGCGGGTTCGAATCCCGCTGGAGCGGTCAATTTTTGATATGATATTCAAAAATGTTTAGAATTCCTAATGTGTGGGTAACACAAAAATAAAATTGTACAAATTACCTACTTTTTACGTGTATCTATTATTATCCAAATTAAATTATAACTTTTTGTAACTTGACCACGACTATGTAACCCCCCCCCCCTCACCTGGCACCAAAGCTGGATCCGCTCTTGCCCTGACGAACAGTAATACACAATACGTAGGAAGTCGAATAAATTTTAAAATAAATACGCATTTTTGGGGATAACTAAAAAGTTACTGGTAAAATCTCGTTAAAATTAAAATGGGAACACATCATAAGTAACAGCTTTCGAACAAAATTAGAACAAATAAAATCGGTATAACCCGTAATCAAATTCTGAGGTTGATTTTGAGGAACAACACACATATAAATAAAGGTCGAATTAAGAACCTCCTCCCTTTTTTGAAGGTGGTTTAAAAGTAAAGTTTCTTAATTTCCAAAATTAGAGTAAAACTGGCAGACTTTGGACTAGCGCGGTCTGTATCTTCAATGTACTCTGGTGGGGAAGACGGAGCGGACCCTTGCTTAACGGATTATGTGGCGACACGATGGTACCGAGCACCGGAAATACTCATCGCTAGTAAAAGGTAGGTTTTATCAAATAGCAGTCGATCAAACACTTTGGATTCTATGGGACTTTTTCTTAAAGTCCCGTCGACCATGTCCCGCGACCACTGTGCATGCAATGACGCCAAAATATCGGGATTTTCAAAATAATAATCGCGGGTAAGTCCCATAGAATCTAAAGTGTTCATAGTGTCCCTCAAAGGCTAAAAACTTATATGGAAGTAGATCTAACCAGATAATTCGTTTAAAGTTTCTATGTAAAAGTGGACACTTTTTTAAATTAAAAAGGTTGTGTTCTAATTTTGTCTGTGAGATTGCTAGCAGCTTTACTTTTTGAAATATACAGTTTTATCATTTTGACAAAATTAATATATATGTCTACAAAATTTTAGAAGAGATTAACAAATAATCTTTTATACGAATACGATTTCCTTGAATGAACGATTTTAGGTAGATCTCGTTTCAAACTCCAGCAATACACTGCCATCTTATGTAAGTCCCACCTTCACTGATATCGCTCTGCTTCCGAAGATCCTGATGAAATCTTTCACCCTGCTCCTCACTAGAATCATCTTGATTTTGTGGAAATCAGTAACTGAGACCGACTATAACTCAAAAACAAAAGCTGTTAAAAAATAATTCCCATTTCCCTCCCTTTTTCCCGCTGACAAGGAGAGGCCGCCTACTCGTCATCACCAATTTCGCTGAAATTCGTATCGCTAATAGGGCTTGGCTATAAATTAAATGCTTGGCTAGAAAAATAAAATATTTTACCATATGGATCTTATGTTACTAGGGCTAGCTGCATTAAAATAATAAATATTTTCTAAACACTTGGCCATCTGGAGTTTCTACTTCGGAGACTTTCATTTATAGCTACGCCCAACGAAGAATAGGCAGCCTCCGCTTACGAGTGAGAGAAATAATCGATAATATTATTAGTAAATTAATTTTAATAATAAAACTTATAAACTTTCATCTCTATTGTCTCCGTAAGTTACACAAAGGGTATAGATATGTGGTCGCTTGGATGCATCCTCGGTGAAATGTTGACCGGGAAACCTCTCTTCCCGGGAACGTCTACCGTCAATCAAATCGAGAGGATTATGTCTGTACTGCCAAGACCATCGTCAGAAGGTAGGTAACAGAAGGATTCTTTTTTATATGACTAGGTTGGCAAAAAGGAATACGGTTCGCATATCCGGTTATCGTTGCCTATAGAGGACTGGAACACTTAACTTGTTCACTACAGGAAAGCAACCCTACTTGAGAGCAGTATTGTTGAGATGTGATCTTCTCAAGCTCGTCCAAAATTCGAGCAAGACATTTCCTCCTGTATCTTTCCTCAATTAAGATTCATTTTTGGGTCCCAGTAACACTATGTTGTTTCTATTAAAAACGCGTTAATTGTACTACATTTTCTTACCAAAAATCAAGGTACCAGATAATTTTCTCCTAAAATTTCAGATATAGCAGCAGTATGCAGTGGTTATGGGTCATCCTTGATCAAAGAATTGGCAGCCAGTTCTGGAGGATCTTCTCTCACTGCTCAATTGTCGTGTGCGCCTCGAGACGCATCGGAACTGGTACAGCAGTTGCTGGTCTTTAATCCAGCGAAGAGGCTCAGTGCGGAGAGGGCTTTGAATCATGAATATGTTGCAAAGTAAGTTTATCATTTATCTAAGTATGTAGAAGACTAAGCTTCAAGTGTATTTTTAGTCAATGATTGCGTAATCTGATGCCGCTAATACTCCAACTCTTTGGATTTTAAATTAATTTAATTGTCTGAATTGTACTGAATTTAATTTTAGAATTACGTCGTCCATATTACTGGAATACTTAAAAACGATTGTCTATTGTCCCTCTTATTCTTGTTTTCTTTTTTTTACAAGCCATACATTTTTATTCTACATAGTCTAAGAGAATATAGTCTTAATTATATTACAATGGAATATAAAACATAAATTATTTCGTAGATTTCATCGTGAAAAAGACGAACTGACTCTACCGTCAGATGTTCTCCTTCCCCTAAGAGATGATAAGCAAATGTCCGTTGACGACTACAGGAACAAACTTTACAGCATCATGGCGAAAGGATTTCAGAACAATCTTCCAACCTTACAAGCGAGAAAGACTCATTCTAGGTAAACCTTTTTTTATACAACTAGATTGGCAAACAAGCTTACGGCTCATCTGATGGTAAGCGATTAGCGTAGCCTATAGACGCCTGCAACACCAAAAGAATCACAAGCGCGTTGCCGACCCTACCCCCGAACTTTCCCAGGAGTTGTGGTCACCTTAGTTACCATAGGAACAAAAAACTGCTTTAAAGCAGTATTATTTCGCTGTGATCTTCTGTAAGGTCGAGGTACTTCTCGATGTATATGGATGTTCATTACTATTTTACGCCAAATCAACTGAATCGATTCCAACGAAACTTGGTGCGTAGATAGTTAGCGATCCAGAATAATCCATAGGCTACTTTTTATTTCGACATTTTCTCAGGATAAAAAATTATGCGGCTGAAATCGTAAGGCGTAGCTAAAATATGAAATTGGTTAAGATAAACTTTCCGCCGACCTGTTTCTTTCTGTTTATTTTAAATTAAAATTTATTATTGATTTGGGACAAGTCTCTTGTCACCACAAGCTTAAATTTTCTAAATGATGTATAGCAGGAATATATTTTAAAAAATAATAATATTAAAATTTAAAATTTTAAAATTTAATAATATTCAAATATTAATAATTATTTTGATTCCATTCCATTAATTTGATTTTGTCTTATAGCAAGTCACAAATAACAGCAACATCAACAAAAAGCAAAAGTTTCCAAGAAACATCAGACTTATCTAAATCTTACACTAAGTCTAAGCTTAGCGTATCCGCAGACCAAAAATTTAGACCAAAACCTAAACCAGTTGATAGACCATTAAAAGAGTTTAGATCAGACCAAACCATAGGAAAACCCTTGAAAGCGACCAAATATTTTGAAACCAAGGGTCCGGATTGGTTGGAAAATTGTCATGGGGATTACTTCCCAGTTCCAAGGCAGACACCATCAGAAGTTTTTTCTGGAGAGAAGAAAAACGTTCAACAAAGGAGGAATTCGACATCATTTTCCACCATAACTATTGGTGATGGATGTTATAGTAATCAAAAGCATGGAGTTATAACCGCTAGCGCTTTGATGGACTTGAGGACTAGTATTCGATGAAAGATCTGGAAATGCCTAGAAAATCCTAGCCGTAGTTGTAGTTTTTTGACTGGGTTTTGAGGTTTTTTAAAGTAGGAATGCAATGGTCAATTTAAATTTGTGTTTTCCTTGGAATTTTTCAAAAATGCGATTACTAAAAAGATAAGAGTCGTCGAAATACATTCTTTCGATTTTAGGAATGAAAAGAAAGTCATCGAAGTTATGTTTTGCTAATAGTTGAAACTGTAAATTGGAAAATTATTGATCGTTTTATTAGATTAGGTTTTATTAATTATTTTTTTGATGTGATTTTTTTAAGTACCCGTTACTCATTATGAATGCATTGGTAATGACGTTAGTTTTCAATTGAAATAAAATATTTGAAAAAAGCTAATATCTGAAAAAACAAGAATAGTGTCTTAGTAGTGTGTAGACTCTTTCGATTTTAGGAATGGATAGGAATTCAGTCAAAATTGGTCTTGCTAAAAGCTTAAACTGTAAATTGGAACATTATTTGTCATGTTATTCTTTTCGTTTTTATTATCTATTTTTTTAAATTTAGGATTAATTTGTACTCGTTGTGACTATTCAACTTATTAAAAATGGCTATGGCCAAATGGCTAAATTATCATTAAACATTATTTTTAATTTTCTAGTCATGGTCAATACCATGACCAGAAAATTGGGCTTATTTTATTAATTCTCATTCAATTTTATCTCGTAATTTACTTTTATATATTTTTTGGCGTGTGTGAAAATTTTATTGTATTATTCGAATAAATTTTATACTCAAGAAATATACAGGATCATCGCAAGCGCATTACAGACCCTTTCAATATAGATGTGTCAGTTCTTAATTTAAATTTAAGCGCGTTTGCAAAATATATTGATAGAATTTTTTTTTACTTAAGTGACTAGAATCTTATGCAAAAATAGTTTTAGCTAATGGGACCTGTAAACTAATTGTAGTGTGACTGATGTTTTTTGATATAAATAGCAATAATTTTGTAGATTTAAATGATATAAATATTACAATGTATTTTAAAATTGATGTTAGTTTTTTGGCACTTAGTCAATAATATTATTTTCTGATTCAATCAACTATGATCAAGACTGCTTGGGTGCAGTAACACACTGTGTTAGCTAACCTTTAAAAATGAATTTGTAATAACAGTGTTTCTAGTCAAGAATTAAACAATTTGATATTGTAAAAATTAAAAATAAAGTTGATAATTGCTCATAATAATGTACTGCCATTAACTGAACTGGATTAATTTTGTAATTGAATTATGATTATGGTAATAAATAAATTTTACTCAAATTTGTTTTATTTATTTAAGGATCACTAGTAAATACAACACTGCTTACTAATATACAGGTTTCAATAATTAAACATTAAATAACAGTGCACAGCTTTTCAAGGTAGCCATGGTAAAGTAGTTATTGTCTAAACTTAGAGTGAAAACTAATAAATATCGACTCAATATAGGAATAACGGTCAGAGTAAAAAATACAAAAAAAAAAAATTGCTTAGCAGCTGTTTTATTTGTTAAAAAACCGCAAACTCAATTGTAGGTACAGATCTGAATATTTTTTAATTATAATGTGATCTTGCAACATATTTTGTCTTTATGTATTATGTATGTATGTATGTATTGTATTTAGTCGGCGATATTTAAAATTATATTCTGTTCGAAAACCTTTTCATTCTGAAAATTTATATATGTAATATTTTTCCTTCAATATATTTTGTTTTGGGCGGAAAAATATATCCGGCAGTATGAAGTTCACTGACTCAGCTAATAATGCATTGAATAAGTTAACATAATACCTTATTTTGCACAAAGTAAAATGTTTGGAAAATCCAAAAGTACACACCTCCACGCACTCCTTTAAAACTATTGTTTGCAGCTTATACTTAGCAGCGCCTTATTTGGTTGTTGCAGATAATTACAGATGTAATCATTGTAAATACGTAAAAGTATTTATTGTTTATAATTGGATGATTTTTCATCATTTTCTTCATTTTCAATAGGCACCTTAGTTAATACTTTCCTGATATGTTAAAAAAACAGCTTATTTCGTTACGCGGTTCTCGCGTCATTTTGCTATCATCCGTACATCCAAAATGTTGACGTCTAACATAATATTTATTTCATCACTTCTCATCATTTCAGACTATCGCAGTCCACTGCTGGACATAGGCCTCTCTAAGTTCGCGCCAAAAATGGCGTGTGTTGCCCATAGTCACCACGTTGGGCAGCCGGTTTGGTGACCGTTAATCAATTGTATTTGCTATAACAGTCTTCAAAAATACTTCAAATGATATTTAATTTACAGTTTCATGTGTATTCTGTATAAAAGTGGGTATTTTATAGCATATTTACTGCATTGTTATAAAAATATTAATTTTATTAACTAACCCGTTGGCGCAGTTTGTACTGACCTTGCTTTCTGCTCCGGGGGTTGTGGGTTCGATTTGCAACCCGAGTCTGGGTGTAATATATATATATATATATATTTATTTCATCATTACATTACAGCCTATACAGTCCACTGCTGGACATAGGCCTCCACAAGTTTACGCCAAAAATTACGTGAACTCATGTGTTTTGCCCATAGTCACCACGCTGGGCAGGCGCAGGGCGCAGGGCTGGCTTTGTCGCACCGAAGACGCGGCTGCCCGTCTTCGGCCTGTGTATTTCAAAGCCAGCAGTTGGGTGGTTATCCCGCCACCAGTCGGCTTTTTAAGTTCCAAGGTGGTAGCGGAACTGTGTTATCCCTTAGTCGCCTCTTACGACACCCACGGGAAGAGAGGGGGTGGCTAAATTCTTTAGTACCGTAGCCACACAGTACACATTTATTTATATATGTATTATTTATATGTATGTTTATCGAAAAAAAAATTGGCTATAGCAGTCGGATGTTACCTATAACACAAGCATTAGGTTGCTTATCTTAGGAACAGATGACCGTGTGTGTATGTTGTAAATATTTATTATTATTCATTATTATTAATATAGAGATTTAAGATTAACCGCTTCCTGAACTTCTTATGTTGTGAGAGTAAAGCACAGCCTCCTTAGAGGCGTGCATAAATAACAATGACATAAGAAATGAGATTCAATGCGTAATTTAATTCATTTTAGAATAATCACAAATACAAGACTTAATCCAAACATTCATCTCCTAGTACCTAGTTTGTCACCTTTCGGGGATAAATGATTAAAGAATCAAATTTAAATGATTCAGTATATAATTAATATCCTCTCAAAATATTAATCTTCACTCATGTCTGTCACTTAGCTTTGCCAAGTTTCTTAATACCTATCTGAAGGACTTAACTTCAACAGTTCAATTTGACCACGGCTATGGATCACTGTTTTCTTAACACAAATAGACTAACTACATTGATCTAAAATGTAAGCTTTAACATATAAACACGGTTGACCTTTTCTAAGATAAGTAATTTAATGCTTATGTTGTAGATAACAGCTGACTGTTATAGCTAAATATTTTACATAGAAATAATACATACATAAAACAAATTTAAATACTACGCCCAGACTCAAGTAGGAATCGAAACCTTAGAGCAGAAAGCAGGGCAACTACAAACTGCGCCAATGGGCTAGTCAAAGATACAGGTTGACCGTCATAAATTATCATCTGTCACAGAATATGTCACAGAGTTTTCATCCTTCATTTATAATTACAGGGGAATATCATGATTAATTATATTTTATTATTGTTCGTACTGTTTAATGGTTGCTTAGGCAGTAGAGTGCCAGTGTTATCCTTGAGCCAGCAAAGCACGAGAAACAAAACGTATAATGAGCCTTTACAGGTAAATCTTCGGCTTAACACTCTGATAAATATAGGTCTTGAAGGTCGTATGAAATAAGTTTTTGAATACCAATCGCTGAATACTGTAGACTATTGTAAAACCTACATATAAAATTCAAATAAAAAAATCTTTATCGCACAACAATAAATAGACAGTAAAAGAAAAAAAAAATAACAAAAAGTAGCAAGGTGGTCTAGCCTTATATATAAATCTAGTAATAAAAATATATTTAGAGATAACAACCTTTTCCAATGTGTTTCTAGTTTCTTCCATTCATAATGCTGATAAACCGTGACAAAGACACTAGCGAGTATTGGCGCGAAACGGAGATTCTATCACTTCTTCGAAACAAAGAATTTGATATAGATTACGAGAAGTGTGAGAAGAAAACGCCTGAAAGATCATTGGTTCAGTTGCCAAGTAGACGAACAGTAAGACCGATTTGTAGAAGCACATACGGTAACTATTAAAACGGTATTTTTATAAATTTAAATCTAGTAAATACATTAAAATTCAAATTTAGATTATTATAATTCAATATTATTAATTGCTTAAACTGCAAAATATTGCTGTTGCAAATAATCGACAAGAAATTCAACTCTTTCTATTTTCGAGGTAAATTACTAACATGTTGAATTCTACACGGGAATTTGAATTTATTAAAAACAGACGATACTACGTTAAGTTTACTATTTTTAATACTATATTAAATTTACTCTGATTTAATATTTAAAAATAGAAAAAAGTAATCGAATTACTTATTAAAAAATGATGGCTGTACTTACCATATGCGGCGAAGTCTTTCTCTGTCCATGTATATGTTTTAAACAATGATTTATCTTCCTAGATTATCAATTGTGTCCACAATGTCCTCGTTTCAACAACCGCACTGAATGTGAACTATTTCGCGACTCTTGCATGTGAGTCAATTTCTTCATATAGCTAAATAGTAGGTACTAAGATAACACTGATAAGGATTGACTTTCTACAATGCAATTGCTAATATACCTAGATTGAGTGCATATGATATGCTAATCTTTATGATAATTGTTTACAATAAATAATATATAATACTATAAACATGTAAGCAGTCGATGTCTGTACGTACAAGATATTTAGAAAATTGGATTATGGGTATTTTTATGGGAGCAAATAAAATATAATTAATACCGTATATAATAAAACGTAATATAAGTAAATAGACAATTAAACTGAGCACTAAAAAAGGGAATAACTAATAAGAAAGCGAATAATATATCTTTTAATTTGTGATAAACCTCCTTTGTATTTTTCCATTCCACGTGATATTGGCGAAATAATTCATACTTTCTGGCTTTATTGGAAGCCGTTAATCCTAATGAAAAAATATATTGCGTATAGCTGGGACGTTCGGGGTACACGCATGTAATTGTGTTGTTTTATCGCATTTTGACCTTATTTATGTAAAGTACGGTCACGAAAAATAAAATTTGCTCGAAGATAAAATTGTCGAGGGTTACTAAGAGCTGCATAACATGAATTGTAAATTGTGGTGCAGTGTTTTTTTTATTAATTAAAAAAATCACATTATCATTATGTATATTTATTTTTTAAAGCAGACCCTAGCTCCTATTACTCACGCAGTTACTATAATTATTACTAGTCTAGCTTTCCGCTTGTAACTTCTCCCGCCTGGATTGAGCAATTTCTGTTATTCCGCTTTCTCCTATTAAAATATAGCCTATGTCAAGCAGTGATAGCGAAACATTCTTAAATCATGTTTAAAATCGATGAAGTATTTTTTTATTTGAATTTTCGTAATTAGAATTTTTTTTTAAATACAATTAGGTCGGCAAACAAGCGTACGGCTCACCTGATAGTAAGCAATTACCGCTTTAGGCGCATGCAACACCAGAAACACAACAAGCGTGTTTGCCGATGTGTCTGCTTGAAAGAAGAATTATTTTTTAGAATTATATTTTATCTGTAGGGTTGAGGTACTTTCCCAATTGGGCTGGTCCAGATTTTGAGCAGGATATGTCCTTCTGTGCCCTACCTTAAATATATAAAAAAACTTTCCTTTATTTGATTGATAAAGCATTCCGCGCTAAAGTTATTTGGATTATCAATAGTTATAGTAGAAGTATAGATAAATTTTAGTTCTAATTTATTAATTTATCACTTAGAGAACGTAAGGTCCAACGTTCGGAGTATCGCACCTACTGTGATAAAAAATACGGTAAATGGAGAACGATGTTCATACCCGCCGACTATTCACAATGTCGGTGTTGTGATGAATGTGTCTTTTACAGAGGTAATAGTCATGTTTATAGTTTCAATTTTACGATACGACTGTAGGTGTTTAGACAAAATATATATAGCTCGCAAAATGCGTAAGGTTCTCGTGATGATAATAAGTGATTACCGAAGCATTACAAGCGAGTTGTCATCCCTACCACTGCTGTCAATGTAGTATGTGTAGCATTTCCAGGAGCTCCGGCTACCTCACTCAACTCAGGAACATGACTCTACTTGAGAGCATATTTACTTGTAAAGTCCAGTAAGTTTGAGGTACTATTCTAGTCGGGCTGCTTCAGGTTTGAAACAATATATAATTTCCTGTTATTTCCCTGTTATGTTCTATTTCGAGTATCCAGAAGCTCCCATAACATAAATCAGACCCTTAACCAAGACCAGGTGAAATATCTGTAAAATGCCCCATGATCATAGTGGACTATAGTGGTCATAAAATCAATTCGGTATCTGTGTTATGCCACATAGAGTTATAGACTAGGTCATGTAACAATTTGTTACTATCGATTATGATTAAAGATTAAACCTAAGTCTGTAAGCACAACAGACGCTTGCATGGTCTTTATACTTTTAATCTACAGAATTGGACCAGTCTTGTGTGGAGGACGAGTATAATTTCGACACAGAAGAATTTTTACCTGTCACTACTATTGGTGAGAATTCATCCTTATTTTAATGTTTTTCTGTTAAAGTCAGGACTCGATGTGTTTACTATATGTATACTATATATACCCACCTCATTTTCTATTACCTTTTTTTTAAGAGAGAAAATTAATTTATGTATGACTTGTGGAGGTATTTGGGACTCTCAGCCAGCGCCAGGATTTCGAGTCAGTCTACCAAGCTAGATTTCCTACTAAAATCTATTGACACCATCGACGCCATAATGGAATGGCCAGGGGATTGCTTATGAATACAATTACAACGCCCTGAATAGTTTCTATTGCCTGTTATTTTTACAAAAATGTTTTAATTCTAGATATAATTTAGATTTCAGAGCCGGCTGCAACCCTTATAGGGGTCATCCAGAACAAGAAATGAGGGCGCTCCGCTGTGATAACATCCTTCGAAGATGTAAGTATTATAATATATAGTACGAGTCTATCTTATTGTTATCAGAATTATGTGTTTCTTTTATAAAGTAGTAAAAAGTTATGTTTAAGGAGGTTGCGGGTTCGATACCCGCACTTGACAAACATTTGTATTGGCCATCAGGTGTTTGCCGTGGTCTAGGTGTTTGTGCAGTCCTTGTGGGTCTCCCCACCGTGCCTCGGAGTGCACGTTAAGCCGTCGGTCCCGGTTGTTATCATGTACACCTGACAGCGATTGTTACTTATAGTAGGGAATATATTCGTCAACCCGCATTGGAGCAGCGTGGTGCTCTGATCCTTCTCCTACATGGTGAAAGAGGCCTATGCCCAGTAGAGGGATATTACAGGCTGAAGCGTTAAAAAGTTATGTACAGAAGATTCGTTTATTTTACCTGTTATTTTTAAAAATATAATGAAATACTAAACTAGTAACTATAACAATACAACTAATTTTTAAGCAAATAGTATTATTTTAAAATTTTAAAGTTCTAAATATTTTTTCTATATGTGTATTGTAGAATAAGTTGTAATTTTAATGGTTTTTTTTAAATAATTATAAATCATAAACAATTCCAGGTGTTCCTGTAACGATCCCACCGTTACCGACAGATGCCATAACTGTGTAAGAGTTGTACATAGTTACTAGCTGAACCATATTCACTTTACTGGGCGTAAAAAAAAATCCGTGTAAATTTTTACATGAAAATTTATTGTTACGGAAATAATATATTGCCTATGAATAACAAGGAATAATGTAGCTATCCCACTGATGAAGGAATTTTTAAAATCGTGTCATATTTTTAGTGCTTAGCTCCTACAAAACTACAAATAATCTTACACACTTCCTTATTACATATTAGACAAAATTGACTTTAGTACAATAAGCTATATGTAGCTTACGATGTTGCAACAGCAGATGTTGCAAAACCCCAACATAAACAAGAACACAGAAAGACAAAAAAAGTTCGTTAGGCCAAGTTACACAAGGAAGTAAGGGAGACCTTGAGAGTTGAAACAGTTTTTACATAAGTTTAAAAATAAACGATAGAATGCAACGTGTTTTATACTAAACTATCTTGACCCTGCGCGCGTTGCTACGCTTTTTTTTATTGGTCGTACCAGCTCAGCACCACCTTTGCAGGCTCATGCACAGCACTTTGCTGAAGATCATGACATGATCAAATGCATAGCTTGCGGTTCAATAAATGACATACAGACAAACATTCATTTTATTTCCCCTATTATGCTTCAGCTTTTAAATAATATGTAATTGCCTGGTATATCCCTGTTATATTCTATTTCGAGTATCCAAAAGCTCCCATAACATAAATCAGACCCTTAACCAAGACCAGTTTAAATATCTGTAAAATTCCCTATAATCATCTCGTCTAGGTCATAAAATCAAATAGATTAATATTTCAGACTCATACTTATAGATGAAACCTTGTATAATTAACTAAGAAATAGGTACGACTAACTGTGCCACTATTTTCTTTGTACTTATAAACTTGAAGGCAACTGGTGACTTTGTTTCTACTCTCCTACTAGTGAGGTAAGTTGAAACAGTGGTCTAAGAGCGATGAGTAATATTTCTTAAAAGACAGTCGTTATGAAAAACATATATTTGAAAGTTAATGTTCTATTAAAGTACTAATAACGTTAAGCAAAGTACTAGCTTAGCTTAACGTTACTTTTTTTTATTTTGCTTTCAATTCGTGCTAATTCGTCTTTAATTGGCATATCAGTTATTGTAACTGACTTATCCTTTATCTATTTTGTGAACTTTTACAAGCTCCGTTTTCGGTGGATACCTAATATTTCTGGCGAAACTACACTTGATTTGGCAGAAGTTACAGAGGATCTGTTGAAAATAGTATTAAATTAGTTTGAGCCAAAGTTATAATGGGCATGTATGAAGTACAAACTACACTCTTAATCAGTAGGAATATCCTCCAATGTTTTATTTAGAAAATCTCGAGTTGGATAATCGTTTAGAGTAGTTCAAATAGTGCGACAATCTAATTCCTTCAGGGTAAGACGATCATTATCAAAAGTATTGTCGTAAGTATTAGGCGGACGCGTGCAGACGAAGGAAGTTTTGACAATTACTGTAATGTCATAATTGTTATAATAAGCACGACCTATACCCCAAGCATACCGTAACGGAAAAAAGTTATCTAAAACAAATCACCCATGTAAAACAAGACGCCAATGCAAAGCAAAATGTAAGTGAGGTGAGATGAAACAGACTGTTTCAGCTCTTCTAACGTATAAAACTCACTTGCTATAAGGTTTGAGCCGATATAGCTTCGTGAAATAACACAGTAATTCATCAGCTATAGTCACCAACTCGCTGGCATTTTTAGATTCCGTGAAATTTGCGCTGTTTCAACTTACTTCTGTTTCAACTCTCCTCGCTCTGCCCTACTACTATTTTTAATACATTAACTAATTTAACGACACTGGTGAGTGACACTTTACAATGCTTTTAGGCATAGCAAAATATAGGTATAATAATAAGTGTATCAGCATTTACTTTATGTTTTGATTGTCAATTTATATTTTGGTTTTATACTTTATTATATATTATATATATCTAATTATTTGTTTATATACTAGCTTCTGCCCGCGACTTCGTTCGCGTGGAATAGGAACAATTCTGTCACACATGATTTTTGCGAAACTGCAACGCACACAGCGGAAGCTCTCAAAAGGAAAGAGACCCGATTTTTAAACATTCTTTATTGGTGCTCCGCTTCTATTGGTCTTAGCGTGATGATATATAGCCTATAGCCTTCCTCGATAAATGGGCTATCTAACACTAAAACTATTTTTTAAATCAGAACAGTAGTTCCTGAGATTAGCGCTTCCAAACAAACAAACACAATCTTCAACTTTATAATATTAGTATAGATTAGTATAGTTTGTTTTAATCAATTATAATTTGATATATTTAATCGAACATTTTAATTTTTAAATTTCACGGTAAGTGTTCAACAGTAAACTCCAGTCACAAGTTTGACAAACACGTTTTTTTTTTCTAGACGTCGTACTTTCCGCTTCGAGCCTCCATCAGGAGGTATCGACTGTCCAGTATCTTGCCGCGGCTATGTATGCCAAGGAGGGCTCGTGAAAGAAGGTCAATGTTCCCCCGGCGCTTTTCTGCCAGATCAGGAGCATTGTAACTGTTGCGGAAAATGTAGTTCTTATCACCGTGAGCTGTTTTCTTTATATTTAGACTAATAAGTAATTATTTCCGTAAATATTTTTGATTTGCCCTTTTCCATTTTACCGATGAAATCTTTTTAATCGACTTCCAAAAAAGGAGGAGGTTCTCAATTCGACTGTATTTTTTTTATGTATGTTACATCAGAATTTTTGACCGCGTGGACCGATTTCGACAATTTTTTTTAATCGAAAGGTGGTGTGTGTCAATTGGTCCCATTTAAATTTATTTAAGATCTAACAACTACTTTTCGAGCTATATCTAATAATGCGTTTTTACTTAACGCTTTTTTCGTCGACCTACGTTGCATTATACCACATAACTTTCTACTGGATGTACTGATTTTGATAATTATTTTTTTGTTGGAAAGAAGATATCCTTAGTTTTGTACCATGATAAGGAAACCAGGATCTGATGATAAGATCCCAGATAAATCAAGGGAAACTCTCTAAAATCCGCAATAACTTTTTACTAGGTGTACCGATTTTGATAAATTTTAATTTTATAGAAAGCTGATATTTATTATGTGGTCACATTTAAATTTTATCGAGATCTGATAACTACTTTTTGAGTAATCTTTGATAACGCGTAGTTACTTCACTATTTTTTCGTCGATCTACGCTGTATTTCTCTTCGATGTAATTGAAGTCGGTTTTTTTTTTCGTTTGCGAGCAAAGACATTCTAGCCCTATTTCTGCTGGTGAAGTTTTGTACATAGCATAACCTTATGATGAAATTTGTTTATTGTATATTACAGAATTAAACCAAAAGTGTGCCGAGTTTAAAAAAATAGTCCATAATGAAACTAAAGAAATTGAGGTAATGCCATAAATAGTATCTGTCTTTACTAAAATTACAATTAATTCAAAATGGTTGAAAATGTGCATGCGTCTTGACTTTTTATCCTTACTTAACTGACCTCAAAAGATGAGGAGTTTTTTGTATTTCTTTTTAATGGGTGTACCGATTTTTATGATTCTTTTTTTTAGTCCTATTTAAATATAATCGAGATCTGCTGAGTATTTTTTGAGTTATCCTAATAATGGGTTTTTGATTGACTGTTTTACCGACTTGTTTGTTTTGACGCTATATTACTCGTCAAAGTAATTGAATTAATTTTTTTTTACAAACAAACACAATTATTATTATAATTAAAAAGTAATTCGACCATCCGTACTAGGTCGAAGAGGAATTCCTGGAACCAGGATGTGATGATGGCTTAGTCTGTAGACAGGGCTTCTGCCAGGATATTCACTCTGTTCAAACTTCTGCTGGATTTCGACGGAAGAGAGATGAAGGATTATTAGAAGCCTATGGTCAGTATTGAAGAACTTCAGTGTAGTTTTGTGGAATAGTGTTAGGTAATAAGGATTTGAGCGTTACTTAATTTGTTATTTAATATAAATTGTGGTTAAAATATTTAAACTGTACACTGTGTGACGTACAAATTTAGTGTAAAATAATCAACTTACGTTTATTTTTTACTTATTTATTTACACTTTATTGTACACCAAACTAGAAATAAAATAAACAAGCAACATTAACAATAATTAGTAGAAAAAAATGTACAAAAGGTGGCCTTATTGCTTAAAAGCAATCTCTTCCAGGCAACCTTAGGGCAAAGGAGATGATATATTGACGGTGTAGGTGTACAGTTTAATTTTATAAAAAATAATGTGAAATAACTCAATAAATAGAAATACATACATACCTATTAAGATAGATTGTTTACATATACATACACACACATAACTTCATACTACATACATAAGAACTTTTAAACAAGATCAATAGTGACAGAAGACGATTAATCATAAGACTGGAAACCTAAAGCAAAGATTAAATCCCATTCATTTTAAGAAAGTTACGTTAATTTTTATTTGATTTTGTAATTGTAATTTTTATTAATTGCAGTGACAACATTTTTTCTTTGTTAAATTTTTCAGAAATTTAATTATTTTTCGATTTTAGATTTTTTCCATAGTTTTTACACGTAAACGGTGTGATACTAATACCTTAGAAACAAGATTTCTTAGGTAATAAGGATTATAAGTAGGTATTATTGATTAGTCTTATAATAAAAATAAAATAAAATAGCTTAAAAACTGTATTAATATTCTCTAAACAGAGCCGTGCAAGCAGGAGTTAAAGCATTTTAAGAAGAAATACGGTAAAGATGGTCATCTTCACTACAACGCTCCGCAGTGTACTCCTCTTTGGCTTTACGCGCCTGTTCAAGTAGGCCATATTGTAACAACATTTACTATTTATTAGCTGACGTGGCGAATTTCCTATCACCATATTTTTTGTAGATGTATCTTTTTTTAACTTTTTTATAACAAACTTGTCTTGATAATAACGAATACAAAAAAGGATAATCCAAGTTGGTGCAGTCGCTCGTAGTGTTGGGGTTAGGGTCGGCAGCGCGCTTGCAATGCAGTGTTGCAGGCATCTATAGGCTACGGCAGAGGCTCTTAAAATTTTTTTAGAGCACTTCAAAATTTTGCTGGTTCCGGTGGACCGCTAGCCTTACATTGGGCCATTTTGATTTTCTTCCCCATGAATTAAGGGTAAAAAGAATAAAATTTTCCGACCGACCTTTTTTCTTAGGCCGTTCCACAGTTCCATAAAATAAATAATCGGGGAAGTGCCCACAACGATGGATTCGCTCTGTCGAACATATTGTACTGAGATAAATTTTTATGGACCCCGTCCCTTACGAATTGTGAACTCCCGATTTTTTGGTCACGCCAACGTAGATCCCCTTTAAGTCTCCCGTGGGCCTCTGCGGGTCCACCCGGACTATTTTGGAAAATAGTGGAGTACGGTAACCGCTTATCATGATGAGCTCACAAAGGTTTCTGAGTTGGTACAAACAAAAAATATAATAAAAATAACTAAATATAAAGCGTAGCAATGCGCGCAGAATACAGCTAGTAGTATAAAAAAATACATTCCTTTGTGTTTTATAAGTGCATTGTAATTTTTAAACTGTAATTTTTTTGTGTTACCTCATAACTTATTTCTTGGTATATCGATTTTGATGATTCTTTTTTTTATTCGAAAGCTGGTTAGTGTCGCGAGGTCTCATTTAAATAAAATTATTATTTATCAAATTTTCGTTTAATAGTGTCGTAGATTCGTATGCTACTGTGCTCTAGAAGACGGCACATTCATTCAAGGTATCAAGGTGCCTCGAGTTGAAGTATCCAATATGAACTGCGGTTAGTACCTGCGCTCAAAATTTTCATTTATATTCTACGCCTATTGGTCGTAGCGTGATGTTATATAAGCTTTCCTCCATAAATGGGCTCACTTCATCTCGTGATTCTGTAGACTTGTAGATTTGTGTTTTAAATAAAATTTAGTAAGCAATGTATGAGCTTAAATTATATGGCAGAACGATGACTAACAACATATAATGGCGACCGCTCTGGTGTAGTGGTTGCGTATTCAATTCCCACTCGGAATGGATATTTGTATTTGTCCAAATATTTCTTTCCACTCTGGTTGTCTATCCGTCCGTGTGTCTGTATCCGGTGTGGGTCTCCTACCGTGCCTTGGAGAGCACGGTAATTTCGGTCCCTGTTGTCATCATGAACACTTAATATCGATCGTTATTCATAGTAGGGAATATATCCACCAACCCGCAGTGCAGCAGTGTGGTGGATTAAGCTCCAACCCCTCTCCTATATGGGGATAAAGGCCTACGTTTGACAATAAGATATTACAGATTGAATGAATACTTTTAAAGTTTTGTAGGTTTCTTTTGAATATTAAATTTAAAGAAAACTATGTTGTATCCCTTTAAAGATTGCGTTCGAGAGAAATGTCGTACGGGTTCAGATGTGGAGTGCGACGGCTATGGCAACTACAAAGAGGCGATCTTTACGGCGTACGTTGAATGGGATGACATGACAAGGAAGAATAGTGATAAACAGATAAAGAAAGGTGAGAAGAGTTACCGATTTGTATATTCAGAAAACGATTCGTTTTAATTACGACCCGTTTATTTCACACACGATATATTATTGTTTCTATTTATTGAGTATCAAACAGCGCGCAATACCACAATAGTTACAAGCCAGCAAAGTTTCCCCTTATATACTGTCACTTCATAGATATATAAATACATGTCATATTGTATCTGTACTACAGTGGATCATTCATTACACAATTGGAATCGGAAAATTCACGATATATCACAGGATGGGGTGGAGCTAGAATGAAATATCACTTGTATCATGCGATATACATTTTCGTTCAACATGCGATTTATAAACCAAGAAACAACCAAATACAGGGGTGTATTCGGTTGTTTCCTGGTTTATAAGGCAATCGAGACGTATGGAAAATTTGATCACGATGCTTAATTTGCCAAAGTGTAATAAAATTATGCCTGTATTTAACATTTATATCGGAAATTTCAATACGCACAAAAAAAACAATTTAGAATTTTCTCAACATTAATTTAAAGTTCTTATTAAAATAATAATAATAAGTGAAGCTTATTATTCGGTGTAGGATTACATAGTTAATAAAGATATATGGACTTGTGACGCTGTATCTGTATTTCATGCAACATGTTTCTAATTTTGTACTAAAACACAGTTTATATATTATTTTTGAAAATAGTAACTGCGGAGTTTCTTGCCGATTCTTCTCTGCAAAATCTATACCTATTCCGAATCGGTGGTAGCTTTCTTCTTACAAAAATAATAATCATTTTTAACGTTTAAATTGGTAAAATGACGATTCGAAAGTGCTCATGGGGCCATTTCAATAAAGTTGATTTTGATTTTGAAAAAAAAATACGCGTGGTTTTTGTGTATGGGGGGGGGGTCTTAAGCCTCATCACATATCACTAAAGGAGAGTAAGAGTTAAAATGTTACTAAAACCATCACACGATTAATAAACGACCCCTGGACGTCTATGTCAGATGTAGCGTAGAAATGGGATGTAGTATGTATGTTTGGCTAAATTAAAAACCCTTGAATTCCACAAATATAGCCTCGTCATCGTATAAATTATATTTATCTAACACGTTTATTTGTTTATTGTTTAGCGAGTTTTGTGTTGCTACGGACACGACAGATCTGAGTCAGGTTTAACTCGATCAGCTAGCGAAGCAATTTTAATATTTCGCTAGTGACTATTAACATAGTCGGAACTGCAAAATCGCATTTTTTTGTTTATTTCATAAAACGTTCCCAAAGGACCAAGTCTATCATCAGCTGAAGAGAAAATTTTTATTTTATGCATAGTTTTTGAATTACTTAATTTAAAAATATCGGATATTACCTGGCTAGCTCGCTAACAATGTCAGATGATAACTACCAACGTCGTTAGCGGTGCGCAGGAGCGGGTGAGTGCGCACGATCTCCCACTTCAGACTATGTTAGCGGGACTAACTGATGTTGCTATGACACTTGTTTTTTTAGGATATTTTATTGTTAATCCTTTACTTTATAACACCGTTCACAATTTCTAGTAGATAAGCATGTTTAATCAAACTAGCTACTGGACGTGGTAAACAAAAACATAGTAATAGAAGTAAAAATGCCGATGAAAATATTTTGAGCAAAGCAAAACCTATTGAGAAACAGGTATTAATTTTTACTTATTATATTACTTTTACGATTTCTAACAATAAAGTTCATAGTTTAATACTATTGCAAATTTAATAATAGATAATAGAAATTACACGAGACATTTACAGTAAGTAATTTAAAATTGTAGGATGTACCTCATCCAACTTTGTTAACCGGTTTTTGAAAGGAGTTAAATGTCGTTAGTACCATATCCGACGTTGTTAATCGGTTTTCAATATGAGTTAAATGTCATTAGTACCACATCTGACGTTGTTTATCGGTTTATCAAATGGATTCAATGTCGGTAGTATCATATCCGACGTTTTCAACTTTTTTTTTTTAATTAATTAAATGTCGGATATATTACATTTGAAGTTCTTTGAGGTTATGCAGATGACTTAAAATGTCTTTAGTACCAAATATAACACCCAAACATATAAAATAGTTAATTTTAACTGGTTTTTTTTTTTTAATTATTTCCTATTGAGTTTCTAATACCGAGAACTTTTCAAGATGAGTGAACTCAATTTTTTTTATATATAACTAGATCACCCAACAAACGTAAGGCTCACTTGGTGGTAAGCGATTACCGTAGCTTAAAGACGTCTGCAACCTACTCACTAACAGGAACACAAAACTGCTTGAAAGCAGTGTTATTTCGCTGTGATCTCCTGTAAGTCGACTACCCAAGTCGGACTGCTCCATATTTTGAGCAGGATATTTCTTGCTGTGCCTTACCTCAATAACTACTAAGTATGGTCATAAAATTTTATTATTTCCATCCAGACCATAAAAAGTTATAGTATGTAATGTTCTTAACTACAATATCTGCAGGTAAGCGCATCATCTCACTACATAATGGAAAAAATTTGAGGAACGAATTTCAGTTTTAGTATATCAACGTGGCAAATATTAGCACAAGAACTGAATTATAGATATAGAGATGACGAGAAGTGTGTGTGATGATGTCAAATCGTTTTCATTGATTGTATCATATTGTGTCAGCAAAAATTCAAAGAAACTATATTTAGAAGGTGTGGATAGTGCTTCTCGAATGTATAGCATATACACGGAATGATTTGATTCTAAAAAAATATAGTGACAAAGCAAATAAATAGGAATATACTTAACGCAAATTTTAATATTGGCTATCATAAGCCTAAAAAAAGATCTCTATGATACTTGTCACACACATACGAAAGTAAAAAATTACTTACAAATGAAAAGTAATCAGTAGATAAAGATAAGTCGAATGAAGAAGTATTAGCAGCTACTTTTGATTTTGAAAAAGTTTTGATAACACCACATATATATGTAAGCGTGTTTTACTACAAAATGAAATTGTCTACCTTAAACTTTACGTTCTATAATTTGTCTAACAAAATAGCTACATGTTTTATGTGCCACGAAGCTATTGCAAAACGTTGTGCAAATGAAGTTTCAGGTTGATTTTATCAGTATATATATAAGAAAACGCATATAGTCTAGGCAGAAATTTTGGTCCGACTATAGCCCGGATTAGAACAGGAACGGAAGGAAGGTTTTTTCTCTATACTTGCTTGCAGTAAAAGAATTTGGAGTCACGATTACTCACTGTTTCATGGAGAAGGGTCATACTCAAAATGAAGGGGATAGTGTGCATTCAATCATCGAGCGCGTAGTGAACGCAATATGCTATATTATATACCAGAGGAATGGTGCTGCCTCGTTCGCTGGGCCAAAGCTGAAGGTGAACCGTATGAAGTTAAAGTGATAACAACTCCAGAAATATTGGATTTTAAATCCTTGCTTTGAATTATATTAATTACACTGGACACATATGAAATATGTAACAGTTATGACACAGTTTTGACAGAATTTAATATGAATATAATTTTTAGGACGCATTTAAGAGACTAATCCCCAATTTATATATTTTATATATTTAATTATTAGAATTCTATAATGTATCGGAAGGAATCTTCTTGGATGAAGAAGACTGATTTTCATTGATTAATCTAAAACATATTAATATAAGTCTTAGATTTAACCAAATCTTTGATTACTACCCAAGTGTCTTATTAAATCTAGATAATTATTATAGAAGATTTTGTGTTTTGTTTAGTAGATTTTAGTTATGCCACCAATTGTTGATTGTCAATAAGAAGATTGATTTGATTTAGTTAATCTGAATATTACTTTTAAAAAAAAACAAAAGCTGTAATTATTTGTTGAGTTATTTCATCATCTCAGCCGATCACAGTCCATTGCTGGACATAGGCATCCATAAGTTCACGCCAAAAATGGCGTGAACTCATGTGTTTTGCCCATAGTCACCACGCTGGGCAGGGAGTTGGTGACCGCAGGGCTGGCTTTGTCGCACCGAAGACGCTGCTGCCCGTCTTCGGCCTGTGTATTGAAAAGCCAGCAGTTGGATGGTTATCCCGCCATCGGTCGGCTTTGTTAGTTCCAAGGTAGTAGTGGAACTGTGTTATCCCTTAGTCGCCTCTTACGACACCCTCGGGAAGAGGGCTAGGGTGAAAGGGTGGTTGAGTTATTTAAGTCAAAAGAAATATTTTGTATTTATTTTGACGATTTCCTTTATTCAACAAACTTTTCTTTGTTATTTCTCAATAAATATATTCACTTTTTTAAATTTTTGGTGTTTGTTTTTTAGTTATATTTACATACGACATACATTTGTTATAAATACTAACAATGAACAATGACGTAAATGGAACTTCCGACTCACAATCATCAATTTCGTACAAGCAACAATGTCGGTTGTGGTACTTCTGACAAATCAGTATTAGTCTTAACCCGTTAAAAATGTAACAAGTGACTTTTCTCATATTTACACATTAAATACCGGCTAGTAATAATATTATCCAAAATATAAATAGCTTGTACAGCATTACTCTAAAATTTCATGACCCTGCTTAAAATGAGTAAAAAGATACACGCAATTTACACTTTGAATCGCTCTCCTGTAAAGTTGCTGTTTTTCACATCCGACGTTTTTAATAGTCATGGGCGATTTGCTCAAATACTCATTCTAAAATTTATTTAATTGTTATAAACACTATTTGTTTTTCAAATAAATTAAATTGACTACTTTTTGGGTTATTTCTAATAATGCGTATTTGCTCGATTATTTTTTCGTCTACCTACATTGTAATATTTGTCAATTTAAATGAAGTCAGGTTTTTTTTTTTTCGAGCAAACGCAATTTTATTATTGTAATGATAAAGAAATGAGTCTTCGAAGTGGTAGACATCTGTTGTCCGTGATTTCGTTCGCGTAGTAATTTTCATCGCTATTGTTTGAGCCTGTAATATCTCACTGCTGGACATAGGTCTCTTTCCCCACGTAGGAAAAGGATCAGAGCTTAATCCACCACGCTACACGCTGTTCCAATGCGGGTTGGCGGATATATTCCGTACTATGAGTAACGATTACTATCAGGTGTACCTACATGATAACAAACGGGGCCGACGGCTTAACGTGCTCTCCGAGGCACTGTGGGGAGACCCACAAGTACTCCACAAACACCTAGACCACGGCAAACATCTGTATGGCCAATACAAATGTTTATCATATGCGGGGATCCCTAAGCCTCCCGCGCCGTTTTTTATATTTCCGTGCCGTTGTGGTCATATTATATTTTATAGTTTTTTATTCTTCAATAAATGTAGTAAAAACAAAGTAAGTTGTTAAAATATATTCCATTGTAAATTTTCTTTTTCAGCGTCGAGAACAACAACGTTTCAAAGTTTCCAGCCATTACGAACAGGCTACGAAGCGGCACTGCCCACGAAGAGATTATTTTAACATTTTAAAATTCATTGAAATTAATATTTATTTTTTTCTTTGAACTAACTGTAAAAACAAAACTTTTATAGAAAAATGATTATAATTGTTTTATTAAATCACTTGATGGTAATATACAATACCTAACATACCTACAGAACTTTGTCACTTGTTAGAGTATAATCTCTTAATATATTTTAACTGAGCTAAAAGAAAGGAAGGTTCTCAATTCAATCGTTCTCAATTATATTTTTATGTGTTTTTCCTCATAGCTTATTGCTGGGTGTATCGATTTTGATGATTCTTTTTTGAATCGAAAGCTACTTATCATGCGGACGTTCTTTATTTTAATTTATTCGAGATTTATCGAATACGTTTTTTTAGTTATCTCTCATAATGCGTTTTGAAATGATTATTATTTTTCCGACTACATAACTTCGGTTTTATTTCGTTTTGGAACAAACACAATTATTTATTTTGTACATTTTTCTTTCTTTTATTTTTAATCAAATAAATTTCATTAATTTCTTATCTTATTGCTTAAATTTAAGCCGTGTCTTAAGTTATTAAGCTTTCGATCTGAAATCATTTATCTAATACTAGCTTTTAACCACGGCTTCGCCCGCATTGAAAGCTATTAATTAAGTATTAGAGAGAGATTTTATCTTTCGCAATTTTTTTCAATAAAAAGTATCCTATGCTACTTCTAATACCTCCAAGAATATGTGTACAAAGTTTCATGATGATCGGTTGAGTAGTTTTCGCGTGAAAGCGTAACAAACAAACTTACATTCACATTTATAATATTAGTAGGGATATCGCCTGTCAAAGGGTAATGCATGATGTTTAAGCACATCTAATTGAGAGCCCGTGGAACATCCACGTCTACTAAATAAATAAAAAATATATATGTCGAGATCTTGAGAACAGTGGGTTTATTATTTGACTAGCGCCCCGCCCCGGCTTCGCACGGGTGCAATGCTGATACTAAATATACTACAGAATGTCTTTATTTATAGTATGAAGCTAGCTTATAGCATGGTTATTAACATAATAACAACATTCAAATATGCCTCGTTAGATTACATGTTGTTACAGAATGCGTTGAAGAAATAAAGGTTCACTGCTCGTTCCCCGTAGGTGATAGCGTGATAATTTGAAGCCTATATGTTGACCCGACTTCTTAATAATATTCGTGCCAAATTTGAAGTAAATCCATGCAGTACTTTTCGAGTTTATCCCGGACATACATACAAACAAACAAACAAACAGACAAAAATTCTAAAAAGTATATTTTTGACTTCGGTATCGACTGTAGATCACACCCCAAGTATTCTTTTAAAAAAATATTCAATGTACAGTTTTGACTTTCATACCATTTTATTATATGTATAGATTATGATTCAAATTAGTATTACGAGGCGTGATCTCCTGTAAGGTTTAGGAACTTCCCCAGTTGGGCTGCTCTATATTTTAAGGAAGATCTTAACTTAAACTTCCTGTAGCGAGTGTAGCGAGTAAGGAAGCCAGAGGCCGAGGGTAGAACTAGCATCGAGTTTTCAATGATTCTGGTGTAGCAAACGTCCATAGGGTTCAGTATCCGCTTACCATCAGCGGATCGAATCGGACATTTATATGCCAGTTTATAATATTATGTAAAATAAAAATAAAACAACTCGTTTTTGGCGCTGTCTGTAGTTGTAAATTAAAATATAACACTCAAAGAACGTTTTCAGTTCATTCAATGTCATTTTAATTTGTCGTCATTATGTATTATGATTAGAGAGACTACGATACATATGTAACTTATAATTTCCGACCGGAACTGGTTTTCCGCGGTACTTAGTTATTTATTCTAAAGTCTGTCGTTATTGCTAAATATTTCAATTAAGTATTACTATCTACGTTGATAAAATATCTCGCTCAAAATCTGGAGCAGCTCAGCTAATAGAAAATAAGTATGGTGTTCCTGTTATGAGTAAAATACCTAGAACTCCTAGGGATGTATGTGGTTCCTAAGGTAGCAACTTTAGGAAGACACGACCTTTGTTGTAATAAAATTATACAGTTACCACAAATACGCCTGATATAACGGAATATTCCAGAAAATTGGAAGCTATACCTATAAGTATAACTAATAGGATAAAGTAAATAAATAAGTAGGGTTGAACACACTTTCTGTAGGTATTTTATTTCTTTTAAAGAAGTATTAAATACTTTTTCAATTAATAATTTAATATTTAGCACATTTAAAGTTATCTACATTAGAAAAAGACGAGGGTATTTCTATATTAAAAGATTCAGCCTGTAAAATTTCACAACTGAGCACAGTCCCCTTTCTCCATGTAGGAGGAGGATTGGAACTTAATTCACCACGCTACTCTACTGCGGGTTGGTGGATATTTTCTCTATTATGAGTAACGATAGCTATCAGGTATGTATGACAACAACCGGGACCGACAGCTTACATGCTGTTCGAGGCACGCTGGGAGACCCACAACGACTGACAACCAGACCGACTGTCTGTATGTTGCTTAACATAAGCTTCCATTTGACTGATTTCTAGTAAGTACATAGCTAAGAAATAGTATGTACTTACTGTACGTAGTTTTAACTTTTAATTAGGTATTTACAATATAGACATCTAGTATACATAGCTCTTCAAAAAAAGACAAAAAATTATTCCAAATACACATACAAAAATACAGGAGAATTGAGAAACTCGTGCTTTTTTGAAGTCGGTTCAGGAACAAAATGAAAATTGGGCTTGCAGTAAGTGCGTTAAATTGATTTGGTAAAAATAAAGTAATTGAATTGGTAGGGGCGACAAATTTTCGGTGGGTACCTCCCCTACCCCTAGTGGTAAAAAACTACGCTACGCCACTGCTTTCACAGACACAAAAGGAAGTTTGTTTGTATAATATGAATTTACATTTTTTTAAATATCCATCAGAAAATTTTATACAGTTCAATTTCTAAATGAAAAAGTGAACTTCTGCATATCAACCCTATTTTCGACGTCCTCCTTATCCCAATATTGATATCAAAGTGGCTATTGTTTTCAGAGCCATCAAGTAGATTATTTTTGTCGACTAGTACAAAACAGGAGAATTTTGTATCATCATAAATAACATCAAAAATTTATTTTTCCAATTTGATGAAACCTTTTTACGATAATAATAATAGTACAAAATTCATCTTCATTGAGATAGGGCAAGGCAGGAAAAAATTTGCTCGAAATTGAGCAACCTCATTACTTCTCACCTTAAAACCTCAGCTAAAAGATCTCAGCCAAATAATAGTGCTATCATGAGTTCATGGGGAGAGTCGAGGTTAGAGTCAGCAAAGCGCTTGCAATGTTCCTAGAGTTAAAGGCGTCAATACGAACGATAGTCGCTTATCATCAGGTGAACCATACCCTAATTGCCAACCTATTGCAATGTAAAAATAGATTGAACTAATACGAAAAGCAAAGGTAATTATAGTGATGATTAAGCAAAGGAAGACTTTTTATTACTATGACAAAAATCAATTTTAGTGCAAATAACCAAAACTTAATCAGCTGTAATGTCCCGCTCTGAGAAAAGGCCTTGGCTTAATCCACTATGGATTAGCGGATATATTCCCTAGTGTGAGGAACAATTGCTATCAGATGTCTATGATAACGACCACGATCGTAGATTTTACGCGTTTTCTTAAACACTGTGAGGCACCACAAGGACATACAACAAGACCAGAAACAAATACTTGTACACATACAAATATTTATATGACTTGAACAAATCGAACCTGTCATGGCTAGCATTATGGCGACTACTCGCTCTACAAATCTAAAATGTTTATTATAGTATAAAATAATCAAATTTTCGAATTACCGGTTATAACATTTTTCGTATCCATTCAAACTTTTTTTAATTTCCTACCTAAACGATATCTTTCAAAGTTGTCTAGTTGTGTAGCCTTCAATTGACGCATGCGCGTTACCAACAGCTGATTGTTAATTCAATAAGAAAAAATATATAAAAACTTGAATAAATAAACATTTTTTTTATTATCTGTTACGTGATACGAAGGAGAAAATTTTCGTTTTCTCTAATAACCTTCACCTAGCGACTGAAGCGAGTATTTCTGTGCGCACTTGTGACGTCACTGTCACGTTACGGTAAAGTCTGTGTTGTCATGTGTTAAATTATTACCGTAATCAGTGGGAAAATATATTTTCATTTCGACGTATAAATTTTAAAATTACATATTGTTTTTAAAGGTAATTGCTTTTGCACTGTTTTTTTTTAATTGAAACATTTTATGTAATCCAAATTTATATTAATTTTTAACACATTAAAGTGTATATTCTTTTTATGTTTCAATATATTATAGTTATAATCAAAGTAAGATATAAGTCTAATCAACAATCAAGCGTAATCAGCCTAGTAAATTAGCAAGGATTCCGTTTCGAATTGTGAAATATTGCTAAAAATTTACATTCGAAGCCATTGTTTAAACAATAAAATAATATATTATAATATTTCTGAAACACTTGATTTGTCGAATATTTAGTATTTTCACTAAGCTATCTATAATTATAATATCAACAGCGCAAGGGAAATATAAAAATAGAACTTGGCAAACAGTTTACATAGCGAGCAGTTGAGTCGATACCGCGCGCGGGAAGGCGCGTCGTCCATTAGGATTTTTAATTTACAAATAAACTTGAGTGACAGTGATAATGCCTAATATTATAAATGAGGTTAAATTAGATTTTAAGGATGTATTATTACGACCTAAAAGAAGTACTTTGAAAAGCAGAAGCGATGTAAGTCTCGATTTAATTTATTTTTCAATGAAAATGCTGAAAGATCAAGGTTCAGCGAAAAACTGTCTTGCGTTTTGCGGGATCTAATTTTAAAGTTTTATTGTCTGGAGCCCAAGGATTGTTTTAGACAAATTAAAAAAATACCACTTTCTTCTTTTTTTCTCATTTTTCAACACAAATGTTAAATTAAAAAAAAATACCTTAAAGTAAAACCTTATTCGTTAAAAAACCCTGCTTTATCAACAAAATAATTATTTATTCTTTATAATAAGTATTTTTATGTCGCCTTTTAAGAAATTATCAATGTTAAGGCTTAGATTAAAACCGTCGAATTATCTAAGCTCAAAATTTGACCGTTTATCGGCATGATTTCGTTACAAAAAAAAAATAATAACCCTTACCTATCTAACTTAAATTAGACCGTTTATCGACATAATTTCGTTACAAAAAAAAATAAGCCTAACCTTCTAACTTCAAAATGACGGTTCGTAATCTATAAAACCTAGCTACTATCAATTGTAGTGGTATATAAATGAACAATTACTTATTGAAACTAATGTCTACGCTTCTTCGTAATCCGATTATTATCAATTGAAGAATGCAAGTAAAGAAATACATATAATTGTTTTCTATTTGTCTTAATCATCTACGACTGAAAAATATACTGTCGCATATCGACAAAAAATATTAAAACATGAAAATTTGGGTAAAATGACCTTTCTTGCCAAGACTGCTTCTGGTGAAATTCTGTAAGATAAAAAGGGAAATAATTTTTTTGTACTTTTAAAATTATTATATAATAATATTTGCTCAAAATCAAAAATGCTAAGCTAAATATCAAAAACGAATTTTCGTTTAAAATGTTTTACTTAATGGTTTAATCTTATAGGTTAATTGTGAAAATTCCAAGCTACTTTAGAATCCACATTAAAAACTATAGGACTTTTTAAAAATTTGTACAAATTAAGGGAATTTTAAATAGATGGTAACCTTCATATAGACATTAAAACGATTCACTGATTTCCACTATAATCACTAAATATATTATCAAAAATTTTCCATATTTTATTTAACAAGAACATGACCTTTTTTATTAAAATTTCACATAATTATGATTAAATTTTAGATATGGCAACATTAATTATTTGCGTTTGCTGTTTAATGTCAATTAAGTAGTTCGAGCGTAAAGTATACGAGAGTTTAGACGATGCAATTAAAGAACTGCATTTAATTTTCCTCTACTTGTCTAAATAGTCTATATTAAGCTATACTTATAATTATTGAGGTATACTAATAATTATTAGGAGGTTAAGCTCCAGGAAAGAGTTGAGGGTAGGGTCAGCTATGCGATTGCGATGCTTCTTGTGTTGCAGGTATAGGCTACGGTAACCGCATGAGTAAGCATTTTTGCCATCTTTGAATTAGTTTTAACAAAAAATAAATAATTGTGTTTGCTCGCAAAAGAGAAAAATCATCTTCCTATTCAGTCTGTAATGTCTCACTGTTGGGCATAGTCCTCTTTCTCTTGTAGGAGAAGGAAGTAATACTAATAATAATAATAATAAGGTAGTTGAAAAAATAGTCAATTAAATACGTATTATTAGGTATAACTCAAAAAGTATTCGTCAAGTCTCGATCACACACACACACACACACACACATCATAATTATACAGAACCACATAACAAGCACCAACTTCGATTAAAAAAAGAATCATCAAAATTGCTTCACCCAGTAAAAAGTTATCATATATTAACAAAATACAGTCGAATTAAGAATCTTCTCCTTTTTTGCAGTCGAATAATGCATTCAGTCTGTATCATCCCACTTTTAGGCATAGGCCTTTTTTCTCCACGTAGGAGGAGGATAGGAGCTTAATCCACCACGTTGCTCCACTGCGGGTTGGTAAATATGTTCCTATACTATGAGTACCGATCGCTATCAGGTATTTATGATAACAACCACGACCGATGGCTTAACGAGCTCGCCCAGGCACGGTGGAGAGACCCACAAGGACAGACATCCAAACCGGAAAGGAATATTTGTACACCGCAACCCGTAGGTGTTTTACCAGAGCGGTTGTCCAGAGCCTCCCGGAGCGGTCCAGAACGGAATTCGAGTAGCAAATAGTATAAATTTCTTTTATCTAAATCGTAATTTTGAGCTATACGAATGAATAAAAACCCCTCCATCATCCAAAAACTACATGCATATATATACACCTATTTTCTTGCAATTTGCCCCATGTGAGTAATGTTCTACCAACGTAATTTGTAAGCTATTTTCCCCTCTGCAATACATTACCGCGTCAACGCTCAGTTCGATGTCTGGCTTCGAAGTTGCTTTGATAAATTAACGATGGTAAATGTGTTGTGTTTATTTTTCGTTACCAAGCAACAAATGAGCAATTTGGTAA
The DNA here is from genome assembly GCF_905220565.1 of Melitaea cinxia. NCBI lineage: Eukaryota > Metazoa > Arthropoda > Insecta > Lepidoptera > Nymphalidae > Melitaea > Melitaea cinxia. The sequence continues at coordinate 8,285,269 of NC_059417.1, read as the reverse complement.
AAATGACGTTGTTAGTCGTATTTTTGGTCTTCATTAGGCCCTGCTTATGACGCAAAATTAATAAAGATAATTGAAACATTAAAAATTTAAAAAATAAAAAAATATCAGTTCCTAATTGACGTTATCGCTCCTGCTATAAAATGAATTAATTCATTTAAATCAATGGATTTCTATAACTTCAAAACCGTACAGATAATTTTGACAATGTCACGTAAAATGGAGAAGATACTAAGGATTTTGGTAGCCGCAGAATCAATAAATATATTTTATAATTATAGAAAACTCTATAGTTCGTGGAAAGCCCATTAATCGAAAAAGGCTAAAAAGGCTATAAAATTACATCCATTGACTGCCATTGCGACATATAAAGGGAGCATTATTATTATTATTTTTTTTTTAAACCGAGGCTAGACCGGTTTGGTTTAGATGAAGCTTGACGGAGCTAGCAATATTGTGTCATCGTTAGTCACGATAATGAACGTTATGTGACGTTCTGACGTTCTAAGTATTGTCAGTCACTGTTTATAAACATGCCTAGCTGAAATTGTATAAATAATATTTGTAAGACAAATATTTATTTTTGACTAACTATAAACATCCGTTCGACGAGAACATTGAATAAGAACTTTATTTAAGTAGATCTGTGATATAAATGTTCACACATATAATTGTGGTATGAATAAAGTGATTAACCAACTAGTAAAATCATATTTAAAAATTACTATATTCAAGAACACACACCTTGAACATAACAAACGTGGAACTACTTACACATTTTCTTTTTTTTTATTACAACGTAATTGTAGAGTCTAAGATAGCGTTATCAGCAGCCAATGAAACAGGTCTTAAACCTTTTTGAAGTTTGCTATAGGATAACCAAATAAATATAGTACTGTTCGGTACTAGCACGGTTTCGCAGCGTGTAGTGATCCTGCTTTATGGTCAAGAGCTTGTGGGTTAGATCCTCGCCTCGAGTATATTTGTAATCTATGTATTTATTTTTATACGTATCATTTACGTTTTTATCAAAAAAAAAAAACTTATATTTTACTAGTATAATCTAAAATTTAATAACGCGTACGTTTATAACTACAAATATTTAAGAAATAACTCTCAACGAATTTGTCCTATTTGTAATTCTGTATTAATAATATTATGAAAACAAAATGTTTCACTTTTTATTTGTTTGACGTGAATACTCTGAAAAACTGCTGGAACGGATTCATAAATAATGTCACCAGCAGAATGCCACGTTATCGCCGAGCAAAATACCTAAGCTATATCTTAACGGGATATAATGGAACAGCCAAAGTCATGTAGTCCATAAAGATGAAACCGCAGGCGGAATAATAGTTATATTTAAAGAAGAAATGTCGAAGTTAATAAATAGAGCATATAAGAGCATTTATTGTGAGCTTAGACGTAAAATACGGCTTAGCATTTGTAGGCTTCTAACTGTCTGTAAAATATAAAGTGATTTTCCGTTGTAGTAAGTTAATAGAGTATTAAAGCCTGCAAGTCTTAGTTACAGATGGCATTAGAAGTAACTGAATACATTTTTATTATACATTAATTTCTATCTGTACGTAAGAATAGATGAAGAGAAGATATCTTGTCCAATATTTTGAGCATTTCGACTAAGATAAGTCCTCAACCTTATAGAAGATCACAGCCAAATAAAATTGATCATAAGTAGTGTTGTTTCTGTTGTGAGAGAGATAGTCAGACCTTCTGGGGAGGGTAGCGTGTGGAGTCGCCAACGTTAGGTGTTGCTAAAATTAGTATGATAACTTCTTATCATCAGGGGACAGTATCCTTATTAGTCAACCTAGTGATATCTATAATAAAAACTGCATTCTACTCTCCTTCAATCATTCCTTCATTATGGATATTTGTAGTTCTTCTATTCCTGCAGATGTGTCTGGGCGGTAATGATCGCTTAATGTTAGCTTAATCGCTTCAATTGCTGGCCGTAAAAATGCAGCTTTTATCTGCTGCACAAACATCCACATATTTCTTTTACTGACGACTCATCGTAAAAACAATGACGTCAATGATTCAGAATTCAATCAAGCTTTTCTCTGATACTTTTTGTTTGTTATCTTCTTCCCTTACATAATACTCATATCAAAATCAAACATAACTTTATTGAAAAAGGCTTCAAGACACCTTTGAAACGAGTTTATATTTTACACATTAAATTATTAATTACACAGGGATCACAAAAAACTGCTCTGTACCTTTGATCAGATCCATAATAAAACCCGTAAATACATTAAAATACACGAGAAACATAGTTGTTCTAGTTAAAAAAATATATAATTTATGTAAATCCGTTTTTTTTGCAATTTTCAACCATTTTTGGCGGTATTTCATGTGTTTGTTCATATGGTGTGTTTTCAATATTTATAAATATAATAATAAATATTTATACTTTAATTATGTCAGTCCGACAGACAAGTTGCAAAAAAAACCGAAATTATTACAACTAATTTATTTATTACAATTACAATTTATAAAAATTAATATTACATGACAATCGTGTTCGATGTGAGAACAGAAAGTGAGGTAAAAATGCCGTGAACTTGATTCCGTTGTTTGTCGCAACTGCAGGTCACGTTGAGCCGATTCAGCGTTCCCATACTCGTCGCCAGGCTGATGCAATATTTATGAATAATGTAATCATTTCCCTTATCTTGCGTAATCCATGGAGTCAGGATACTTAACATCTCCCTCCCAAAGATCAGCGACTATTCGCAGATTGATTTGAGAATAGCGCTGATAATCCAGGTAGAGTCGAATTCGTATTGGTAGCAATCTCTGCATAAACGTTGCCTCGTTCCATCTCGCCATTCGCACGTTCAATTGTAACTTCTGATGAGCGCTGCTTCGCGTACTTTCGTAATATGAAGGCGATACCCAGTACACTTGCACCTAATAGTACTAAGTATAGCGGCGTTATAGTATAGTATACGCTATGCAGATCGACGTTGTTTAGAGTCAGCGGTGCTTCCATAGATATTTCTTTAGCAGCGACATGGAGGCTGTGAAGATCTGCGGAGTTGAGTGTCAGTCTTCGAGTTTCGAAGTTTTCGATGGTTCTGTTTGCAAAGGGGATGTTCATTATTTTCAAAACTTGCCCTTTCAGTCGGTCGTCCTTGTTCGTTAGTGTTAGATCCGGCGTTTGTACGATACATCCTTTTGGAATTATAATGAGGTAACTGCCTTTTATAGTATTATATTGAGTTTCAGTACAGGACATGCGGATCTTCGTGGGTACAGGGAAGCTTGCTACGTAGTGGCGGTCGTCGAGTACTTCTACAGCTTCAGTCTTCAGCTCGGTAGTAGTGTATTGGCATGATTCGTCGATTTGTTGCGTAGTTATTAGACGATGGATACAGTCGCCTTGGCTCTTGTAGTGTCGATTGATGCTATCCTCGCAAAGATAGTACTGGCCGGACTTCGGGCATTCTGCCTCTATGTACATAAAATCTTTATCGTGAATTGCTAGGAAGGGATAGGATGGGATTAATGTTTTATTATTTTTATTCGGGACTATGGATAGTTTGTAGAGGTTATAAGTAGTAGGAAACACGACTGGGAGCTTAAATACTAACACCAAATTTTGATTGTTATAATAGTAACCTAACTTAACGATATCGAAATATTCTCTAAAACTAATATTCAGTGTTTGTTCTCTGCTATAGAGTGCATTTAATTGTTCTATCATTCTATGAAATACTTCTAACTTAAACATAAGAAAATGTGTGCTTTTGGCACGTATAAATGCTAATAAATTTTCTAATCTTAGTAATTCATTTGATAGGGAGTCAATGTTATCTGCTAGCATTATAAGATATTGAGCTAAGTGGGCATATTTAACTAAATCTTTCTCGCTTTTTACATTATTTAACATAATTTCATCGACAACTTCTCTAATTTTATTTTGATTTTGAGTCAATTTATTTAAAATTTCTGAATTTTCTGACATCCAATGTTTATTTAAACTAACACGATTATTTAATTCCGTAACAATTTTATTCTCGTTTTCTTGTAAAGACCTAATAGCATTATCATAGCGAATCGCGTCGGTATAATCTAAATTTCCAGATATGCTTTTTATTACCGAACCTAACCCATCGATTAGGGCTCGTTTAGCGCGATGAGATTGAAACAGTTCTACTTGATCGGATAACTCTTTAACCTTACTATACAGATATTCGATGTGAGGCTGATATAAAGAAAGAGTTTTATTATGAAACTGAGGCGAAATATTATCTAACTGGTTCTTTACTAAATTAACATTACTACGAATAATATCTAGGTTAACGGGTTGAATGAAAGAATGATAATGAGAAATGATTTTTGTTTTTCCTAACAAGAAGGGTAAGATTCCGGGTCCGCTATCCAAATTATTCAGAGTTATGTCTTCCGCTCGTACTGGGCTCAGGATCAGAAGGACAATCCTGTAACAACCGACTACTATTAGGGACTCGCTTCAACCGAGACTTAGCAACTGGCCCCCGTCTCTTTTTAGTATAAATGTGTATTGGCAGGTCAGCTAAGACTGTGTCACTTGTATATCTCGGGGCTAATTTTTGACGGTTGGCCATTGGGTTCCGTACAAATATACGTTGATCTGGGGAGTACTCTTCTTCGGGTTCCCTGTCTTTATTTATATTTTCCGTTATACGAGTACGGTCATGAAGAGAAAATTCATTGATCATTTCGAAGACTTTTTGCATTTTATTGCGGTGTTCTTGTGTATATAACTGTAATATATTTTCCGATAAGTTTATATCTAAAGGATTGCGAGGATCTAGATGACCAGTAATTATATCTAAGGGTCGGCACTTCGTGAAACTATGAATAGAGCTATTATATCCTAAAATTGCATAAGGCATTAAGTTTATAACAGATTCACCGTGATTTTCTAATTTTAAAATGCGTAGGTGTTCCAATAGTGTTGAATGTAATCTTTCCACCATACCGTTCTCATTGGGTGTAGATGCTAATATTTTATGATGTTGAATTTTGTGTATTTTAATAAACTCCAAGAAAAGTTGATTCGTAAATTCAGGACCTCTGTCCGTCACAATAGTCATGGGGAGCCCGTGATGCGTGCTAAAATTTAAAAGAGCCTGTATGACACTGATGGCTGTCGAATCTTTTAAAAAGTATGCTTGAGCATATTTTGAAAAAGCGTCTATAATTGTAAGATATTTTTGTGACTCAACACTTAGTAAATCGAGATGTACGATTTCAAAAGGTCTAGTTGGTGGTGGCACGATGTGAAATCTTTGTTTTATGGGATTTCTGTCATATTTAGCCTGGCCACAAATATTACATTCATTTATGTATTTTGCTATGTGCTCTTTCATTTTAGGCCAATAGTATTTGTTGGATAAGGATAAGTAGCACTCGTTAATTCCACGGTGGTTTGTTTTTCCCTCGTGGTAATTACGAATTATTTCCTGTTGCTTAAGGTAATCTTTAATATTTTCTAATTCTACTTTTGTTAAAACTAAATCCATAGAGGCACTTTTAAATTTATTTTGGATTACGGGGACAATATCATACATGGCTAAAGGGGGGTTTATGAGGATACCTGTCTTTACTTTCGGGTTGACATATTCTTTTATTGCGTTTACGACATCTTCTTCAAGGTTACTTTTAGAAATTTGAATATGTGTCCTTATATGTGACTCAAAAGGCTTGGAAAATGAAGGACGACTTTTTATATCGTCAACTACCGTTAGAACTATTTGTTTATGATATTTATTAAGTGGAAAGTCAGATATAGGTATTTCTAATATAGGATTTTCAGAGTCTGTATGAACTGTATCAGTATCTGAGTTAACCATTAGCGAAGGTGATTTTTCAGTGGGGTTAGCTATTACGGAGCTAACCTCTTCGTTATGTAGTTCGATACGGGATAGTGCATCAGCATTAGTGTTACACTTTCCTTGCTTATAGACTACTGAAAAATCAAATTCACTTAATTTAAGTCGCCATCGAGTAAGACGCGAATTGGGCTCTTTAATGTTCATTACCCATTGTAAGGGTCTATGGTCAGTTACAATTTTAAATTTTCTACCGAAGAGATAAGGTCTAAAATATTTTGTAGCCCATACGATCGCAAGGAGTTCCTTTTCGATGGTGCTATAATTGATTTCGCTACTATTCAAAGTCCTAGAGGCATAAGCGATAGGCTTATCCGCACCTATAGTTCCCTGTGACAATACGGCTCCTATAGCTAGGTTAGACGCGTCCGTAGTTAATATGAATTCTTTGGTGAAGTCGGGATATTTTAATATAGGATCATTAGTTAAGAGCATCTTACATTTTTCGAAACATTGAATATAATCTTGATCCATTGTAATTTTGGATCCTTTCTTTAGACATTGTGTCATGGGTTTTGTTACCTTAGCGAAATCTGGGATGAACTTCCTATAGTAACCAAGAAGGCCTAAAAATCTTTTAATTTCAGTAGGGGTTTTCGGAAGTGGGTAATTTTTAATAGCAAATATTTTGTCTGGATTTGGCTTGATACCGTCTTCACTAATAACATGTCCTAAATAAGAAGAAGAAGAAGAAGAAGAAGAAATATACTTTATTGTGCATATTACATAACATACATCTTTAAAAATAAAATTTGCAAAACAATACTATGCACAAAGGCGGTCTTATCGCTAGGTAAGCGATTTCTTCCAGACAACCTTGGGGTAGAGGAGATTTTAAAATAAAAAGAGTAGGGTTATCAAAAGGCAAAACAAAAAAAATTAAAAACAAAGTAGATCCTACATTCTAATAATAATACAATAATATATATATATATAGATAGTATATATTATAAACATATAAAGAATTAAATACACAAATAAATACATACCCATTACATTATAAATATAATATATAAATAAATAGTATATATTATAAATATATAAACAGTTAAATACACAAATAAATACATACCCATTACATTATGCTTTATCGTAAAATATATACACAAATAAATACATACCTATTACATTAATTATGAAGTAGATAGTAGTTAATCATAAATATAATATTGAATAATTATCGACAGCACATTTACGAATAACTACGAGTAAACTTACTAACACAGACCAGCTTTTCACTAACAATTTAGGTAAAAATCTTTTAGTAGCTTCTTAAATGATGTAAGAGTTTTAGCCTCCCTAATAGTTTTAGGCAAAGCATTCCACAGAACTATTGACTGCACTGTAAAAGAGCAATTGTAGAAAGCAGTATGATGGATAGGAATATACAGCGTAGTTGTATCATTCGAGCGCAGTGCCTTGTCAGATTCACGCACTACAAACTTTTCTCTTAGATACTCAGGGGCCCGGGGACTTTTAAGCACATAGTAAAGCAGCGCCAGCATTCTAGTATTCCGGCGAAAGCGGATTGGCAACCACTTGAGCTTTTTACGAAAATCGGATATGTGATCGTATTTTCGCAAAGAAAATACGAATCTAATAGCTAAATTTTGGAGCCTCTCAAGTTTTGTCAGTTGTTGTTCAGTAAGGTCAGGATAGCACGCATCGGCATAGTCGAGATAAGACAGGAAAAGAGATTCCGCGAGTGCAATTTTAGTAGAAGTCGGTAGCATGTATTGTAAGCGTCTTAACGAATGCCAAGTTGAAAACATTTTTCTACTCACTTCTTTAATCTGCGTTGTCCAGTTCATATTCTCGTCCATGTAAACGCCAAGATTTTTAACACACTTACTATATGGTATGGAAGTGTTATTGATGAGCACCGGAGGTAAAGCAGCCCAGTCAATCCTCGAAATAAAAGCCCGACTACCCAATACTATAACTTGCGATTTCACTGGATTTAATTTAAGACCATAACAGCGACTCCATTCAGCCACAGCAGCAAGATCTTTATTAATTATAGTAATAGCCCCAGGCAAGTTTTCGAGGTCAGACTGAGCATAGATCTGCAAATCATCTGCATACAAATGGTAGAGAGAAGAAATGTTATTCGTGATGTTGTTAATGAAAATGGCAAATAGAAGAGGTGATAAGACGCCACCTTGAGGCACACCGACAGGTAAATTAGACCAAGAGGAAAGATCTATTGCCATCTTTACTCTCTGCCGGCGCCTCTGTAGATAACTACGAAACCAGTCAATCACTGATGGAGATATGTTAAGTGAACACATGGTACTAAGAAGTACGTCATGATCTACCGTATTAAAAGCATTACTGAAGTCTAATAAAGTCAGAACAGTAAGCTTTTTGTTATCCATGCCATATCTGATGTCCTCGGTGACTTTGACAAGAGCAGTAGTCGTGCTGTGTCCTATTCTAAACCCTGATTGAAGTAATAAGCTGTTTCGAGTTTAAGAAATTCTGATTTATCCATTTGAATTTTGAAGTTTGATTCGCGTAATCGCTTAAATACTTTTTCTAAATTTACCATGTGTTCTTGTAATGACGTAGAAAATACGATGACGTCATCAAGATACACTAAACATATCGTGTTCTGTAAATCTCTGAGGACGTTGTCCATGACACGTTGGAATGTGGACGGACTATTTTTCAAACCCATGGGCATTCTTAAGAATTCGAAATGGCCATGTTCTACTGTAAAAGCTGTTTTTGGTATATCTGAGGGGTTCATCTCGACCTGATAAAAACCACTCGCTAGATCTAGAGTCGAAAAATAATGACAATTACCTAATTTATCTAAAATATCTGCAATGTTTGGTATGGGATACTTATCGTCCAAGGTTTTCTCATTTAACTTCCGAAAATCTACTACTAGTCGCCATTTAGTCTTGCCTGAGGCATCCACCTTTTTAGGGACAACCCAAATAGGGGAGCTCCATGCCGATTCTGAGGGTCTAATGATTCCTTGTTCTAACATTTTGCTAATTTGATCTCGAACTTCTTGTCTATGTACAAAGGGATACCGGTAACTTTTTGTATATATAGGGGTTTCGTCAGTGGTCTTAATCGAATGTTTTATTTTATTAGTAAAGGTTAAGTTTTCCCCTTCTAAATAAAATACATCTGCATAACGCTCGCATAGCAATTCTAGGTTAACGCGCTCTTCTTCATTCAAATGATTAGTACGTAATCGCGATAATACTTCTTTAACGCGCTGAGACGCATGTTCGGTACGCATGCACTCAACATTATAAAGCTGCGCACATACGGGGCGGTTCATGGAGAAAATAACATCGCTGCGACTAGGATTATGAATTTCCAATATACCTCTTTGATTTTTTACGGTAGTTAAACATTCACTTATGTGGCAATTAGATATAACCTGTTCGGGAATAATGACTTCGCCGTCTTGGGTATTAATCGGTAACCTGACTAATTTAGAGGAACTAGCGGGTATGATATCTTCATACAAGTTAGCGTTTCGCGAGTCGTAAATTCGTATGTTATTCGACGCGTTTTTCGTTATTAACGATTTAGTCTTAAAATCAATGGTAGCTTCCCACTTATCTAACAAATCGGATCCTATCAACCCATCAAAATAATCATGAAAATTATAGACAAAGAGTGTAATGTAGTCGCTATCGTTTAATTCTGAGAAACAAGGTAAGGTTATTGAATAATCACTATGTGATACTGCGTGTACGTTACAGACTTCAAAAGGATCGTAGTTTAATTTTACGTTACTAAAATAAGTTTCGACTGCTTTAGGACTGATAAAAGATTGATTAGCGCCTGTGTCTATCAGCAACTTTAAAGGAGGATTTTTAATTTGCAAGTATGGTAGTTGGCGCTGTGTTTGAAGATTTACTTCTATTTTGGTTTTTCTAACTTTTGAACATCCCGAAAATCCTCTTTTATAGTGGCTGGTCCGTCGTTATTAGATGGAATACTATCCATTTCGAGTTGCGGGTGATAGCTTTGATCATATTCAATATCATTATAATTGTCAATATAATATTCGCTAGGTTCGTAGTAAGAGTAATAATCAGAGTAATAATCGCTATAATCATAATAGTTAGTGCAATCATTAAAATTAAGTTGATTATTTTTGATATAATTGCTATGAGAAGGGTTACCCGATTTATTCCAGTCATCTCTTAGCGCACTACTAGGTGGTAATTGTTTCGGTACAAAATGACTAACACCACTCATAGGCTTTGGATGTTGATAACCAAATTGGGGTGCAGCGTTACGCGGTGTAAATCTAAATGCATTATTCGGATTATAATTAGGAGGAGGAGCGCGAAATATTTGTTGAGTACGTGTGGGACCCGCCGGATTTTGATTATTAAAATTAGGTCGCCATTGTGGGGGTCCTTGCGGAACTATTGGTTGTACGAACGAGTTCTTAGATGGCCCGGGCATATTAAAACTGAATGGCTTAAACTGCGGTATGCTATAACTTTGTACGGGTTTTTGAGGCGTCATTTGAGGTATCGGTGCTGTTTTCTTATCTGGTAATTGGCTATTACGTTGCTGTAAATATACGACGTTTTGTTCCTCGTGGACGAACTCTAAGGCTTTTTCGATACTCTCCGGTCGCATACATCTAATTCGTGAACCTAGTGGGTCTCTAAGACCACGTACAAAAGCTTGTAAGGTTAATTTTTTATAAAGTTCCCTTTTTGCCTGTACTGTAGTTTCTACATTTTCATGCAGTGAAACGTAGGTCATTATCGTACTATATAAATTTTGGCATTTTTCGTAGAATTCCTGAGGGCCGTCAGACCCCTGTGATAGTAAAGCTAAATCATTATATAACGCGGTTTCGTCGCGTTGATCAGAGAAGTTATTGACGAGAGATTTTCGTATGCCCGCCCAATTTGATGGGATTCCGTTCGAATTGATCAATCGGGCCGCGGCGCCAGTTACTTTATTTAATATTCCATTAATAAGAGCAATCTCGGAAAGTCTATTGGGTGGATCTTGGTTTGTAACGAATTCTGCTACTAGTTGATCACATAAATGTATGAACCTAGTTAGCACATTGACATTCCCATCAAACTCGGGTACTAATCTAAGAGCGTTAAAAATGCGATCTAAGTCAGCCATTTCCCCTTTTGAATTATTTAAACTAATTTTCCTATTTAAATCTTGAACGCTATTCCTATTACTAACCCTATTCTCTAACCTAACGCTCCGTGATTCTCGCGGATGGAAAATCTTGGAAGGATATTATATAACACAGGACTTAAAATTAGGAGTGAGCAATCCACTAAAAAGATTTTAATGTACTCACATGAATTTCATTTCGGCTTCCTCGCTGTATCAATGGCTGGATACGCTTGCTGAAGGTCACGACGTGTAGATTCGGGTCCTCGAACGGGCTTGATAACCACTAGGATAACTCGAGGATCCTACCGACTGCGCCAATTATGTCAGTCCGACAGACAAGTTGCAAAAAAAACCGAAATTATTACAACTAATTTATTTATTACAATTACAATTTATAAAAATTAATATTACATGACAATCGTGTTCGATGTGAGAACAGAAAGTGAGGTAAAAATGCCGTGAACTTGATTCCGTTGTTTGTCGCAACTGCAGGTCACGTTGAGCCGATTCAGCGTTCCCATACTCGTCGCCAGGCTGATGCAATATTTATGAATAATGTAATCATTTCCCTTATCTTGCGTAATCCATGGAGTCAGGATACTTAACACTTTATTATGGCTGTAATATAAATATTTATTTGTATATGTATTATTTGTAGGTGTGTTTATCGAAAAAAAATGTAGATATACCAGTCGGCTGTTACCTTTAAAGTGCTTACTTTAGGAACAACCATGTGTGTATTGTGTAGATATTATATCTTGCATGAAATACTACATAAATAAATCCACACATCTTTAGGATTTATGTAATCATGCGAATAATTAGCTTTAGCTATCAAGTTCTTTTTACCCGACTGCCAAGGAAGGGCTATGTTTTTCGCGCGTATCTTGTATGTATGTATGTATGTATGTTTGTATGTAATATTCTTTACTACCTCATATTTCCAGAACCGCTGAACGGATTTACATAATTGAGGTATCGTTAGGTTCGTCTTAGCTGCCCAAGTGTTCTTAGATAGGTGACATTAAAAAAATCAAACATGGCGGCTGCGCGAAGCCATTGTAGTTAATGAAAAAAAAAATTTTTCTCGAATACTACAATATGGGTATCAAATTGAAGGGCACAATACAAGGATTTTAAAAAGGTATATCATGATTATTATTACCGTTATACTAATAAAGAAATACAATATTAAAGTTTAAAAAATGTGGACTTTGCTCTTTCCCACGCCTATGCCATGCCAAACTCCTCTCCTAGGTGACGATCAACTTCGGGGTGTAGCCTTTCTAATAAAATACAATGGTTAAAAAAAACATATAATTAAAATTACAAATAAAAATTAATAAATGTCACACCAATTTACAATTACATTAATAAAATCAATAACAAATACATAATACCAAATACAAACAAATAATTTTAATAATAATTTCATTATATTAAAACTAATAGTTGTTGACTTAAGCAGTCACCTATTTGCTAAAGGTCAGGCTTACGTTGCTTTGAGCAGAGTGAGATCTTTCTCCGGGCTTGCTATCAGTTCTCTTGACCCTAAAAAATTACTTAATCAACCACATGATGTAAACTGTTTTAATGAATTGAACCGATTACGTAATTTGTCTGACTAAAAAGACATAAATAAAATAATAATTAAAGAAAAAAACAAAAAACCCGCCTGTGTGACGAACAACTAATAGAAAATCAACTGAAAAAGCTGGAACAAGATAAAAATTCAATATGCACACAAAGTCAGCGAAATAAATAGAAACAATATCAAACATTTTGTGCTGTACATTTAAAATATATTAATACGGTAGTCCTTCGAAACTTTATGCAACGTCGTACATAACATGCAATCGGAGACATGCACAAAGAGAGAAAGATTCGACTTATCCTTCAATTTCATGCCTCCGACTGCATGTTATCTACGACGTTGCATAAAGTTTCGAAGGACTACCGTATTAATATATTTTAAATGTACAGCACAAAATGTTTGATATTGTTTCTATTTATTTCGCTGACTTTGTGTGCATATTGAATTTTTATCTTGTTCCAGCTTTTTCAGTTGATTTTCTATTAGTTGTTCTTCACGCAGGCGGGTTTTTTGTTTTTTTTTAAATATTATTTTTTATTATAAACTAGTGATCCGCCCTGGCTTCGCATGTGTGCAATGCTGATACTAAATATAAAATAAATATAATATATGCGCAAAAAAGTGTTCATTTACGACATCACATCAGAAACATCTAAAACTATCAGTGTTCCTCTACTATATAATGCATGTATTATACACATAAACCTTCCTCTGAAATCACTCTATTTACTAAAGAATTCACATCAAAATCTGTTGCGTAGTTTTAAAGATCTAAGCATACAGACAGCGGGAAGACACTTTATTTTATACTATGGTGGGATAGTCATAGATTTCTAGTCAAATATAAACCCCTATAATATCCATATCTACCTGCTGCCTACATCTATCTGTTTTGTTTGTCACTGCTGCTTGTTCCAGGTGTTAATTGGGGTTATACGATATATACTTATGATATAAGTCAGACTTGGTTACTTAATTAATTATATATTTGCAAATATATCTTATGTGTTAGGTAATTTTCCTATAGAAATGAGAAAGAATATTTTATATTCATATCATATCTCTATTTAGGTTGTAAATATGAATGTAACTCTATCTGTTTGTATGTCTGTACCTTTATAGCGAAAAAGACTTGAAGTGGTAGAAATATGAGATGAAAAAAACTATGAAACTTAGTATTGAGGTACTTGATTTGACATATTTGTATTATTTGCAAAATATATAATTTAAAAGTTAAAAACGACACTCAATAGTAACTTTTCTACCCAGACAAAATAGCGTTCAGCTATATACGTATAAATTGTAATTTTTCTAACTTATCCTTCAGTGCCTTCATCAAAGTACGTCACTGACACGCCCCAAAGACGTCATACACAATTTATTTAAGATATTCGACATAAATTAGTTTACAATTTCCAGTAAATAAGGTTTATTAACATTGAAGAGTATTTAATTAGTAGATAAAGCATCTTAGTCGGTTCAAGATAGAGTTATTGATTAGGGTTTTTTTTTTATAAAACAAGATCGTCAAACGAGCTCACGGCTCACCTGATGATAAGCGATTACCGTAGCCTATAGACGTAAACACAGAAGTATAGTGGAGAGATGGCTAAGTTTACAATGGTTGACGTTTTAAAAGACTGCTGAGTTTCTTGTAAATTCTTGGTATATATTGTTTGTTTAAGTATCTATTAATATTACAAAAACTTTGTTTCTCTTTTGTACCAACATATGAAATTTCGCACACTTATAGTTTATATAGAGGAGGAGCGCAGAAAGCTATTTTTTTTAAATTATGCATAAAAATACATTACACACGTTAATACATTGGTATTTCACACACACGCATATACTCTTTGTTTATGATTATTATTGAAGTATAGTCTTTGACAACAGAACCTTAATAATCTTTAAATTTAGGTATAATTTTAATTAACCATGGTCGAATTTCGACCACCGCGCGATCACTGGTATAAAAAACTAAAGTATGAAGAAAATTTATTGTTATGGTCCATTTCTTTTATTTTTCGAAATGAAATCGGCACCGTGACCTACATTTTTCACCCTTGGCAGTGTCATTTAACACTGTATGAAGTATTGGCAAGTCGCCCAGTTGGCAAGGAAGGTGCATTTGAGAAAATTTCGCATTATTTCTTCAATCGCTGTGATACGTATTACGTATTTTGCGTGATTCAAAGCTATCAAATTTAACGTATAATTTGATTTCCTTTTTATGACAGCTGTTTTTATTTCAATTTTCATTACCGCGGAACTTTTTGATATTCGAATTTTAGAGACATCGATTCTAAAAATTGCTGGAATCATACTAATTAGGTACTATATTTATCTGCTATTCGAAACTTATTTTTATTAAGGAGTGCTGATAAAGCTATATAATGTATAACGGTATCCAACAGATTAAAAATTATATCACATTGTTCTTTTTCACCTGTCCATAACATATGAATTTATAAGGTGAAGATTTTGAGTTGAGGTGAAACAGAACCAAAGAACATGCATTAACTTCGTCTGATAAACTATATGTGTCTTATGTGTGAGATAACCTTTATTAGAAACCTGTGAAAAAATACAGATTGGGATACGTCTGAGCGTTTGTTTGATGTTTTGATTTGTATGTGCTTTTGCTCTTGTAATTATACACAAATTTCATCTTACCGAGATCGTATATATTATTATCATCAATACATGTGATCAACTTTTTTCATAATTTATGGGTAAAATAAAATCAGTATTTTTTCGTATCATCATCATCGATATACGTAATAATAAATATAAAGCTTACCCAAAACAAAGCGTTAAATACTGCCAAAAAAGTACAAAAGCTTATGCCAATATCATGTACTAGAAGACGCGAAGGAGATTGATCGGTGGGGTCGAGATTACATAATATATATTATTATGTAATCTCGTATATATAATTTATGATTATCCTATTTTGTATTTCTTTTTTTATTATTTTTTTCGTTTATTTTTAATGAATCTAAGTTGCATTCAAATCAAAATATAATACGACCTTTAAAAATACTTAACTAAACTTAGTGATTCACCTTATACATAGGTATTTTACGAGCGATCTCGTATGCAAATAGTACCGGTTCATGCCAACATTTATGTGTACTGTTTATGTTATGTGATGTCACTACTACGGACCATTCATTACTTAGATTATATAACTTAGATATTTGCATATTATATCTATACCATATAGGTATATAAAATATAAATAGCTGACAGGTGAACTTCGCTGCCGCCATGTTTTTTTTTGTGAAGATGTTGATTTCCCTAAGTTTTTAATAGTAAATTTTGTCTCAACAACAACATAGAATCAATGTATATAAAAATTTCGCATCGCGATGTATGTCGGCGATAAATTCCGAAACTACAGATCGAATTTTTATCAAATTTTGTTAGCATCTGTAATTTGGTTCAACTTGGAAGATAAGGTAGTTTTTATTTCAGTTGGACCCGGTAGATGACGCTGCTATCGGTATGTAACTCCGAAACTACTGAACCAATTTTAATCAAATTTTGTAGGTATCTGTAATTTGGTCCAACTTGGGAGACAGGGTAGTTTTTATCTCACTTAGACCCGGTAAGTGGCGCTGTTGTCGGTATGTAAGCAATCAAATATGGTAGCTGTTTTCTGGGCAGGTCAATGTCTGCTGGATCCACTAATATAGTTTTAACTGAGGTAGGGCACAGCAGGAATTTCCTGCTCAAAATTTGGAGCAGCCCGACTGGGGTAGTACCTCGACCTTACAGAAGATCACAGCAAAATAATACTGTTTTCAAGAAGTATTGTGTTCCTGTTGGTGACTAAGGTGACCAGAGCTCCTGGGGGGATTGGGGATTGGGTCGGCAATGCGCTTGCGATGCTTCTGGTGTTGCAGGTGTCTATAAGCTACGGTAATCGCTTACCATCAGGTGAGCCGTACGCTTCTTTGCCGACCTAGTGACATAAAAAAAAAATTATTTATAAACTTATCTCTATATGAAACACGCAATATTTAAACGTTTATAAAACAGTATTACTATACTTATGTAATATAACTTTGATTAAAAATTTCAGAGCCGATTTAGAAAAGTATATCTTTAGCGCCCTCCCACCCCATTCCAAACCATATAATATGTCCAGTAATTTTTTGTTTTGCGGACCATTTAGTGCCCCTTTGTAGGAAGCGCCCGGGGCATGATGCCTCTCTCGCTATGCCTCCGCAAGTCAGCTAATAAAATATAAACAAAACATTCTTAGAACCACTGCACTTAAGATTAAATATTTAGAATTAATTTTATAAATATTTTTGTTAACAGGTAGATTTGTTCCGAGAAATAACTTTTCGCAATTCCGGTCAAACGTACCGGGGAGTACCCGTGATGGCGAGCAACATGGATACTGTCGGTACTTTTGAAATGGCGAAGGAACTGTCGAAGGTAAATAATAAACTGAATTGATCAGTTATCAAACTGACTTTTGATTGATTTAGTGTTCTGCTAGCCATAGGCCTCTTTCTCCATGTAGTAGAAGATTAGGAGCTTAATAATTTATCAAAAGTAAAATATAAATGAACTCAACTGAACTTAGTTAGCCTGAAAATGTTTCTCTGCTGGCTTTAGACCTTTATATAGAGAAAGAGGACTGGAGTTTCAAACATCACGCCGCCCCAATGTTTTTGGGAGATAATATAACTAATTTGTACAGACTATTATTTGTTATCCCCTGTTTTTGATAACGACTGGAACCCAAGGTTTTACGTGTTTTTCGAGGAATGATAGTGAGATGCATAAGAACATACACTCAAATCTGGAAAAAAAATGTTCTAATACTAATGTTTGCCCTTGTGGGCCACCATCAAACCTGCTATCGACGGTATTAAGAGAATTACTCGAACTATTACACTAGAACAATTGTCCAAATATAGTACACGTGTAGAGTATCCATGTAATGATATTTTAATATAATGATAAAAATAATAGTGTAACTACTTCTTCTACTTGACTGATTTTTCGTATATAACTTAGGAATAGTGTATATGTGGCTTAATTTTATGCCTCTCTTATATTTACCGTGTATGTAAATTCCTTCCTAGCTTTAACTGGAAATTTATTTTCAGCATGGATTGTTCACATGCATCCATAAATACTACTCAATCGAGGAATGGAAAAAATTTGCCGAGGAGAACCCTACGTGCTTGGAACAAATGGGTAACTATTTTGCTATTGATATTTAAATACGTTATGATATTTTTATATTGTTCTGTACATATAATTTGTATAATATATATTAATTATAATGAAAATAATATCAACATTGTCCTTTAGGTCTTCTGTTGCCAGTCTTAAAACTTCCTTACGCATGCTTGACTTGGGGAGTGAACTGGTGAATTTGTGACGAGAGCGTAACGAAATGTATGATCGGGTGTGGCGAATGAAAATTGAAAGGGGAACTCTGTATATCCTCACTAACCTATATAAGTTAGTGAGAATAGAAAGAGAGAGTGTTTCGTTTCATATATTACTGTAGAAGCTAAAGAAGTTTTACTTCAGTCGTGTGGTCTGAAGCACACTCGTTTTTTTGTATTTAGCGATAACACTTAAGATATTCATTTAAATTGTATAGTATAGATTATCATAATGTGTCTATTATGCGGAGGTAACTGACGACTTTAAATTGATAAGGATATATGTACTGTATCCGTCTAAATAGTATTCAAATTATCGCATTGTATGACTAGCCCGTTGGCGCAGTTTGTAGTGACCCTGCATTCTGCTCTGGGGTCGTGGAATCGATTCCCACCCCGAGTCCGGGTGTAACATATATATTTATTTATACATGTATTATTTATAAGTATGTTTATCGAAAAAAAAAAAATAAAGCTATACCAGTCGGCTGTTACCTATAACACAAGTATTAACTTGCTTACTTTAGGGATTGACGACCGTGTGTGTATTGTGTACAACTGTAGATATATATACGTAGATGTTACCAATTTTTTTGATTGCTTGTCAACCTAAAGCTCTTCTATATAAGAATAATAAAACTTAGTATATTATAATTAAAACTTCGTTATCACTGATTGACCAAAAAATATAGATTTAAGCCACCATCCGAACTTCTACTAAAGTAAAAACTTTTGAATTCGCTTATTTTGTTAAAACGTTATCACATGTTAAATTGTAACCACTAAACGACATTTCTGTGTAAGTGAAACCACGTGAATTGGCTTCTTTTGTTATAATATAACATGTTTACAGCGGCAAGTTCTGGCACAGCAGAAGTGGACTTCGAGCGATTGTCAGAAATCTTGAACAACGTTAAGGATCTCAAGTTCATCTGTCTAGATGTAGCTAATGGGTACTCCCAGCACTTTGTTGAGTATTTGAGAAGAGTTCGAGCTGCTTTTCCTACTCATACTATTATTGTAAGTATTTTGATATTTTGAGTTAAATGTTTTATCCCTTTTTTAAAGGACATCGAAATCAGTACAATATCCTCCAAGCCCAAAGTTATCTGTACTGTGCGTAGACCTGGCTTTGGAGGTTCTGGCTAACGAAGAAATTGAGACAATTTTGCTTGTAGTAATTTGTTTCAGTTTAGGTCTAGCCCCATATGCCGCTCCCTCATAACCACCCTTGTTGCATGCTAAATATTAAAATTACGTTAGTAGAATCAGCAGTGGAATAAGTGTGGTTGATTGAGATTTTGATGTCTTTAAAACTGGAACAGACTTTATTAGGTAGGTATTTCAACATTTAAAGTACAATTTATTTAAATAATGTTCCTTTTTGGCTAAACACAGGATCATTAAAAAATAAACACAGAATATTTATAAAAGCAGAGCAGAAAAAGTGAAACAATTTTGATATTTTTAATAAATCCTTATATTCTTTTTGGTCTCCACCACAGTCGAAAAATAGTTAATTATAACATTTTTTTAATTATTGCAAGTCGTTTTTAGTCAATAAAACGATAATATTGTTTGACATTTTATATAAGAATCTTATATTTTGTCATCATCGTATACACTTCTTAAATAATAAAAAAAGTCCACACACATTAGTAGAATTGTTTAAAATCTCTCGCTTGACATAAAACAATTGTGTACTCTACGCTTCTTTAAATAATGAGACGGCTTTTTCACGGTTTTTTCTTTTTAACTTGTAAAGCCTTCGTAACACTGAATACTAACTTGAAACGAAATGGACGTCGAAACATTATGCAGTTCAAGCATAAACGTTTATTCGACTGATTTATACCATTGAAAAATAAGACAAGTATTTTACAAATAACATCAGCAGATACGAAACGTGAGTGCGGTTGTTGAATGCGCGAATTACGTAAGCTGTTTGATAAAGACATTAAATTTTGTAATATTTCGGTCTACCCTCCAAATCTGTTTGGAAATGTATATGAAAAACAACTACCATAATATTTATAAGTTGTTAATTGTTATGTAATTTTAATTTTAATTAACATATTTTCCGTAAAAAATATTTTAGTTTTATTAATGAGGTACTACTTACAAAGAAATAATGGAAATTTCCATTATAATTTCAGGCTGGTAATGTCGTCACCGGTGAAATGGTTGAAGAACTTATATTATCAGGAGCCGATATAATTAAGGTATTTACTTGTTTATGTTCGATTTATGCATAGAGTTAGTTGAGGTTATAACAATTTGGTATTAAAACAAACTAAACCTCTTTGAGCTCATGGTCATCGCTAGAAAGTACTTTTAAAATTTTTCTATTTACTTGGCCAGCGCTTCCAAATAAGCTTTCCATTTTTATATCATTTATACATATTTCATCATATCTGCAATTATTTTGATCTGCAAACAAGTATTTTGAGATGTCAACATTAGATATTTAATTTACATAAGTACTTATACCAAGATTAAAATGTCACCGATGCTTATGATGTTTAAATTTATAAGAAAATAGACGATATCTCGTAGAGAAGGTAGTTCAAAGCTTAACAAGTGGTCCAAATAGTGTAATAATGTTGTCTCACGTCAATGGCGAAAACATAAAAGAGATCGATCAGAACTCTAATAATCACGATTTTGTTGATATTTCATTATAACTTTAGATATTGCTTGTATTAATGAAAAAAATGAAAACTATGATTATTAAGTTTAGGCTCAACAGGAATTATCTTGCAAAAAATCTGGAGCTTATCTTGGAAAATTCTTGAATGTCACAGCCAATTAATACTGTTCTTAATTAGTTTTGTGTGCCTAAGATAAGTAAGATCGCTAGAGCTGTTAATCTGAGTCAGGGACGGGGTCGGCAGCTGGGTTGAGATGCTCCTTATATCGAAGGCGTCTATAGGCTACGGTATCCATCACGCGGATCTTATGCTTAATTGCCATTTTTGTAGAGAAAAAAAATACTTTTTTACATATAACTAGGTCGGCAAACAAGCGTACGGCTCATTTGATGGCAAGCGATTGCCGTAGCTCATAGACGTCTGCAATACCAGAAACATTGAAAATGCGTTGCCGACTGTATGCCCAATTCCCTCCAGGAGCTCTGATCACATACCAGAAACATTGAAAATGCGTTGTCGACTGTATCCCCAATTCCCCCCAGGAGCTCTGTCACCTTACTCACCAGCAGAAAAACAGAGTATAAAAACAACACTGCATGAAAAGAGTATTATTTTCCTGTGTCCTTCTGTAAGATCGAGTTATTAACCCAGTCTGGGTGTTCCATATTTTCGCAGGATATTCTCATTTGTGCTCTACCTATACAGACTGTAGGTATACAGAGAAATATACATAGAACACTAAATTATCTGTGGTGTCTAAGTTTTATTAAAAGTGCGGAACATTTACAGGTAGGAATAGGTCCAGGGTCTGTGTGTACGACTCGAATAAAAACCGGCGTCGGGTATCCGCAGCTGTCGGCTGTGATCGAGTGCGCGGACGCGGCGCACGGACTTAAGGGTCATATTATTTCGGTAAGTTTTTGTTGAAAATCATTGGAATTGTTATTTGGGATTGAAGTTTTACCATTTAAAAAGATAGTAGGTAAGTTTTTCCCATTTAGTAGAAAAGGTAAACGCCTGTTGCAACTAATGCAAGTTTATTATTATTATTATTTTTTTAACCTCATCAAACTTATGTTTCTTTCGTGTTGGTGTGCATAAAGTGTAGATAAATAAATAAATAAGTCAGTATCTTAATATACTACGCTGCTCTACTGGGAGTCGAGTGAACCCATCATGTGTGACGCTATTGGGTAACTCTACTAAAAACCAAGAGCTTTACGTCCAGTACGGTGAAGAGACGTACAATGATATATTCACAGATCAGAAACAAATATTTGTACAAATACAAATATCTGCCCCTGCGCGGAAACCGAACTTACGGCCGCCCCTAACGCAACTATTCGCGTCACTACTCTAAATGATTACTACTTAGCAAAAGGTCTTTTATACATCCAGTAACTTAACTGTTTCTACGCGTATCTTTGATGAAGCAAATCATCATATATATTAAATACGCTAAGATTAAGATATTTGCCTTCCTTTTTAGAAAAAAACCTCACAATTACTCCACGTAAAAATTATTTTATTTTATAGTCAATTGCTTGCTCTACCGGCATTCACAACTAAAAAAATATTATTGCTTTTGTTTTTGTAAATTAATTAATTTATGAAATTATATATATGACGGCTTTAATTTTCAAACAACGTCAACAGATTGACGGTTGAAATTTTTTTTTCTTATTTAATGCGAATTTTTCACAATTATTCACCAAATAAGAAAATAGCTAATTCATAATTATACGTCGCCGTAAAATAGGGTATTATGATCAACTAAATGTAATAGAAAACTAGCAACGCCGTAAAATACCTACTTATTTAAATTCAGAAAACTCTTGAATATTTAAACTTATAAACCAAATTTGTGGTAAAATTTAAAAAATACTCCAATCCAATATCAAAATTACTTCATCCAAGTTGGTTTCAAACTTCTTATCTACTTCATTATCAAAAAATCTTATTGGCAAAGTTTCGAATGTTTGAATAGGTCAAACATGTTTTTATTTACCACTGTAATACGTAATTTAAGAGACAGTATCTACATCGAACCCTCTATGTAACTAACTGCCCAATTAACGTAAAAGGCAAACTTGATCCTGTGTTAGATGGACATTAAATTACTATATATATGTATGTATATACGACTCTAGTTCATTTGTCTCTTACTGTCGAAATGAAGCATGCTCTATGTCTAGGGATTATTTAAGTATGTGAATAAATAATTTACGACGATATTTAGAGAACATTTATAAAATATTTTGAGTGTGCTCCGAAATACACACATGTCTATTAAACACAAATTTTTAAACAAATAAGCAATTTACATGACGACGCGTTGGCGCAACGGTCACAGCACTGGTTTGTGGTGTTGCGCTGGCGGTTGCGGGTTCGATCCCGATTTTACAAACATTTTTATTGACCATACAGATATTTGCCGTGGTCTGGTTGTTTGTGCAGTCCTTGTGGGTCTCCCCACCGTGTCTCGGATAGCACGTCAAGCCGTCGGTCCCGGTTGTTATCATGTTCACCTAATAGTGATCGTTACTCATAGTAGGGAATATATCCGCCAACCTCATTGAAGCAGCGTGGTAGATTAAACTCAGATCCTTCTCCTAAATGGAGAAAGAGACCTATGCCCAGCAGTGGGACATTACAGACTGAAACCTATTTTTTTGTTTTGCACCATGGTGATTGAAAAGTGCTTTTAAAGCCCATTCAAAGTATGGGCTGGCGGATGGCTACTACTATGTTTATGATAACAATCGGGGCCGATAGTTTAACGTACTCTCTAACAGCTGTGGCACAGTGGAGAGACTCACGACAGTAAACAATCAGACCAGAAATAAATGTTGGTATAAACACAAATATCCTCTTAGAAAGGTAATCGAACCTGCGACCGCTGGCGTTTGGGCACCTGCCCGGCACACGTACCATTACACCAGAGTGGTGGTAATTACTGGCATTTTTAAGTTTACAATAAATACTAGAACACAATGAAATATTAGTAAACATAATAGTTAAAATCATTTTGTTGCAGGATGGTGGTTGTACTTGCCCAGGAGATGTAGCGAAGGCTTTTGGAGCTGGAGCTGACTTTGTAATGGCAGGTGGTATGTTTGCTGGTCACGATCAATGTGGAGGAGAAGTTGTGACCAAGCATGATGGGATAAAGGTCAAGCTGTTCTATGGCATGTCCTCATCTACAGCTATGTTGAAACATTCTGGTGGTGTAGCTGACTATCGGTCTTCTGAAGGTATTTAAAGTTTTATATTTAGTATACTTAAGATATTGGAAATTGGTAAGGAAGGTTAATTTTTTAAAGCTAAAATTCAATACCTTAGTATTGAAATGATGGTTAACTATGGGAAAACCAGCAAACTTTATTCCTACGCTTCAATTCACGGAATTGCAACATAAAAGATACTAATCTTAAAGAAAGGCTTAAAAATCTTCGAAGTAAGTTAAGTTACTATTAAAAAGCCACTTGCATAATAACCACTTCTAAAGTCACTTTACAGATTATTAAATTTTAAAGTATTGGTAACCCGTTTCTAAGTTTTGCGTATATTTGTGGATAGAGAATCAATAGTTTAAAAAAGTTTTAAGGGAGCGACTAAAAATTTGTCATGCAAAGACTGGTGTCCAAAGAGTGTTAAACCGTATCTTTCTTTCAGGAAAAACAGTAGAAGTCGTATACCGGGGAGACGTAGAAGCTACAGTCAAAGATATCCTAGGCGGTCTCAGATCGGCCTGTACCTATGTAGGCGCGGCTAGGTTAAGAGAATTACCTAGACGAGCCACCTTTATCAGATGTTGTAGACAAGCTAACGATGTCTTCTCCTAACTTATGATAGCCTTGGATGAGCTAGACGTGAGGAAATTTTATTATTGCATAGATTGAAAAGAAAATTTTCTCAAAATTTAGATAGATACAAAATATATGTTGAAATCATGTTATGTTGAAATCATGTACTATATGAAAAAATAAATGATCTGTAATTATTATTTGAATATTTAGGTTTTTTAAATAAAATAATCTTTTTTTTTAATTTTTTGTATGTGTATAATCTGTTGAACATTGTCATTACTCCTTTTTAAAAATAAAATCTAACTAATACGTAGTAATTTGGTAAATAATCTTACAATTTTCTTCCTAAAATTGTTACTATTAAAAAAAGTAGAATTCTTGCTAAAAATAAAATAAAATTGTTGTGCCTAATCTTAATGTAAGAATAAAAATATTTTAAAGACTACATCTAAGCAATACGTATAAGCAAAAAGGTGTTTCTATAAATATTATTTAATTAGTAAACCTCCGTGGTTGAATTTTTCTGATTATTTAAACTTAGAATACTTCTTTTGTATGACATTTAAACTATTTTAATTACAACTCAATTTGAAAATTGAAATCTTTTTCTTCTGTTGTAAAGTGACTTCAAAAAGGAGAATGTTTTGTTTTTATATAGTAACTATTGATGTAGTTTTTACAATATTTATGCATATAGAATAAAATTTAAAAAAAAGTTTATCGAGGCCTAAAAATGCACTTCTAATTAAAGGAGCTATTCACGAGCCGACTGAGAGTCACAAAGTAGCAGTAGTACAAACATTTTACCTATGGCCTATTAAAATTAATTGTTTTATGTTACCTTTACCTAGCTTTATTTTATTACTAGCTGTGCCCGCGACTTCATCTGTGTAGAATTTAACAAAAAAGTTATTATTCAGTTCGTAGAGTTATAAAATAAATAAATTTCTAGAATAAAAGTAGCCTAAGTTACTCCTTATTACATGAACTATCTGCCAGTGAAAGTCCCATCAAAATCGGCCCAGCCTTTTCAGAGATTAGCCGGAACAAACAGGCAGACAGACAGACACACAAAATGGTAAAAACGTTTATTTTAATATTAAAACCGGACACTCTAATTTTATTTATTTGTATAGATAATAAATATAACTTAAATAGCACTTATTATACTAGCAAATATAGTCGTCACAAAATAAAAGGCCCGCTTGGACATATGTCATCGGGACGTAAATAGCGAAGTAACCATACGACTCGGCATTCGATACTCACGATAAATCGATTCAAGTTTGTATGAGTTTTGTTAGAGATTTGATCGATTTGATTATGTGATGTAAAGTGCATTTGATCAAAATTTTTGATCAGAAACTTAACTCAAACATTAATATTGTAGGTAATTTAAAATAATACAATGGTACAAAAGGTCAATTTGCCTTATTTTATATATTTTTCTATTGTGTAGACGAATTTTAATCATTATAATGAAACGATTCTTTTCGGATTTTATCGCGATTTATTAACCAAATCAAAATTTTGATTACAACTTGAGCGCCAAGCCCTTTTTTTCCGTAAAGATCACGACACAATATTTAATTACGATTAAAATCCAATGAAGCTGGTGAAATTAAGTAATGAATTGGTTACAGCACTAGTGTTTAACTGTTTTTGAGACGTTTCGTAATCATTAGAAATTACATGCTAATATAAAGTAAGCGTGAAATGAATACTCGCAATATATTGGATCATATTATTTAACGCGCCAAAAAATGAACGTGTTTTAAAAACACTTTATGTTATTAATAATTCTTTTACTGTTTCTTACTTTACGACTAGCCCGTTGGCGCAGTTTGTAGAGAACCTGCTTTCTACTCCGAGGTTTGTGGGTTCGATTCCCACCCCCGAGTCTAGGTGTAATATAAATATTTATTTATATATTTATATAGGTATTATTTATAAATATGTTTATCGAAAAAAAATGTAGCTATACCTGTCTTCTGTTACCTATAACACAAGCATTAAGTTGCTGACTTTAGGAACAGACGGCCGTGTGTATATTGTTTATATTTTATTTATTTAATTTTTTTACCTACAGTTTCGTACCAAGTTACGTTCTAGGGTATTTGTCAAATGTACAAACCATGGGCCTCTTATTTTGCGACGACTATAGTTGCTATGTAATACAATGAAGCGTATATACACGTATGTCGTGTTCGAAATTGAATGGTTTATGACCAAAACGAATCGTTTTTTTTAACTTGGAACAACGCTTTATGTACCTTGGCGTCCGTTAATTATAAGTTAATTGCAAAGCTGTAAAGCGCAAAAGTATTAGAAATAAAGACAAATATTAAATTAATAACTATTGCTTAAATTAAGGTAAAATTTTTCCGGTTGCTGGTGAAGCTATCTAACGTATAATACTTGTATTATACGGATAAAAGTTTATGAAATAGTTTTTTGCACCTTCAAACTCAACTTTATTTGTGAGATTGGAAAAATTCTAGTTTGTTACTTAAAGAGGAACGAGCCTTAAGTGTCTATTTTACTTCCTATTGATAAAGCTTATCTGTAACTTATATCCGAGAATAAAATTCTCAGCAGCCGGGAAAAAATATTTGATTCGAAATGTCTTGTAGTTTCAATTATTGCAGTCTTTGAGGCATTTCTGAACCATCATTCTGTCTTGTGCGATCATCTTAGCGTGAATAGTTCCTACACGCACCAACATTTCAATACGATTTTAAGAATTTTCAAATTCTTGCTTAAATGCCTTTGCATATTTTTAATAATTAGATGAACAAAATTTAATACAAATATAAAATCTTGAAAACTTTAACTTAATGAATAAAATTTAAATTCGAACCTAACGGTGATTTAATTTGAATTTGTATTTGACGTTGACGTACTAGAGTTATGTTTAGGTCAACAATAACAAAAATTTGTTGATATTTTCTATCAAAACGTGTATCTAAATCTGTTTAATGTTTTTTTCGTAAACTGCTTTTAGACGAGTCGTTGAGGCAAAAAAATATAGACTAAAAAAATTATAGAATTCCAACCTCTACCCCAAGGTAGGAGATTGCTCTTCAGTGATAAGGGCGCCTTTTGTTTTTTACTATTTTTTTCTTGTTATGTTTCTTATTTTGGTGTACAATAAAAAGTTATATTATTATTATTATAATATGCATATGCATAGCATATATTATCAGTGAAACTGCTTTAAGAAATTCCATAAAAACGTTCGCGTTGTTGAACACTTTAACCATTATTAAAATACTGTAATTAAAAAATAAAATGTCAAAGCTATGGATTTTTTTTTAATTATTATATTACACTTTACTGTTACATGTTTTTTTATTTGTATAATTTTAATGTTGTAATGTTTTAGCACAAACTAGCAAATTTTATTTTTGAAAAACTACATTTTCATTTAATTTTAAGTATTTAATATTAATTATATCAAGAATAAATTCCTTATATGAAAAGACGAATTTCTGTGGAAATGGAAAATGTTATTAAAAATAAATTATTGCTTAATTCAATTACACGTGTTTATTTATTTTTCATTAAATTCCCTTTGTATACGAGTGTCTACTTTTAAAGTTTAAGTAAACATTTTTGTGTTAAATTTAAAAAAGCACAGATTAAATAAAAAATAGTTTATGCTTTTTACTCTCATATGTTGTATTCATAACCAATAATAATTATAATTACTAATATTATGATGTATCCATCTGCACGAATGCCTTTCATTAAAAAGTTATCAAACTAGACTAGATACTAGTTATCAAATCTAAAATAGAACTGAATTGAAACTGGTTGATAACAGAATCGTTAATTTTAAAATAGTACAATTCAAACAAATAAAACATCCCTGAGGTTTTTTGAGGCGGCTACAAACATAAATGGCTTAAATTTGTGAAATTGTTTGAGATTGTTGCCAAAAATTGTCCTATATATTATTTGTAAGTAACACGTTTCATATTTAAATAGAGGCAATGCCTATAGAATAAAAATTATGTTTGCTCGTAAGAAAAATAATTGTATTTGCTCGCAAATGACAAGTAATACGACGTAGGGAGACGAAAATATAGTAAAGTAAATACGCGCTATCAAACATTACTCAAAAAGTTATTATGAGATCTCGATGAAATTTGAATATGACCACACGATAAACATCAGCTTTCGATTAAATTAAAAATCATCAAAATCGGTACACCCAGTAAAAAGTTGTGCGGTATAATACAACGTAGGTCGACGAAAAAATAGTCAAGTAAAAACGCATTATTAGATTTAACTCAAAAAGTTGTTCTTAGATCTCAAATAAATTTAAGTAGGACCAAATCACACACACCACCTTTCGATTTAAAAAGAAATTGTCGAAATCGGTCAACCCAGCCAAAAGTTCTGAAGTAACATACATAAAAAAAATACAGTCGAATTGAGACCCTCCTCCTTTTTTGGAAGTCGGTTAAAAAGCGACTTCAATTACTTCAACAAGTAATACAACTTAGGTAGACGAAAAAATGGTCATGTCGCGTTATTAAAGAGATCTCTAAATAACTAAATAAATCTCGATCAAATTTAAATGACACCACATGACGAGCACCAAATTTTGATTAAAAAAGAATCATCGAAATCGGTCCGCTCTGTATAATATTATGAGGTAACTCACAGTCGAATGAGAACATCCTCTTTTTTTAATCGGTTAAAAAACTTATGACGCCTATCTTCACATGCCATTTACGAAATTAAACTGTTCGTGTGCAAAACTAATCGTTTTTGAGTTTAGGCACCGGGCTTAAACCTATTCAAATAATATATCACCATCATCATCATCATCACTTCAACCTACCACAGTCCACTACTGGACATAGGCCTCCTCAAGTTCACGCCAAAAATGGCGTGAACTCATGTGTTTTGCCCATAGTCACCACGCTGGGCGGGCGAGTTGGTGACCGCAGGCCGGCTTTGTCGCACCGAAGACGTTGCTGCCCGTCTTCGGCCTGTGTATTTCAAAGCCAACAGTTGAATATTTGAATAGCTATCCCGCCATCGGTCGGCTTTTTAAGTTGTAGTACCAAGGTAGTAGTGGAACTGTGTTATTCCTTAGTCGCCTCCTACGACACCCACGGGAAGAAAGGGGGTGGCTACATTCTTTACTACTGTAGCCACACAGCGTCAAATAATATAATTTTAAATAATTTCGAATAATTTCTAAATGACTTTTTATTTATTTATAGTTCAGAACAATCATTAGTTGTACAAATAGCATTACCATTTGACAAACAAAAGCATAAATTACAATCCAATTTGTAAGAATGTCCTTTTGGACAAATTTCGTTATTTTTCATAATCACTGGTACTATATCTACCATCAGATTTTCTGACGATCTTTTTATACAAACTCTTGATCCACACATGAGTGTTTTACCATCGGATAAGCAACGACATATGTTACAATTATTCTTGTACCTATGTAAAGGCTCGCAGTAACCATGTAGTTCGTCGACAGATTGTAATCGGGTTTCCTTTAACGTCTTTTCGCTGTCCACAGGGTTTCTAAAACAGCCTTGTTGTATCTGACATGCCTGGTGCTTTACACCATTTTTTTTGTAACAATAGCAAAGCTTACAATCTAACTCGTAGTACGATTTTTCAAGACAATCTTCTTTTTGATCATCAATTGGATTTCTTTGGGTTTTCTTGCATTTGTTGAGAGTACAGTCAACAACTTTTATATTATTTTTGAGTTTAACACAGACACAAGTGTTACAACCTTTTTGGTATCTAGTACCAGATATGCAGCTTTGGTCGTCGGGTGGTGCTTTGACTTTTTTAAGTTTTCCATTAAATTTTAAACTGTGCCCAGATAGAAAGTTAACATTACTTTGTGGCGTAAGGCATTTCCTTGCTGTACACAGTAAGGATGAATCTTCATCACAATGACACGAATTACAACCGATTTTAAATATTTTATGTGGTTTTTTTCCTCTGCAATAACTTTTAGAATTACCTTTCTTCAAAACGTTAGAAGATAGCTTGCTTTTAGACGTACTATTATCGCAAAGCAGTCTGTTATTACCAATACAAATGCAATTCATGCATCCGATTTTATATTTAGACTGCGGATTACACGTTACATATATTTCTAAGTCCTTCAACTTTGAGGCATCTGTTACTTGCTTATTGTCATCTATCGCTTCCAAAACAGGATCGCCATCATCACAATCTCTCTTAGTACACAAGTTTGGATCTAAAATACCAGTAGATGGACAAAAGCATACGTTGCAACCAACAAGATGCAGTTTATTCGGAGCACATGTATCGTTGTGAGATATTTTTGTTATTTCTGTAAGTTCAACTGAATGAAGCACCCTGAAAAGGTCTCTACAGACTGGATTGGGCCAGTTACCGTCTTCGTCGCAGACACACAGCACACCTCCTCGTCGATAGTGCACTCCTGGTGAGCAAGATGTTGGTCTAGACCGCCACGAACCATGCCCCTCCATTCCAACGTTTATCTCTTGAATGGCATCTGTTAAAAATTAAATAAAATTAGACGCCGATATGACTGTCTGATCTGACATACGTTGTCTTGTCTTGAGCTATAAGAAGCGTTAAGTTGAAACAATCTTTACGTTTTCAGAGACTTTTTAACTTTTTGTACAATTTTCTTAATTTTTTATTCCGTAAAAATGTCTCAAAGTATCAGGAAACTTGAAAAAAATTATTCAATTCAAGTTTTGCACTTATAAGCAAATAAAAAAGCATTTGTATTATAATTTAATGTATCAATTTATATTTATATTAAATTATATATTTTAGGTACATAAGTTAGAACGCACATCCAATATACACCTGAACTAATTTTAAATGAGAGGAATGGTATATTGTCTAATAAGTATTGTTGGAATTTTTATATAAAATCTTTTCTTATTGAAGTAAAATTCTTTACGCTTGCTTGAGTAAGCTGGTGAATGCGTGACGAGAGCACTACGAAAAGTATGATCGAGCGAGGCGAACGGAGCAAGTGAGAGAGGTGAGAGTATACGTTTCGTATATCAAAGTCTCTGTAACTTCTGCACAATAGGCCTGCACTGTGTCTTAACACAGTGCAGGCCTATTGTGCAGAAGTTACAGTTTCTGTCGTGTAAAGAACACTTGTTTTCAATTTTTATATGAGTTACGATATTTTGATCTATTTTAAAAGTTAATAAAATATACCTTTAAAGTGCCCAAACATATCAACTTCTTCACAAACGCGTGCTTTACACTGATACCGCTGATTTTGGTCACACCAACACCAATTACAATCATTTAAAACTACTGAATTCTTCTTACATCTCTCGCTATACAATTTTTCTTTAAGTGCTGCAAAAACAACATTATATTATATTTTCTAAACGAGGAAGGTTATTTAATTATCCAGTAAGATACTAAGGTAATTTTAAAATAGCAATCCAATAAAATTAATAAATTGATAACCAAGTAAGTAAAATTTAACGAACTGTTTTCTGCTTACCTTTTTGATGCATGTACATAAGCACAAAACTTAATTGAAAAAGTAAAAAAAAGAGAATAAAAGTCATTGATGTGGTGTACATTTTAGAGTAACGTCAACCATTCATCTTCATCTAAAATTGTCTTTTTAATTACCAAAACTTTAGATTTTAAAGTACTTTGCTTAAAAAATATTATTAAAATAATAAAATGTGAGCAATATGAAAGCAATTACGTTTTTCATGTACCGTATAAAGTTAATAAAAATTAGTTTAATGTATTTAATTCAATTATTATTTTATTGTTTTTGTTTATCTACGATACTTCAATAAAGAATTTTGATAAAGTTACGGAATTCAATTTCACAAGAAGGTTTTCAAATTATTTCATTTTTGTTCTGCATCTGAAATTTATTTTACTTTTATGTTTGTTCAAGTAGTGCAAATAATTTAAATAAATAAAAGACAAATTGCAGACATGCATCTTTATTTACATTTATTTTTTGTACACAGTAGCTTACCATTTGTTAAACAAAAACAATTATTGCATCCAACTCGCGTCGTGCTTCCTGGTTTGCACTCATTTCCGGAACCTAGTGATACTAATGATTTTCTTAAAACTAGGTTTAGTATATTGTCCAGAATATTCGATGCGTCCATTTTCGATAATTTTTCCTTATCTGAAAAGTCTCTCCAAGTATTTTCTTTGCTACCTTTATGCAATTTTGATTTATTTTTTATTCTGTTTGCAGATTTTGACGTTTTACTATCTTCATATTTCAGTTTATTATTAGTAGTATTATGTCCGTTCACTTTTGGTCTATTATATTTCACAGTAGTTTCTTTGTCAATCTCTAATGTGTTAACATAGGATTCATTACTTGAAGTTTCAACAATCTCTTCCCTATTTTCTTTTTTATTTTCCCTACTTTCTTGCCTTAAAGCATTTCTTCCGAACTTTAATTCATTCATATCTAGTAACAGATCCTTACCACATTCACTCAATTCATAATTTTTAAGACGTATTTTCCGACCTTGATTTACATTATTGCAAATCAATTTATGTTTATGTACACAATAACAAATTCTACAAGGAGCAAATGAATACCATTTTTTAGGTGTACACGAATTGTCTATAGTTCTAGATCTCCTAGATTCTTTTGAAGCCTTACATTTATGTCGTGTACATTGAGATTTATTAATTTTACCATCATAACCGCAACGGCATACGTTGCAATCAATAAAGACAAATTTTTCTTGTTCGCATGTTTGGTCGTAGCTATTTAGTCTCTCGAAATGAAAATAACACTCATCATTCGGCCAATCACCTTTTTCAGTACAAATGCAAGTTACATTTTCTGCTTTGTACGTTTTATTTGCTTCGCAATTTGGTTTTTCATAATCAGGTAGCAATGCATTACTTAAATCTGTTATGAAAAAAGCAAAAGCTTTCGTAACAAAAAAAAAGTTATGTTTATATTATTATTATTGAGGATTTAAAAGTAAATGTTACAAAAAAATTAAATTTTAATGACATTATCATTTAAAACAGAAAATTAATCTTTATTTACTTCGTACTTACCAGCATTGATATTACATAAAAGACATATATATAAAATTATAAAAAAATAAAATTCTCCCATCTCGTTACCAACTAACAGCAAACTGTATCAGTAAATAAAACAAGGTACGGATCACCTAATTTAATATCGTCTCAAGAAACAAATCTATTTTTAATTAAATTTGTAATCTTGTGTACAGTATACACAATATTATCAAAGAATAGTTGAGTTCAGAAGATTAATTTTCAGCTTTATCTCCATTTAAAAACGTTGGCCTTTTGTTGACGCAAGCATCAGCGTCACTTTTAAAGCAATGTTCTTCTATTATTACATTGTTAGTTTCACATTCACATATAAAGCATTCATCAATAATTTGTCCTGGTGTGTTGCATTTATGAATTGTATGATTTAAATGTTTTATTGTGACTTTTAGATTTTTTTCTTCACTATTGTCTTTAAATTCATTACTTGCTGTAATTCGACGAAAAAGAGAATTTTAATGTGCCTAATTATATTATAACAAAACTGAAAGAATTCCGTACGTATAATACTTAAATTAGATAAACAGAACTGGATTTAATGTACAAAACAGAACGTAATAAACTTCTAATTGAAAATTTGTATGAAATGCTTTCAGCAGTATAAGATTAAATTGTGAGGAAGTTAGGTGAAACATAAATTTACCTCCCAATCGACTATAAATCATGTTGGTTGGTTTAACTCAGAATACTAAATTAATAAAGATATATTATACTTTAATTAATATACCATTTTTTGGACTTCTGCGACTCATTGGCATGTAATTGAATCCAGGAAACGCTTGTTCGCAATGAAATGTTTTGGGTAGTGGCCGGCAGAAATTGTTTATGTTACCAACATACGGACAAATGCACTGTCTGCACCTGTTAAATTAACGTTGTTTACATGAGTTCAAATGGTAAACAATACATTTACATACACAAGTAAACAAACAAAAAATCATATTTTGTAGAAGGATATCAATTGTAATTTCATTTTTTTTTTTTTTGTTTGTGATTGATTTTCTAAAACACGATACGTTCTGAAAAAGTGGGTCTCTTTGTAACGAATATAGTATGATGCTCACAAGAAAGTGACCGACCTTAAATATGTTGTGGTGTATAATTTAATGAAAGTTGTCAATAAGTTGGTACCTGATAATATACATAGATCCTGGCGTGCATTCTTTCCTTTCTGCACTTTGTGAGATGTTATATATAAAGCATGTATCGTGTACGTCTCGTCGAATGCGAGATCTAGGACTTTGACTGATTGGCTTTTCTTGTATACTTTTCTGTAAAAAACAATACAGAAAATAGTAATCATAGGATATTAAGTTCAATATAAAAAAAATAGAGAGAGAGGCAAAAACTACCACATTTTCTGGGTTTCCAAAATTAAAGTCTGAGCCATTATTTTCTCCCTCACGTTTGTTTTCACAAAGTATACGCTCACAAGTCGCGTAAGTCTTTAAGCCTAAATCTGGACACACACATAAGTCGCAACCGTTTGCAAATTCCTCGCCAGGAAAACATAACTCTAATTTTCGTGTTGTATCATCATTGACTTCATTTTCTAAGAAACTATACGTTAGTTTGAAGGCGTTCCATGGAACGATACCACATGTATTATTTGTGCACACTTTGTCTTCTTTGTTTCCGTTATGCGGACAAACGCATACATTGCACTCATCACTAAATAATTGACCTGGTATACATACGTCTGTTCTCAAAAAACTCTTTTCACATGAATTTTTTGTACATTTATCTACATTTTTAAATCCGTCGTGTGGACAGTAGCAAATGTTACAATCTACTTCATAATAAGTGAGAGGCTCACACGTAAATTTACCATTTCTTAATTCGATATTATCGAAGCAATTATTTTTAGTGCACGCACGTGCTCCTAAAATTCCGTTTTCAGGGCATATGCAAAAGTTGCATTTAGCTTTAGTTATTGTTCCTGGGGTGCAGAATCCATTGGGATCTTCGATTGAATTCTGTGATGAATTTGATTCGTGCATTTCTAGTATTATTCTTTTAGCCTCGCAGTCATCGTATGTGCACCATTTGGGATCAATCTTTCCATTCTTTGAACAGTAGCATGTATTGCAATCAAAGTCAACTAAAGTATTCGGCTCACAACTTGTATAAGGTGTAATGTTATGTTTATTCCATGTAACTATTGTATTCGGTACTTTCTTAGAATGTTCAGTGACATGTGTACAATATTTGCTTATAGACTCTTGAGCAATATTTTTAGGACATATGCAATATCTGCCATTAACAAAATATATAGTATTTGTTTCACAGTCATCACCTTCTTCAATTTGTTTTACTTTGTGTCTATCTATAAGATTAGGATCGATCAGGCTGTCATTTAAAACTTTTTCTAACATTTTTAACTTGCTGTCATAAGTGCAAGTTCTTGTACAATACGTTTCATTAGTTTGTCCGTTGCTAAAACAAAAACACTCTATGCATATCGGAACTAAGTCACCAGGACTACATATATTTCTTTGATAATTGTTATAATGAAATTTTCTGGAACAATCTAATTCTAGACAAGAATTTTCGTTTACATTTCCATTCGAGAGACATTCACAATAAAGACATCTAGGATTACTGAAAGTTCTAGGAGCACAAAAAGCTGAATCGCTTCTCAAGAATTTTAAAATGGGTTTAGAATTATCATAACAGGTAGCTTCAGTGCAAAGCGTATCATTCCTTATTCCATTTTTCGGACATTGACAGATATTACAGCCATTTTTATATAATTTTCCACTAGCACATGTATGCTTGTTTTCGATTTTTTGCTGACATTTTTCAACACATTCCTCTGCACTGAATGCACCATTTTCAGAACATAGGCACTGGAGACATGGGAATAAGTATATAGCATTTGGAATGCAGTGATTAATTTTAGTAATTCTTTGAATGTCCATTGTTTCTGAATTTGGGTAGCATGATCTGTCGATGGAACATTTAGCATCAGACGATTGACCTGATGCTGGACAGACACAAAAACTGCAATTAACATGATATAATTGAAATGGTATACATCTTTTTCCGTATTCGGACAGGCTGTGACTTAGACTTGAATTTGCTGTTATGTTACAGTATATATTTGTGCAGTATACTTCACTCTTAATACTACAAGTACATTTGTTACAGCCCTGCCAGAAAATACGGCCAGGTTGGCACGTCTGTCTGCGAGCTAATATTCTACAATTTGATTGAGACCACCGGCCTTTATAATCGCAAAAACATAATCGCCCGTTCAGTATAAAGTTTGTATTAGGCACACACACACCTATAAAGCAAAAATGCATTGAGCGTATAAAGATACTCAGAAAAATAGAAAAGGATAAAGAGCAACTTACGATTTGGATTTATTTTACATGGAAGGTGTATAAATATTAAGAAAACAATTATATAGTTAATATCGAACATATTTTGATGTCCTACAGAATAATGTATGTTTTATAATAAATTGATAGTTTTGAAACTAATTTTACACTAAAATGTGACTCGGTTAATAAACGACAGTTTTGTAATTATGATTTTTTATTTTAATTAAAAGTTCGCATAAAAAAACCATAATAATTGCACTTACAGAATGAGTTATAAAGTTACGCAACTTCATTTTACTCAATTTAATTTAACAGCCGATATGTTTTGTATCAAAGAATAATAGATTTTTTTTATTTTTGATTTAAATGTAAATAATACTAATCCAGAATCAGAAGTTCATTATTTTTTGTTGTAATGTTAAAACAATCACACAACGCTGCCAGTAAGAAGTACACTAAATGGGCGACATTTGATTAATTATGGAATACAAAACTAATTTTGGGAATGTGTTGAAACTACAACTTCACTCAACTGAATTAAAAAAAAAACATATAATGCAATTGTTTATTTGTAATACTAATTATTGAATCTTACAAATGTTTTCTAGAATATGATTGCAAATTTAAAGTCCGTGTTTTAGCAAATACTTTTCCGTTTCTTTCAAATTTTTTGCTTGCGAATAGCTAAGGCATACTCTCTGGGTACATCTTAGAGCACCGTCTGACTGACAGTGGCACTCGTTGCAATGAACTCTGGAAATGTGAACTTAGAGAAAGTTATTGAATGACAAGGTAAAAATGTATCGATCACTGAACAGTTAGCTTCATAGTAAAGGATAAGGTAATAGGAGATAAGGATACAGCTATTGGGGTAGGGTACAGTAGAAAATATCTTGCGCAAATTTTAAAGCGATCCTTGAAATAACTCAACTTACAGAAGATTTCAACAAAGAAACAGTCATCTCTGTTAGATCAAGTGGTGGATCGGCAACAATGACTAGCGACGCTTCTAGTGTTTGCAGGTTACGGCACCCACTTACCGGTATAATAATACTTTCACCTTCATTACTAGATGATGTTGTAGCTTTCTAGGGATACTTTTTATTACTACAGAATCGTTTTAGTTTATATGATGATGTTTCTATTTGCTTTTATATAGGTCCCGACAAGTTTCAATTTTTTTTAAACCATTTTTGAAAACATATCGCATTAAATCCCCGACCGGATGATACACCGACAAGAATGATTGGCGAAATCGTCCTTGCTATTTTGGCACTATTAAGAGCCATTAATCAAATTAAAAGAATGAATAAAACTAATTATACAGAATAATAAATTACTTGTAAGTAGAGTTTGGTACACATTTATCTTTCTTCGTATCGAGGGTCAGTTTTATTTTCTGACCCGCTGTGGACAGTAGCTGTTTGGTTGATTCAATTTTGCACGATTCTATTGTTTTACACTCGCTTTTATTTTTCACACATTTACATTTAGTGCAAAGTTCCTTGAAGTCTTTTTCACATGAACGTCCTGAATAAAGAAGACGTACAAAAACATATTAGTTAAGTTGTTAATAATGCCTAAACAATTAATTAAAGGAAAAAAGCTCTAATTATGTGAAGTCGACTGAATGTGTGAAATATAAATTAATTATTTTTTAAAACAAAATAAATCCAAAAATACCATTAAGCATATCGGTATGAGCTTTCTCAAAACTGTCGATTGTCATACACAATACAAATGTACAAGCCAGATCTCCTTTATGCGTGCAGAGGCATCTGTTACAATCGACGTGGTAAGACTTGCCAGGCTCACACTGAGAACCCGTGTGAGGCAGCTCTTCTAATTCCGTCAATGGCCGGGTTTCCATTTGTAATATTTCCTCATCATTGAATTTGTCTATAAGAAGAATGATTACGTAAATATGTATATTGATTCGTATAAAATATAAAATTTACAACTTTCATGGTCAATGAAACTTGCTTTTGATTTTGAGTTCTTGTGGAAACCAAAGTGGGCATTTAATTTTTTTTTAATTTTATGCTCATAAATGAATAAAAATCGACGAAATTTTCAATTAATCAAACATTTTTTGTTTTACACGTGTAAAATTTTACTAGATTGTTTTGTTTTTAATAGAAAATTGGTCCATCTACCACTTCTTGTAGGTGGCGACTTTTTTATTTACTTTTTACTCAATGTTTACGTTAAAATATTCATAAATAACTTGGATGAGCATAGTAATCAAACTGAAATAGATTCGCAAAGAGAATCACATCTATAACTAAGACAAAACAAAGAAAGTTCATAGGATCTTGACACAAATATGTGTCTTTCTTTTCATGTCAGCATTTGCTTTAAATTCGCATACGCAAATCCGCATAGGTTCAGGTTGATGTAAATTAAAATGCATCTAAATCTGTAGGTGCGGATATTTGCAACAACCCTGCTTTAAACCTATGTTTGCAAAGAAATTTCGATGAAGTAACGCTTATATCTATTAAAATTTGTGAATTTTACTCACATGATGAATTTTCGGAGCATGTTTTCGTACAAATGGGGACCTTATTTTCGTTACAAAAACATTTTCGACATCCTTTCCTGTAAATTTTTCCAATAACGCAATCTCCTTTTGGCAAAGTTGGAAAATCCTTTAAAGCATTTTGCGCGTTTTTTCCTTTCTTAGATTCATTTATTTTTTTAGATTCATTTTTATTCTTAGATTTAACATTCTGCCTTCTTTTTGCCATTGATTTAATATATTCGATTTCTTCTAATATTTTATTTTCCAAGCAAGCTATTTTGGTACAAACCAGGGTATTATTGAGTCCACATCTACACGTGTTGCAAGCCATTTTATATAATTTACCAGGTACACAACTCTGTCCCTCTTCGATTTCTGACAGTTCGTTATGATTTATGTCTGTTGATGAAATAATCTTTAGTAACAATAAGAAACGACAATTTGCAACTATTTTATCAGACCTTAAGTTAAAAAAAGAAACTTGTTACTTATATTCGCTAAAGTAATAATCAGTTTTATGCCTAAAGTACTGCGTCTGTTTTACTGATTTTGTGTACCTATATGACTTAGAAACAGTTTTACCAAGCAAGAATAAGAAATTTTTTACCGTAAATCACATTTTTTTCTTTCTTTCATATTCTTGTATACACGAATATAAACCATTTTCAAATATGATAGTGATAGTAGCTAGTGACCGTCATACTGTCGAAGCTGATTATTATTTTTTACGTTTTCATAATGAATTATTGTTATAAAAAAAGTTAAGAAATAAAATAATTTAAAAAGGTATCAACAACGTGTCCAAATAGTAAATTTAAAATTATCGATAGTCGCGTCAATAATTTATTCACAAATAAGATTTTCAAATCGCACCAAAAGAGAAGACAGTGCAATGTTAAATTTCTGGTAAATAAAATAAGTTCAACAATAAATTAGGCAGTTAAGCTGTATTTAAATACATATCATTAAACTCTTAAATGAAAATAACAATTAAAACTTATGAAATTTTAAGTACTTTTTTGCATTAATTTGTAAGAGTTAAAGTAAAATTAATAAGCTAAAAGTTCAATAAAAAGATTTGTCATCAGATATAAAATTATCTAAACAAAGCATTGTCGTACAAGACAGTGTCATTTTGTCGGTACAGATACATGTATTGCATTTAAATCTGTATTTATTTCTGGGTATGCAAGCATCATTCTCGCTTTTAACTTCTGGTAAATCAAAGAAATCATTTTGGCGATTTATAATTTTTAATTCCTTTTCATTACCATGACAAACTTTATTTGTACAGATTAATTCTCCATTATCGTTACAAATGCAATTATTGCAATCAATTGCGTATTTCGTTTGTGGTATGCATGAGTCGCTTACCATACTTTTACGAATCGGATTTATGTTTTCGACTATCTGATTTATTTTAGTTTTGTTTATTTCTTGCACGATATTTCCTACAACTTTCACGCAGAGCCTGTCAATATAATAGTTAATATCACTACAAATACATATTTCTTCGTAAGTTCGAAGAAAATCTCCGAATTTGCAAAAGTCAGCTTTATGTCCTTTTTTACATAGTCTTTTTGTGCATGACGACGACTCAATAGAACCTTGGTCACTGCATTTACAAATATTGCAATCTATTAATATTAAGGTATTGGGCGTACAATTAATTTTGGACCGTAGAGAATCTTTTGTCACAATTCTTTCGGGTCGAAGAAATTGAAAAGTTTCTCTGCAGTTGTAAGACATCCATTTTCGTTTATAATTACAAGTACAAAATAATTCCTCAAATTTATACGTCATATGTGGTTCACACTCGTCTTTGACTGATATTCTTGGATTTACTGAAAACAGTTAAAACATTTCGATCACCAAATGTATATGTAATTAACTATGAAATAATGTATATAGGTATGTCCATTGAAATAAATGTGACAAAACTTACCAGTCTTTAGATTTTCACAAGAAATAGCATGGCAATCGAACAAACCTTCAGCATTACAAACGCAAGTGTGACACGGACCTTTCACTGAAGCAGTAGGTACGCACGGTTTCTGCAAGTTCACTGGTAGATACCATTGAGTATTTTAATCTTTTTTACATTCGAGTACTCTTGTAATAAAACATACCTTTCTCTTTATACTCAATATTTACATATATTTTTTTTGTCATTTTTAAATAAATTGTAAATATATATTGTCTGTGATTACAATGAAGTGAATACTTAGTGTAACAACAAAGACGGAAAATGTGCAGAAAAATATAAATTATAATAAATAGGTGAATGTCAACACCTTCTGAATAATTAAAACATAGCATAAAATATTAAGCGATTACTATAGCTATACAAGTATTACGCTTCAGCTTGTAATATCCCACTACTGGGCATAGGCCTCTTTCCCCATGTAGGAGAAGGATCAGAGCTTAATCCGCCACGCAGCTCCAATGCGGGTTGGTTGATATATTCCCTATTATGAATAACGATCGCTATCAAGTGTACATAATAACAACCGGGACCGACGGCTTAACGTGCTCTCCGAGACTCGGTGGCGAGATCCACAAGGACTGCACAAACACCCAGACCACGGCGAACACCTGTATGGCCAATACAAATGTTTGTCATGTGCGGGGATCGAACCCGCAACCGCCAGCGCAACAGGTACAATCCATGGCAGTAACCGCTCCGCCAACGCGGCAATACAAGTATTAGCTAATTATAACGAAAACTTTCTTTATTTAATTTTTGCTTACCTAACAAACTCTCCACACCAAGTACAATGGTATAGGATAACGAGAGTAATATCAGAAGCTGCTGCATGATTCACATCTAATCGTTAACGATTGATTGCAATTATCAACATAAAAATTATGCTACGATCATTAATTTCATAATCTCAATATAATTACTTGTTACGAGTGCAAAATTCAATGCTTTTGATAAGACTGCTATTTCCAATTTCATAATTAATTACATACTGATTGTAGGACAAAATTAATCATAGCCTTCGGCAAAAATAACACGACCTGTACTAATATTTAAGGCTAATGAGTTTGAGGTTGAATGTTTGAATTGAATTTTTTTTTTTTTGGAAAGCCCATTTGTCAAGGAAGGCTGTACGCAGGTTATACAACATCAGACTTTAACGAATTGGCGCGAAGCATCAATTAAGTCTTGCAAAAGTGCCAGTCGGCAGCATTACATACGATAAATTTTTCTCCTATTTGATGAAGCTTGTAAATAATAAACACAGTTTGAAATCAAACTTTTTATTCATTTCGTGATTAAATTCACACATATAAAGTAAATTGTCTAATACATGAGTAAGTTAAAGTATAAAAACTACTTTAAGACGAAAATGATTCGCTACCTATTCTAAATCACTTAGAACTTAACGCTCATGATTTTAACGTGGATAACTGCATGAAATAATTCATTTATTATATAAACCAGAAAACAATATTAAAAATGTCGTTTTAATTTATTAGAAAAATATGATTTGTAATTTAATAAAATGTTTTACGTGACAAAATATTAGAAAAAAAAATTCAATGTGTCAATGTGTGTTAAAACATAAATCGCAGATAGTAATTTCTAGAGCCGCTTCAATCTTACATACTAAATCCTAATTAAATACAACACTGATAGAATTGATTCGTTTTATTTTACCTAGCAGATCATTAAATTTTCCTTTTTTCAAATTTTGATTGTGTGTCAAGATCTAAAT
This sequence comes from Melitaea cinxia, assembly GCF_905220565.1. Classification (NCBI taxonomy): domain Eukaryota; kingdom Metazoa; phylum Arthropoda; class Insecta; order Lepidoptera; family Nymphalidae; genus Melitaea; species Melitaea cinxia. The sequence goes on along the minus strand of NC_059417.1, from coordinate 8,242,076 downwards.
AAACATTTAAATTTGACAAAGGTAACACAAATGTTTAACTCGATACAAAAATTTGTATAATACATTATTACATTTAAAAGATAAGAAATTTTTGCATTTATCTATTTATTGTAATTTAAAAATAACTGAACTTAAAATAAAAGAAACCATACTTATGAAAACTAAGTTAAGTGAACGAATTAAATACTTTAAAACTTTACTGATCATAGTCCTAAGATCACTTTTGATACGTTTCATAACTTCACTGACCCTGTGTTAATCTTAGATATCAAAATTCTTCTAAAACTTCTGATGAAAAAATATATTTTAAACGTAGCAGAAACTAAATATTTGATATTTTAACCAGATTTTTTATTTGAATACTGTAAATGAGATTCGTCTTGCAAATCTCCTGTTTTGTCCAAAATATCAGCCATATCTTCCAATGGCCAAAATTTTACTTGTTCTACTATTGTAGTTGTTGGGTCACTAAGATGTGGATTCGTGTTGTTTTCTTTATTATATTGTCGGTGTTATGTCTTGGTCACAGAAGCGAAGTGTGCAGAAAACGCTTTTCCCATCAGCCGAACAAGAACAGTCGTTACAACCGCGTTTGGTCTGTTCTCCGGGGTTGCAACGAAAACTGGGATCCGATTCTGCAAAAGACATTGAAATTTTATCAAATTCTGTATAGCTGTGTACTTTAACATTAAAAGTTCTAAGCAAGTACTGGTATTATGGTAATTTACTTATATAATCATATATTTCGCGTATGTGAAACTAATTTTCTCCATTAACGCTTCACACACAATGGGCTCGGTAAGATAAAAAAAACCTACGGTTAGGTTCCACTAAAATTACAAAGATTAACACTCAGATAAACAACGATACGATAAACGTCAGTTTAGACAAAACAAACATTTATTAGGTGTGGGGTCAACCTTATGACCTTAAATTTTTAGCTGTCATAAAAATTATACAGGGTTTTATGTATTTTTCAATCATAATAAAATAAAAATGAAAATATTCCCAATAAAAAAAATATAAAATATGTATGTAAATATATATATTTTGGGATGGGCCCTTATAAATTGTTGCTTAAAAATAGTTTACGACCGATTCTTAGTCCTACAAAACTACAAAATTTTAATTAAAATCAAGCCGTTACGAAGGATTTTGGCCCCTAACACTGTGATACAAAAATTACATATACTTATATAGATGTACCTGGTACTAGACTCTCTTCTTGGGTATCCTTTTCAGTGCAACGTTTCAGAGCGCATGTCGCGTGTTTACCGTCCTCTGTGCAGTGGCACAAGTTGCAGCCTTGCTTGAAAACGCTTCCCGGTGCACATTCCAACTGAATTTGGGTTGTAACATCTGTAATATTAAATTAATTTAAGTAAAACTTCTTTACGCGCGCCTTGGGAAGTAGGCTGATGAATGCGTGACAAGAGCGTTACGAAAAGTGTGATCGAGCGAAGCGAACGTAGCAAGAGAGAGAGGTGCGAGTACACATTTTCGTTCCATATTTCTCTTATAGCCAGTTACGTTTCGTATATCTAAGACACAGTGCAGGCCTATTATGCAGGCCTCTTGCCAAAAAATTTTTTACTTCAGTCGTGTGGTCTAAAGCACACTCGTATTTTTTTTGTTTCAAGGTACTTTTAAAATAAGCCTTATCTTGTGTTTTATAATTTTGATTAAGTAAAAGTTATTTTTTATTTCAAATTCATAATAAAACTGAAAGAATAGAATACGTAACGTACGTAATAATAAAAAATTTTACTAAGGTAGGGGGACAGCGATAGTATCTTGGTTAAAAAATAATAAAGACTCTCTAAATAAAATACTAAAAACTCTTTATTCTAAATCAAAAATGACGTTACAAAAAACAGTAAAGTACAATAGTTCTCTCGACTACTGTTGTGACCCTGTGGTGAGTAAGCTAGTATTACGGAAAACGGTGGTTGAAGTATGGCTACCGCTTACGGTACCTTACCAATAGGCAGATCGTACGCTTGTTTGCCATCCTAATATCATAGATGAAGTAAAAAAAATAGATAACGCACTTAGAACAAAAAAGTGAAGCCACTTTTTTAAATATGTGTGAGTGAAGTGTTGACACTTTTTAAAAAAATTCCCTGAAAATTTTATTAAGTGGGATTAAACACAATTAATTTAATATAGGTAAAATGGGTATGCGAAAAAAAAAATCTGTTTAGAGTTTTAAATATATTTACTCCTTTTTTCGCTTCAAATTATTAAATAAATCTATTGCAGCCATGTTTTGATTTAATGAATTATATAAATCTGTGTCAAAGAAAATTGTGTTTTTAAGTAATTGATGATTCCTTTAAAGGGCAAGTTCCTGTTTTAAAGACGTCTAACTCTTTGCTGTAATGATTTAATTTTTTTACATTTTTTTTTAAATAACGTTCCTGTTTTTTTAACTTTTCTCTTAGTTTTGTTTTCTAGGTGTATCAATGATTGAATCTTGGTTAACGACTGATTTTAGACTCATCCGGTAGGTCTTAGAACAAAAAATACAACATTAAAATACGTAGTAGTAAGTAGTAGTATATACGTGATGGTACTCTGCGAAGTCCACGTTTTGTACCGTACATGTCAGCTTTATCAAAATGGTTTGAACAAACATCATTAGATGAGGATGGCTGTCGTTATAGTTAATTTCGGCTCAGTCGTACAGCAGCTACCTATTCTATCTATCTCCTATTAAAATATTCGTTGGAAACCTAAAACCATGATATTTAGTAGTAAAATATGAGTAGTTAATTCACAAATTTAAACAGAAACAAACGAGTTAAAAATTCATATTTAACTTGACTTCAATTTAGGAAAAACATAAAAATCACACGAAAAGAAAAACAATAATGTTGTCCACTTTCTACTTAATTATTTTTCTATGATTGCCTACAATTTACTTACCCGCATTTTGGGCTAATGGAAATAAAAATTACTGGTAACACTCCCTCGGTACGTCATTTCGGGACATCGAAATTATAAGTTCCGAATAACCTCAATATTATTTTGGAATAACAAGAAATATAAAGTTTTGTATGTACTTACGTGTGAAGCGATATTTCTTCAGACTTTTTATTCACTTTGGTATTGTTTTTGCACCATTTAATTACATAAGAACGGCATTTTGAAGGCAAAGTTACTGTACGAGGCCCCGTGAGATACTAACGAAAATGAGCGTAGTTTGATGCATATGTGTGCGTGAGCGCGTGTGTTTACTTGAAGGAGCCGAGTTTTGTGGCTTCAGTAACAACAAAGGCCGCGCATTATCTACTTTTTTTTACTTCATCTATGCCTAATATGAAACACTTAAGTTTAAGCAGAAGCTGAACTACTACACTCCTCTGTTCTCACCTCTCTTAGCCCTAACTCCAACGTTGCCGTTGTTGTTTATTGCAGTACAGTCGATGCGTGTGCAAGAGAAGTCCTGGCCCTCATCGTTACAAAGGCACTTGTTGCAGTCCATTCTGAATTCTTGACCCGGTGTACAAGTCTTCGGCGTCCCCTACTGAACAGCAAACGCGTTATATCTGCTTGTGCGGATTTTGATTCAAAAAAGTGAGGATGTAGTTTTTGATGAAAGTGGTGCCGAGTCGGACCACGTGAGTATCCAACATGATTCAGATGATACCGAGAAAGAAGAGGATGAACACCCTATTGAACCAAATAATAGTGACAGCGATAACAGTGATGTTGAGATGTCTCAGCCATTGAGTAATTTTGCTCGCAGATCAATTTACAAAGGTAAAGATAACACAGTATGGTACCGTAATCCTCCGAGTTCTCGCGTCCGCACAAGAGCAGAAAATATTATAACGGGAATACCTGGAGTAAAACCTCATGCAAAAAATGCCCAACAAGAACTCGATTGCTTCCATCTGTTTGTCACCGAAAGTATGCTAAGTGAAATTCTAGAACATACTAACAGTAAGATTCGCAATGTGAGGAAGGGTATTAACAACACTTCGAATGAATATGCCTATTCAGACACCACATTAAGTGAACTAAAAGCAGTTATTGGATTACTCTTCTTGGCTGGATTATTCAAATCTGGAAGACAAAACCTAAAAGATTTGTGGGCAAATGACGGAACAGGCATCGACATATTTCGAATAACGATGAGTTTGAGACGGTTTGTGTTCATTGTTAATTGTATGAGATTCGATAACTTGGACACGCGTGAAGAAAGATCAGCAATTGATAAGTTGGCACCTATCAGATATTTGTTTGAAGAGTTTGTGAGAATTTGCCAAGACGTCTATGTTCCATACGAAAATTTAACAATTGATGAAGAGCTGGTAGCTTTTCGTGGTAGATGTGGGTTTCGCCAGTACATACCCAGCAAGCCAGCCAAGTATGGAATCAAAATTATAGCCCTTGTTGATGCCCAAACGTACTATTCTCTGAAAATGGAGATATATGCAGGAGAACAGCCAGATGGTCCATATAAGGTAAGCAATAAGCCCCATGATATAGTTGATCGTATAGTACAGCCAATCTCTCAAACAGGAAGAAACGTAACGATGGACAACTGGTTTACGAGCCATCCCACGTTTGAATACCTACTGAAAAATCATAAATTGACGGCTGTGGGAACAATGAAGAGAAACAAAGCTTGTATTCCACCAAAGTTTCAAGAAAAACGTGACGTGAACACCACACTTTTTGGGTTTCAAAAGGATATGACAATTCTATCGTATATTCCAAAACGAAATAAGAATGTTTTCATGCTGTCGTCATACCACCACGATTGCGAGATAGATCTTGAAACAGGTGATCAACAAAAACCTGCAATTATAACCTTCTACAACCAAACAAAAAGTGGCGTAGATAACGTGGACAAACTGATACGTACATACGATGTATCTCGAAACTCGAAAAGATGGCCACTGACAATTTTTTTCTGGATTCTCAACACCGCTGGAATAAACGCGAAAATTGTTCACATGTTGAACAATCCTGGTGCAATTGCAAGTAGAAGACAATTTATAAAAAAATTAGGCATTGCATTGACGGCTCCACATCAGGCTGAACGACTTAATAATATGCGTCTGTCAACTACCCTACGTAAGAGAATTGGCTCTCATATAGGTGAACCCTCCGAGCCAACACCCAAAAGACCTGATTCATACATAAAAAAGCGTTGCTATTTATGTCCGAGCAAAAAAGATCGCAAGTCTAAGTACACTTGTGCCTCTTGCACAAGTCACATTTGCCTGGAACACGCGAATTTTATATGCGAAAATTGTCGCACAAATACTGAGTAGTTAGGAGCAATATTCTTTTTTGTATCCAAAGATAAATAGTCTGTAAGTTGATTAATCTGTGTTAAACTATTTTAATATATTAACCTTTTCAATATTGACCAAAAAAATTTGATATGGTTGATTTAAACTTAAAGAGTTGATTTTTGTTACATAAAATTAGAGGTTTATTCTTTTAGTTAATAAAATTTTGTAAAACAAATTCTGTTTTATTTTTTTTATTTTATCATATAAAGCAATATTCAGAATTAACAAATACTGGTTATTTCACTTTTTCAAATTTTGAATAACATAAAAAACAAAGATATTGTTTACGGGTATGATAGACCCACCAGGCACGCCATGTGATTTTTGCCCACCAGGCACCCCAAGGGTTAAAAAAAAACTAAATCAAAAAAATTCTAAAGTCTAGAAAAATAATGTAAGAAAAAGGTTTTAAAAGTTAATGAAGAAACTGTTAATTTTTTTTAGTAATAGTATGCCGTAAATACCTGCGATGTTGCCCGAATTCTTCTGTTCAATGACACGTTCTGTAATAAAAAGAAAACAATAAAAATTAGTAAACATTAAATATCGATGCCTAACAGCCAAAAAGGGTTAAGCGACATTTTTTGAGAAACTGAGTTATATATATAGTTAGAATCGAATACAACTATATATATAACTCAGTTTCTCAAAAAATGTCGCTTAACCCTTTTTGGCTGTTAGGCATCGATATGAACTATACGAAGAAATCTAAATTACAGTTATTTTTAGAGTAAAATAAATATATATAACATAAAAGCATATTAGACGAACCTATGAAATAATAAAAAACATATTAAAGAGGAAGTACCAACACCAAAATAAGACAACAAAGAAGATAAGACTGTAATTTCATATTCTAAAATAACCTAATTATTAGAAAAGATAGCACAACCATGTCCCAGTCGCAGTTACAGAAATCGGACAAACCTTGCCCTTCTCTTCAGGGATACACGCCTTCCTAGTACAAGAAAACGACATCCCATCTTGTGAGCATCTACACGTATTACAGTCCAACTCGAAAACTTCATCAGGTATACATTTGCGCTTTACTTCCTGCTAATCAAAATATATCGAAACATGTAACATCGACGATTGAAATAGAGCAATATCCCAAAAAATCATTTCAGAATCAAAATAAACTTTATTCAAGTAGTATAGAAAAGCACTTTTGTATTGATTGCAGTCAATATGACTCAACCACTGATTCGAATTAAAGATTCAGCAGAAAAGAATCGACAAGAAATTTCTCATAAACACCTTAACCCATTTCTAATATAGCCTCCTAAGTTTAATTTTAAGTACCTCAACTGCCTCTTCAAGTATGTCAGGTGCATCGGTAACACAAACTTTTCTTGTGCAATAGTAGCTAGTACCATCTTCATTGCACCAACAGGTGTTACAGTCTTTGATGAACATTCGATTAGCGGCACACACTACAGACTTTTTATCCGGTGATGATCTTAGAACCTAGAAAACGACAATATTCCTAAACGAACATTAAAATAACGTACAATTCTAATATAAAAGAGAAAATAAAAAATTATAAAAATGACATCTCATTTATTCACTAAAAAACTTATAATTATTTATTATTCTAGTTGGCGAAGGTAGACAAGCTTCAGGGCACAATCGGTTTCATTTCCTGGAACAAAATTTTATTTATTTAGAACGGTATTAAAATTAATCAACTGTCAAATTTTAAATCAAATTTCCTGTTAAAAATTAATAAATATTAAATCTTTTCCTACTCACCCGTAATTCATGGAACAGTTCCACATCATCAGGCAATGGACATGGCTTGTTGGTACAAGTAAAGGTGGTTCCGTCGAAGTTACAATGACATGTATTACAGCCGATGTGGAAAGTTGCTCGAGGTTTGCAGACCTTGCCGTCCACCTGATCTCCATCATGTTCACTATCCTGGATACCAACAGTTAGTTAATTTATATTATAATTACTTTTTAAGTTACTACGTTGATATTAAAGCGTAAGTTGTTTTCCTTCATCGTCGTGAATAAGACAAATATTCGAACTTGTAAAATTTTGTACTACCAGCAAATGTGAATTAAACAGAATTATGATTTAATGATATTTGACAGCGGGCTAGGTTCAGCAACGCGCTTGTGATACTTCTGGTGCCATAGGGCATCTATAGACTACGGTATCCACTTACCATCAGTGGACCATACAATTGTTTGGCACCATACACAAAAGAAATATATGAATTGTATAAATATATTTCTGTGGTGATTAAAGTATCCAGAGTTCCTGGGGGTAGGAGTACGGTCATCATTATCATCATCATTTCAGCCTATTGCAGTCCACTGTTGGACATAGACCTCCACAAATTTGCGCCAAAAATGGCGTGAACTCATGTGTTTTGCCCATAGTCACCACGCTGGGCAGGAGGGTTGGTGACCGCAGGGCTGGCTTAGTCGCACCGAAGACGCTGCTGCCCGTTTCGGCCTGTTTATTTGAAAGCCAGCAGTTTGATGGTTATCCCGCCATCGGTCTGTTTTTTAAGTTCCAAGGTGGTAGTGGAACAACTGTGTTATCCCTTAGTCGCCTCTTACGACACCCACGGGAAGAGAGAGGGTGATATTCTTTAATGCCGTAGCCACACAGGAGTACGGTCAACAGAGCGCAATTAGCAAGGCTCTTGCTGCTGCTGGCGTCCATGGCCTACGGTATCCGCTAACCATCAGGTGGACTGTACGCTTGTTTGCCACATTTTTAATATAAAAGTGTTCAGAGTGGTAACTTTCCTTACCTCATTCTCCTTAAATACTTCGACGTCATCATTAATATCTGGTTCCTCACACACGTTCAACGTACACGAATAGCTCTGACCATCGGATGCGCATTTGCAAAAGTTACAATCAGTTTTTATCAATGCATTTGGTTTACAGATGGATGATCTTTTCAAAACTTTATGGTCATCAAAATCATAATTCTGAAATAAAAAAAATAATGGGATAAACTACTTCTGAAGCTGTATGATGAAAATTGAAAACTGATATTTTTTTCTTTCTATGACAAAATAAATGTAGCAAAAAAAATATTACATCTGCGACAACACCAAATTTAGTAAAGTAAAATTTTACTTACCACCTATCTTAAATTATAATGTGCGTACCTTCACCATTGTGCTGATTTAATCACAAATGACAGAAATAAATTCAACGACATTTCCACTTCCAAAATTGGGTAAACACTATCAAAGACCCTATGTTTACGAAATATAACACAGCAAACACGAATTTAGACCAAATTTTATTTAAAATCATTGCAACTTTTGTTATACAACTCATAACGTTCATAGATGTAAATCTCTCAAGATAAACTTGCTGCATTATATTTCAATACTTTAATAGTCCATTCAAATGTGCATATTGATGATTGAATATATTAATGTACAATAATTTCAATATCAAAAAAAGGTTTTATGACGCATTTGTAATCATTAAGGAATCTAATTAAATTTATTGTAACGATAATTATTATGGGTTAAAAACATGAAAAATTAGTGTAGCGCCTCAGTGAGGTAGGAAACTTGGTAAAATTCGGCTCACAACATACCGTACCGAGGTTGAGCCCGTCTGTAATGCGAAGGATGCACAATGAACGCATTGGTATTTCGACTCCCAAGAAGACGATCATTTATTATAATAATTTAAATGATAATTATAAAAATTTGGATAAATACTAGATAAGTTATAAGAAATAAATCGTGTATAAACTTATTAGTGTTGATTTCATTCTTCTTTTCCGTTGTGTTGTTAAAAAGCCATGAGATGTTTCCAACCCACAATTGTAAATTTGTCTAGTTTTAACTAGATTTTTCTGGTTACAACAAAAATATCTCGTATAAACTAGTTACATCTAAAAAATCGCGCGCTTTTTAAAAACGCGTTGTGACGATAACATAAAAGTTTTATGAATAAAATGAATTTCCAGTTTTATTTGGTGTTCTTGTAGTGTTGTGAAATTGTGATTATTAATTGTTTTTAAATGTTATGAAATGATAGTGACGTTACTACTCGTATATTGAAAGTAATTCTCACCAGATCCGATTTGTTTTCATCGTGTTTATCACTAATGGGTGTTTTCGAATCCACTGAAAATATAGAAATAAGTATATTTTAATAACTTACGCTGTATTTGAAAAAAAAAAATAAGATCATATTGTTATAACTTATACCTACAATAACTTGGCATAAGTCTTAAAAATATTTTTTATGAAGTATAATATAGTTATACGTATGTTGTATATTACATTTTAAAGTAATATTGTAATTAATAGTTCCCTGCACATGACAAACATTTGTATTGACCTTACAGATATTTGTCGTGGTGTGGGTGTGTAGTCCTCGTGGGTCTTCCCACCGTGCCTTGGAGAGCACGTTAAGACGTCAGTCCCGGTCGTTATTGTGTACACCTGATTGCGATCGTTATGTCGTTCGATATGTCGATAGTAGGGAAAATATCCGTCAACTCACATTAGAGCAGAGTGGTGGATTAAGTTCTGATCCTTCTCCTACATGGGGAAAGAGGCCTATGCCCAGCAGTTGGATGTTTATAAATATAAATGGATGTTAATAATAAAATTTATTTAAAAATATCTAACCTTTTATACAGAGCCGCAGCGTGCATAGCGATTTTCCATTTTCTAAACACATGCACATATTACAATCCCTTAGGAACTTCGTTTGCGGCTTGCATGTTATCGGCTCAGCTGAAAATAATTACGTGAGTAGGCATTAGAACCAATTTATCATAACAATTAATCAGAACACATTTGGTTTTTTTGGTGTTCCAAGTTGGTTGTCTTAAATCAATTTTGTATTTGTAATAAAACAGCCTTCACGTCGTCATTGTTAAGTTTACTATTTATAATTAACAAATAACACAACATCAAGCAAAGTAAACATAAAACAGCAAATCATTTATATATCTTAGAAAAAGAAAAAGACCTAGTAATGATCCCTGTTAAACGCCCATTTTAGCACAGATCCACATGACATTGGTTCGTTGAATGACACGTGTTGAATTCTCGAACATGTTTTCAGAACTCCTGGGGGGAATCGGGGATAGGGTCAGCAACGCGCTTGCGATGCTTCTGGTTTTGCAGTCGTCTATAAGCTACGGTATTCGCTTACCATCATGTGAACCGTACGCTTATTTGCTGACCTAATTAGATTAAAAAAAACTGGAATAAAGTACGCTTAGATCGAATATAAATCGTTCCATATGATTATACTATATTACACGGTCAGTGGGAGATGCAGGTTCGATCCCTGCTGGAACGGTCGATTTTTGATATGATATTAAAAAATGTTTAGAATTTCCTAATGTGAGGGTAACACAAAAAATAAACTCGTAGAAATTAAAAATGGAATAAAGTATTTTTTTATTTTGATTTTGTTCCTGTCCATATTTAAACAGGTAAAAATAAAACTTACCATATCTTCCTTCACAGGATTCCAATCTTGTACACTTTGCCACCCCTTCTTTTGAACACCTACACGAGTGGCAGTTACTCGTCCACTCACTACCGGCGAGGCATTGCGCTTCACTTGTCTCACTTATTTCACTAATTATTGAGGTTTTTCTTAATTCTGAAATCAACGTTAAATATCACCATGACACATAATGAACAAATAACACATTGTAAAAAAAAATCGATAACATTTTATTTTTTTATTCTTTAATTAAACGTCGGTTTCGACAATTTACAGATTATCCTTAATCTTTTCGCTTTTATTGGCAACGTGTATACTTGGTACAATTCAGATGGCCCAGTTTATTAAAACATTACCTAATATCGATTTAAAATTATAAAAAAGCATTATTTATACTAATTACATAATATTTAAAAAAATAATAGTACCTATTGGTTCTTCATCTTTTGGAGGCGCTGCATCTTTTGATTCTGACGTCCCCCTTAAAGCTGTAAGAAAGAAAACTTTTTTTAATAAACTATGAAGTACCTAGTAAGTAGTAGTAACTTTAATAGTATGAACAAAATGATATATTTTATTATGAATAAACCCGATAACAAAAGTACAATTCTCTTTCAATTTTATTAAAATAATTAAAATTTTGCATATATCAAGTATTTTATATTTAAAAAAAAAGAGTGTGGTATAGACCACGTGACTGAAGTAAAACTTATGAAGCGTAACTCTCTTCTATCTCCACTAACAACTTCCATCTGTATCAACTTCCATTCGCCCCGCCCGATCACATTTTTCATCACGCATTCACCAGCTTACTCCCCAAGTCAAGCATGCGTATGGAAGTGATACTTCAAAAAAAATTAAACGTAACCGCAGTCGCAGAGCATCGTTTAACGTTTCTTTTCCCGCCACGATTTCCAATGATGGCTGCCGAAAGTCACGTGACACAATTCGTTGGATTGGCGAATTGCCCTTTAACCCCGCAATTATTGCAGTTCTATTAATAGCCACAACAATTGAGTCGATAATTAACCGTCGACTAAGATAGCTTTGTCGGCGAGAATGTCGAAAATTTTAACCTAAACAATTCGTAACAGACCAATTTAGATCTGTCACTTGTCTGAGAGTTCGAAGATCGTGTATTACCTAACAAATATTGATGGTACTTTATTCAAGATCATTTCAATTTGAAGACATTCGAGTGTGTCAATTGTTATCATTGACTGTGATTTTATTAATAGATTTTCTGTTAAAAAAAACTTTACGTCATAATTTACAATTTTTCCAGACAAAATGATCGTTAAAATTTTGTCCTGATAATATGACCCTTACCGTTTTACTCTTGAAATTGACATTTTAATATCATTATTTTTTTATGACTAGGTCGGCAAACAAGCGTACAGCTCACCTAATAGTTAGCTAATACCGTAGCTGTGCATGCACATTGCTGAGCCTACCCCAAATCCCCTCTTGAAGCTTTGGTCACCTTACTTACCGCAGGAACACAACATTGCTTTTTTTATATTAAAACTTCACTACTTCTGTCAGTTATTTCTATTCCCAAAAGTTGCAATATAATCGTTGAGGGTAAACGGGTCTTAAAGGCCTGTTTTACGTCCTACTTTTAAAGCCTGTCAGTAACTAATATGTGAGACACACTTTATTAACTACCAGAAATAAGCCCTCTATGATAATACCTTAGCCTATGGACCTCTGCAATGCCTTACCCTCCATAATAATGTCTTAAAATCAAAATCAAAAACAAATTATTCAAATGAGTTTTGATTCCAAGAAGTCCATGTCCCCCCCTCCCCCGAGCACTACGTACTCTACAAGGGGCGGCATAAGATGAGCACCAGGGCCGACGGAAGCCGAGCATACGTACTAGGGATATAAACAATTATTGATTTTTAAAACCACCCAGTAAAAAGCTCAGCCGAAAGATGATATTGGAATGGGCGACCCAAATACTGCCGAAAATATATATATAATTAATCGATTATGGATATGGGAATATATAATACGCTCCTTTTGATATGTTCCCTTAATTTATGAGGCGGCAAAATGGCCCTGGTCGCTTAATCTTAAAATACGCCACAGACAATGTGTGCTTAATGGCTTATTTTATCTTTTCCAACCTTAGTACACCATTGAATGCTTAAATCTTTAGACATTACCACTTTCATTTAAACGGGACTTATAAAGGTTATCATTTTGAGATTGCTGATCTGAGATTGGGTCATCAGCGTCACCGCTGCAACCCTGTGCCCCACCGTTTAATTTGAAGAAAAAATATGCGAAAATATTTTTTAAACCGTTAATATGCAACTCGGTATACTGACACTAGCGCGCGGCGCGACGCGGCCTCATTTTATTTGATTTTATATTATCACCAAAATGATGCATCTAAATTAAATGCTACAAATAACAAAGTTTGTCTTTATAAAATTGCCTTGTCGATGAAGTATTTTCCATACGTGAGGATCCATATGCCTGGCTAATAATAATGCAATAAAATTACCTTTTAATTTTTTGTGATCATTAATTTGTTGCAGTTATTTTAAAACTAAGATATTCGTTGAAACCAAATGACGCCAAGGACAATTTTGTTCGAAAATAAATAATTACGATGAATAACATATTTATTTGGATGAGAAATTATATCATATTTACAAAATCACCTTCGCAAATAAATAGTTCATTATTTTTGAACAAATTTGATAACCATAATAAAGGTTATAATGAGTTAACCTCAAAAGATAGACATATGCTGTCGCGGACTTACATATATTTTAGAACTTAATGTTGGCGATCAATTCCGTGTTACATAATTTTGGGTAGCTTTAACCGTTTATGCAGCGCACGTAAACGGAAGCTGTCAACAAAGAATATTTTTCCCATTTTCGTTACATTTCTTATCAATGCCCAGCTCCTATTAGTCGTAGCGTGATTTTATGTAGCCTATTATTCCTCGGTATATGGACTACCCATCATAAAAATAAATTTTCAATTCGAATCAGTGGTTTCTGAGATTAGCGCGTTTACATAAAAAACGAACAACCAAACTATTCAGCTTCGTAATATTAGTACAGATATATCTCAAATTGAAAATCGTAGTAAGTCCCGAGTAAGTTAAATTAGAAAATTTCAAAAACGTAACGTATATTTAATATTATGCTATTTACGTATGTCTGATAGTTAAATAACAATTTTCAAAGAAACACTTATCAATGGGCAGCTAACGGATATAATAACAGGGCACTGTGTGCATTTACTACGAAATAACAAAGAATCATTACCGCTCAACGTAACCTGACCTCAGATAAGGCGGCGGGCGGACATCTATAGGTTTCTTTTACGATAAATTTTTAATTTAGTTTTAAAAGTAATTTAATTTATATTTATAAATTGTTGATATCAGTGTGTTAACGATGACGCGACATTCTCATTATTTAAATATTTTGTACTTGAATACCGCAATCACTTAGTCACGTTACGTTAGTTTTAAGGAGGTTGCACTTCAAAAAGTGTTTGTAGTTTCAAAGTATGAAAAAAAATTAAGATAAAAGTACCTACGTAAACAACTTTAAAATTTAAAAAAAAACTAAATTATTGACATGAATTTTATTTAATCGGTTATGAATATTGTATATGTGTGTGTATTTTGATATAAAAATACACACACATATACAATATTCATAACCGGCGCTTCAGCCTGTAATATCCCACTACTGGGCACAGGCCTCTTTCCCCATCTAGGAGAAGGATCAGAGCTTGGTCGCAGGCGGGTCGGCGGATATATTCCCTACTATGAGTAACGATCGCTATCAGGTATACATGATAACAACCGGGACCGACGGCTTAACGTGCTCTCCGAGGCACGGTGAGGAGACCCACAAGGACTGCACCAACACCCAGACCACGGCAAACAACTGTATGGCCAATACAAATGTTTGTCATATGCGGGGATCGAACCCGCAACCGCCAAGCGCAACAGGTACAATCCATGGCTGTAACCGTTGCGCCAACGCGGCGTCGCACGATGATATAAATATCCTATGTTTTAATATGTACAATTTTATTTTTATTTTTGTGTTACCCACACATTAGGAATTCTAAACATTTTTGAATATCATATCAAAAATTGACCGCTCCAGCGGGGTTCGACCCGCGTCTCCGACTGACCGTGTCGGCGCTCTAGCCAATTAAGCTATGGAACGATGTACCCGCTAGAGCAAAATTTTTGATATGATGATTTTTTATTTTCGGTTTAAGCGAACCGTGGCGCCACGGACGTTGATATGATATTCAAAAATGTTTAGAATCCTATGTTTTATTATTTTCCTATGTTTATTTTTGTTTTTTTTTTTTTTTCTTTGTTTCTTCATTAATTATGTTTGTATAATGCTGTTTGATTGTATGGGCTTTGTCTGAAATATAATTATTACTTTTAATCAAATATTAAAAATAAATTAAATCGCTGGACACAGTGTCAATTGTACGGAATGTTGTTAACAAATTAGTGACGAGACGGGCGACGCCGTTCTATTTGCGATGCGCGAATTCAGAAATATACCCAGACGTTTTAGGCTATAAAAGGAATAACAAACAGGTAGGAACGAAGTTTCTTCGGATAGAATAGAAGCAAAACAATTTGAAAAAAAAAATTGAACTTTATATTTTCTAATTCTTGATTTTTTTTAATTTTGTTGATTGGTTTTTAATTAAGTACATAAAAGTATTTAGGAAATTTAGTATCTTAGAAAATAATAAATACCGTAAAATAAAATAAATCAAACAAAATAATAATAATAATAATAATTCTAACTATTAAGTGAAATAAAAAACATAATAATGGCTTTAATTATTTTTTTCGGCAGTATAAAATTACATGAATAATTTAAAAAAAAAGTTTGCTAGTAATATTTTAGTTTTACAAACGTCATATTATACATTCGTGTGACTAATATTACGTCACTTCCGTTATATATTTTTCTTACGGTTTTAGTATCACATTTTTTTCAGTTCGGTCGCCCAGCCAAATGTCAAGCCTGCCGTAAGGAACTTCCTTCACATAATTATGTGTGTTCACAAACTAAAAAAAAACTTAATTTACACATAATACTACGTAGCGTCTTCGGTGCGACAAAGCCAGCCTTGCGGTCACCAACCCGCCTGCCCAGCGTGGTAACTATGGGCAACACACATGAGTTCACGCATTTTTGGCGTGAACTTGTGGAGACCTATGTCCAGCAGTGGACTGTATAGGCTTTAATGATGACTACGTAGTGAGTCGAAAAATAATCAACTAAACACGCATTATTGGCGATTACTCAAAAAGTAGTCAGATCCCGATCAAATATAAAATGGGACCACACGAAAAGCACTAGCTTTTAAATAAAAAAGAATCATCGGAATCGTTATACCTAGTAAAAAGGTATGAGGAAACACACATAAAAAAAGCAGTTGAATTAACATCCTTCTCCTTTTTTGAACTCTGTTAGTAATTAACAAGCTTTTTAAATTATAACGCGCCAATACCGAGAACGTAAACAATCGCCTAGCAATGACATCATAGCTTATTAGCCATTGAAATTCCTGTAACAATTAGTACGAAAGGGTAAAGGGCATACGATAACGTATTAAATTAATTAAAAACAAATGACCAAAGAATAATATCGCGGAATTAAAACGAACGGAATTTTAAAATAATATGATAAAATATTTTAGGGTAATTGCAATTTTTGCGACAAAATTCCACAAACTGTTTGTGGAATTTGACAAAAATGATCAGGCTTTACAACTGATCTTAAGTAAGCTTACCAGTTTGTGAAATTGTCTCACAAATAGAGCTGAAATTGTTATCTGTTGAATGGCGTCATATACGTCAGATAGTTTTATCCGCATCTGGGGAGACTGTCATTAATTCTCCTAATTTGAATATTTGTTTTGCATGTATAAACTTTATTAAAGTATAATTTCTACTTCCCTTGGTCACGCCATAGCTTAAAAACCATTTTACCGATTTCATTCATCATTGTTAGAAGGTTAAAAGGTTGTACGAAATATAATATTTAAAATATTGCATGGAAAATTGTGAAATTTCAGAAAACGTAACGCTCATTTCTACTTTACACGTTTGATAAATAAATAAATATCTTAAATCATACACACACTTAATGCTTGTGTTATGCATAGGTAACAGCCGACTATTATAAATAGGCCATACTATCCAACTAGGCCGCAACAACTTCGAGAAGGAGGCCGACAGGAGGATTCGATTGGGCTGGGCGGCGTTTGGCAGGCTTCATCGAGTCTTCACTTCGAAGATTCCGCAATGCTTGAAGACAAAAGTCTTCAAGCAATGCGTCCTGTCTGTGTTAACATACGGAGCCGAGACGTGGAAACTGACGAAGGGACTGGTTCACAAGTTTAAAGTCACTCAACGTGCAAAGGAACGGGCTATGCTTGGGGTTTCTCTCAAAGATAGGATTAAAAATGAGACTATCCGCGAGAGAACGAAAGTAACCGACATAGCGCACAGAATTAGCAAGTTGAAGTGGTAGTGGGCTGGTCATCTGTGTCGCAGGACCGATGGCCGTTGGAATGGACGGGTCCTGGAGTGGAGACCGCGTCTAGGCAAACGCAGTGTGGGATGTCCTCCGGCCCGTTGGACCGACGATCTACGTAAGATTGCCGGTGTAGGCTGAATAAGGATTGCGGAAAACCGGGATGTCTGGCGCGAACTTAGGGAGGCCATGTCCAGCAGTGGACTGCCACAGGCTGAAGTGTGACTGTTGTAAATAACTAAACCATTTATTTATTAATATACATATAAATAATAAATATATGTAAAGAATACAGCCAGTATTTATTTAAATTATGTTTGTTATCTATGCCATTAGTCTTTAACTTTTTCGTCTTTAATTTTTTTTTTTAATTAGACGCGAAAATCTTAATTTTGTAATTTAAAAATTGAAATGGTCGAAAAAAATGAGTAAGGAACTGTAAAGGAAGGAATGAAAAACTTTTATTTTCTTCTCTTTGTTTTCAGAGCAACACAGGTTTGTTTTATTTGCTAGCCTTTATACCCACGATATGATCATATCTATACATACAAATAAATAAAATTGGAGTGTCTGTTTGTTATATTTAAATAACTGCTTTTTACTAAATGCATATGGATATATACACGGTACATATAGCAAAATAACATAAAAGTTTTTACAATTTTTTTCTGTCTGTCTGTTTGTTCCGGCTAATCTTTAAAACGGCTGGACCGATTTTGACAGGGCTTTCATTGGCAGATAGCTAATGTAATGAGGAGTAACTAGGCTACTTTTATTTTAGAGACTTATTTATTTTGTAACTGCGTTCCTCGCGAACGAAGTCGCGGGTACAGCTAGTAGGTATGCATAAATACAAATATCACGCACAGACTCAGGCGGGAATCGAACTCGCAAAGCAGAAACCAGGGCCACAACAAACTGCGCCAACGGGCTAGTAAATGATACTTATCAAGCCTGAACACTATCTGCAGGGTAAGCTGGTCAATAGTAATAAGTATATTTTTATGATAAAAGATTAGTCTAAATTTATGTTTATTAGTCTACACGTATATCAGGGTCAATTCTGGACTCATTATCATATTAAAGACACTAAGCTTTAGTTCGTAATTTGAAGCATGCAATGTTGAAATCAATACGCCTCAACGTTTATTAATTAAAATGTAAATAAAAAAAGCGGGGGCACTTAAAAGCCCATGGATGTTTATGTTATGTATAAAAAAAGACTCTATGATTAATTTTTCTTGTTTGCTATTTCTCTCTTAATTTTATATTTCTTGGTGATATAGCATATACGCACAGATTGCTTGATAAATGATAAACCACAACGGATTAACATATCAGAAAACATCATTAAGTACCTAGCATAGTACCTTATTATAACTGGTAGGTCTATATGAAACACGTATGGCATTTCCGATACTGATACTCTATACTACTGGGGTGGTAAACTACTATACGATTGGATGATACGATGGTAAGTGCAACCTACCTACGGACGTCTGCAACACAAGGAATATTCAAAGCTCATTGTCAGACATATGAGCATAGGCCTCTTTCTCCATATAGGATATGAGTTATATAGCCCTATAATATATTAATCTGGGGTTAAATAGGGTATCGAGTTTCAGTGGTCACTATGGGCGCCAAAAATTAAAGAGCCAACTGGGCGTAAATTTGTAAATTCGCCATAGAATTTGCTTTATTCATTAAGTTCACTTTTAGAACCGCGAGTATGTGGTGAGTACAGCGCTGACCCTTCCCGTTTAAGTAAGTTCTTGTTTTAATTCTTGTAAATATTATAGTTTCCCTTGATTGATTACTTTATTTTATGTACTTAAGTCAGTTTTATGACTAGTGCGGTATTAATAATTATTACACTTGTAATATACCTAAGTTGTAATTGGCCATATTTTGTAAATAGCTAAACCAGAGTAGTGTTACATTTTGACAGGAATTTAACGTTAAAATTTGACAGAGAACTGATGGCCAAGTTTATCTTCTGTTCCTTAAGATTAACCAAATCCCTCGCAATCGTTTTAGCTTTAGTAACTTGTGTCTCCTTTCGTACAAGAAGTGTTCAGGGACAATTGTTTCATGACTGGATATTGCCAAAAAAACGCATTTTGATCTTTTTTAATTTAAGAAAATTTTGTGGACATTCGTGTGCCAATATGCCAAATAGTAAAATTGTAGTTTACCCAAATACAGGAGCCTATATTAATAAAAATATTTAATTCAATAACTTAACCACGACATTCACTTATTTCTAATCTAACATAAACTACAGATAATGATTCAAATAAAATATATGTATCTAAATACATAGGTAAATGGAGTCGAAGCAGGTAACGCGACACCTATCGCAGAGGACACCGTCGGCTATTGCCCTCAAACAGGCATCTCATATTCAAAGACTACACCCACTTGCAGGATAAGTGTACACCTGATGTTTTATTATAATATTTACGATATAACAGCACCAAACAGGTTCATATGGAGATGGAGGTAACTTATTTAAATATTATGTAGAATTAGCGGTATAAACGGAATTACTAAGACTGAGATTGTTTGTGTATGTTTAAATAATTCTTTAGTTTATTTTTCATTTAAAAACTATTTGGAATTTTTTAAAAGACTTGTAGATAATACTGTATAGCTTTGTGGCCGCCAGTAAACAAAAATCCATCTCCATTTCTATTAAGTAAATGGAGACACAGATCTCAAAGAAATACTAATAAAAAATTATTGAGATTGAGTGGAGCATTTACGCTTTATATGCTTTGTTCAGTTTTGAAAAAAAATTAAGTGGGCCCACTTGGAAAGTACCTCACTCTTGTAGAAAATAATATACAGCCAAATAACTTTTTGTTGCTGTGGTGAGTAAGGTGGCCATCGAGCTCCTGAAAAATCAGGATACTTTGTTTGCCGCATTAAAAGTTTAATAAATTGTTTGCTCAATTACCCTAGTACATACCTGAATGATATCTGACGATAGTGGTAATAACGCTGTCGATCCGACATATTAAGTTTTAATTACATAAACATTGAATGAACAGTTATAATTTATTAGTATTAAGACGTCATGCTACGTATATTTACATTTACCGTTGTATACAGTTGTAGCAAAATATGTTTGTATTTTACTTTGCAATAACAAGTGAATTGCTATCAAGCCGATGGATGTTTTCTTGTTTTTTTTCGTATGATTTATTTTTACTGGATGTTATACAAACGGATCTTAATCTTTTAAATCTCATTAAAGCTTTTATTACTCAACTAGCGACCCGCACCGGCTTCGCACGGTCACAAAAACTATCAGTTTTCCTCTATTATATTATGCGTGTACCTATTATACATATAAACCTACTTCTGGAATCATTCTATTAACTAAAGAAAACCGCGTCAAAATCTGTTGCATATTTTTAAAGATCTAAGCATACAGACAGCGGAAAGATACTTTGTTTTATTCTATGTAATGATAACTTCAAAATTAACGTGGGTGTCATTCACTCATTTCTGACATGTTTAAATAAAAAAAGTTCGCACTTCAGCCTGTAATATCCCACTACTTTTTACAAATTTCTGGGGAAGAGAGAAATGAGAATGATTTCTCTCTTTCTACTCTACTCTCAATTAAGATTTTTCATTAAATATTAGAAAATTAACTAGGCTTCGTTCAAAAATATATCTCAATTTTTTATTCAACCAAGAGAAACCTAACTTAAATAAACCTATTGGGTCCTAAAATATAAAATAAAATATTATTATTATTATTATATTAGTATTTATTTCATTATTGTACAATTCTTATTTCTTTGCATGTATAAGGTTCAAAAATGATGATGATGATTCATGATGTAAACATAACTATTTTTTATAGACGACGAATAAGCCAAGCATACACACAGTTTTTCTATACATACAAAGAAATAAGAATTGTACAATAATTAAATAAATACTAATAAAATAATAATAATATGTTATATATATTCTTTTGTATATGTGTGATAGAATTTTAATATTAATTCTTTTTTAAATAAAAAAAATATATACACAAAATTTTGGCCAACTTTGTAGGAGATCCTTGTAACATGCAAAGTGTGTGTTAAGTAGTCGACTCAATTCTCGCGATATAACGGTATTCGGCTCAGATTGCTATGCTAATACCACCGGTTCGCTTATCACATTTCCTCGTAACGTGTACCTTTATTAAATCAATACATTTTATATTTTAATGATTCTGTTCGAGATCATTGTATCTTAACCGTGTTTTGTACGCTTGTTTTGAATCTTTATGCAAATTATATTAATTAAGTTCCGTTTCTTAATTAGTTCAATAATTTAGTTTCCAATCAAAATACAACTTTATAATATATCCAAAATAATTTTAAAGTAATCTTTAAGTAATTTTAATTAATGGGGGTTTCTCTTATTTGGAGAAATGGATGTTACAGGCTGAATGCAAATTTTAATACTTGTTTGGACATTTTGTTTCCAGGACCATAAGATGATTGTACGCTTCAGTGTATAATATAGTGGGAACTGCTGGGCGTGGGCCTCTTTCTCATGTAGGAGAAGGATCAGAGCTTAATCAACCACGCTGCACCAATGCGGGTTGGCTGGAAGGATTTAAATTCATTATAAATATGTTATAAATAAAATAAAACAGGAACTTTTGGATTACGTTTGGTAGTAAGACTCCGAATTGGTCGAGCCATTCTCGAGTTATGCGCTTAGCAACATGCATTTTTATTTATATTCCTAATAATGTGTTAAATACACACACACATACACGCACACACATCTTGACTAATTATTTATTTGACTTACTACATTGTCTTACTTACAGATTAAATTTGAAGTCGATTTTTTTTCGTTTGCGATCTAACACAATTAACGTAACATTAAAAACAACACGAGAATCAAACATAGCACAATATATCCTACGCGTATTTCATGGCTTTATTGTTAATAATACATAATTTTATAGTAGGTATCACGTATTTTATTATTTTCCTTGTATCCTAGTCCTACTAATATTATAAATGTGAATGTAAGTTTGTTTGTTACGCTTTCACGCGAAAACTACTAAACCAATCATCATTAAACTTTGTACGCATATTCTTGAAGGTATTAGAAGTAACATAGGATACTTATTAATTAAAAAAAAATTCAATGCGAGCGAAGCCGCGGGTAAAAGCTAGAAATAATACAAATGGGAATGTAAGTTTGTTTGTTACACTTTCACGAGAAAACTACTTAACCGATCATCATGTAACATTGTACACATATTTTTGGAGGTATTGGAAGTAACATAAGATACTTATTAATTCAAAAAAAAAAAAAAATCAATGCGAGCGAAGCCACGAGTAAAAGCTAGTCATTAATAAATATATGGATGCTTTTTCCTGCAAATTCATCAGACTTGTTTCTTGAACACCTTAATGGAATACGGAAAATTTTTATCTTACCTACTGACAAAGAAAGACATATTTATTCCATTGGAATACTGAGCTACATTTTGATGTCTATGACTTGTCGAATTTTGCGGTTTCACCTGATAACTTTCAAAACTACTGTTCTGCCATTAAAAGTACCATAATATTGAGTAGTTTGGGATTGCTAAAATGATTTTCGTGTCGAGTGTAAACGAAGATATCTCTTTATTTTAAAACTAGTCGCGGGCGACTTCGTACGCGTTGAATTTAATAAAAGTAATTTTTCAGTTCGCAAAGTTACAAAATAAATAAATTTCTAAAATAAAAGTAGCTTAAGTTACTCTTTATTACATCAGCTATCTGCCAGTGAAAGTCCCGTCAAAATCGGTCCAGCCGTTTCAGAGATTAGCCGGAACAAACAGACGAACAGACATACAGATATAAATTGTAAAAAAATGTTATTTTGGTATATTGAACGTGTATACGCATTTAGTAAAGAGCGGTTATTTTAAAATTACAAACAGACAATTTATTTATTTATTTTAATATATTTGCAAATTTATAATAATTTTATTTATTTATTTTATGTATATATACCAATTTAATTTATTTGTATAGATGGGATAATTACAAGTAATGGGCTAAAAAATGTGAATAAATAACCAACCTATGACAAAACGACAAAATGGGGTTCGGACAACTCTAACTACTCCGGCAAAAAGACTGAATTTAACAACGAACTTACGGGAATCGAACCAATAAGCCTGGAACGAAAAGCGGAGTCCTTACCAACTGAGTCAACGGACCAGCTATTATAATTAATATTGAATGCTAACCGATAGACCAACCAATAAATTTTATTATATGTTCATCATTCCAGCCTATTGCAGTCCACTGCTGGACATAGGCCTCCACAAGTTCGCGCCAAAAATCCGTGAACTCATGTGTGTTGCCCATAGTCACCACGCTGGGCAGGCGGGTTGGTGACCGCAGGGCTGACTTTTTCGCACCTAAGACGCTGCTGCCCGTCTTCGGCCTGTTGTTTCAAAGCCAGTGGTTAGATGGTTATCCCGCCATCGGTCGGCTTCTTAAGTTCCAAGGTGGTTGTGGAACCTTGTTATCCCTTAGTCGCCTCTTACGACACCCACGGGAAGAGAGGGGGTGGCTATATTCTTTTTGGTGCCGTAGCCACCTAGCACTCGTAGCCACACACGTTATTATATGTTACTGCTAATGCTATTTAATAAGATTTAACGATTCGAATACATAATTAATTAGAATAATCTCCTAAAATAGGATAATCTGCATTAATTTATCTATTAACTTTATATACACAATGTTAACTGAAGCCCACAGTCATAAACGTCACTTAATAACCATTAACACAGATATCATTGATTAAAATATTATTCATCAATCGTTTACATATGAACATGTTTACTGTCGTATTATTCGGTGAATGTTATCGTTGTAAATAAGGGCAGATGGGAATGATTCATGAAGGTCGATGTCGATAACGGGACTGTACTACGAAATAAATTAAAACGCAATTAGGAATTGATAATGATTGTGATACAATAACTGTTTACGAAACGGCCCAGAGGTTTCATGTTTATCGGGTGTAAGCATATCTGTATTTGAAATTTTGTTACATGTTACTGCTACTTATTGTTATTAAAATACTTCTTGTACTTTATACATGTCACTACTACTTAATGCTATATAATACTTCTTCTTCTTTCCGGTAAACTCTTCATTTTCTGAGGGCAAACAGGTACATGTTCCAATCTGTGGTGAAGCGTGGTGATTGAATAAACTAATGGGACATTAGCAGGATTTTAATTCCTTTTTCACGTTGATTTTTTACTTAGCAGCTTTGAAAACTACGGAAGAAAAAAAGAAGGGGAAGAGACGAAGAAACTATAAAAAGTGCATGTACATAATGCTGTCTACATTTAGCTGCCCTGTAAAAAAGTTTTGTCCTTTGTTCTTATTTGCCAAAATTGTTTAAGGTTTAAACGCATTCTTGGAGTCGGTCATGACATCTTTTGCCTAGTGTTTTTTTCCAGTTTGGCAAAAGTTTTGTATCAAATACAAAATTATTGAATTTCGTACCATCTAAACGCTTGTCCCACATCTAAGAATGATACTATTCCTAAAAAAAACCCTTCATTTTCGAAAAAGTCGAGTTGGTTTGCTCACGAAACGTTCAACTTTAATAGTCAACTCATTTTTGAACATAGTGAACGAGCTCTAATCGATGTTATTAGATGATTTTTCAAATAGTTTATTGCCTTACTATAAAAACTTTAAATATAAGTACTTTCCCATTTACTTAAAAAAATTAAACGAAATACAAAGGGTCATCTCCAATTTTTTGGGTTCAAGATAATTGTTCTATTCAAGTTTTGGCTTACAGAAACTTCTTTTTTAATTAGCCAACTAAACAATCAATACAAGAACTTATCATAAAAATTAATGTAAGATATTAAGCACACCAGATATAGGCTTAATTAAATTTAAAGGAGCAAAAAGAAATAAAGAGGATCTCCGTTTTTTTTTTCCTTTCAAAGAAATTGATTCATTCCTGTTATGACCTATAGAAACTTCTTTGTTAATTAACCAACAAAACAAACAAGACAATTACTTATCATAAGATTAAATCCAGGATGTTGAATACGCAAGATATAGTCTTAATATAATTTTGTGACCGCGTGATGTCACGACCGATATCGGCACATGAATGAACGCGACCCCGACCTCCGATAATGACGTCAGCGATAGTGATCGTTAAACTTTAGTATTCGATATTTATTGCACGCAACTGAGGCTTAAAACTCATTTATTACAACAAGGCAGTTCTGACCTATAAGCACAATACACATAGAAGATTAATTTTTTTTACACAACACAGGTGACAAATAAAGGCCACGGTGACGGTAAGCAGAAACCGTAGTCTGATAACGCCTGCAATGCCAGGAGTATTGCAAGCGCTTTGCTGATCCTAGCCCTGATACTCTCCAGGAGCTCTGGCTACAATAGTCATTACAAAAACACAACACTACTTGAGATCATTATTATTTAACTGTGGTATTCTGTATGGTTGAGATTTTTCTTAGAAGACAGAAAATTCAAAGTCAGGCTACTCCAATTTGAGTAAGATATTTCCTATAATGTCCTCTATGGATAAGATTCCTGATATATAAAAGCATATGTAGTGGGTAACTCAGTGGGTAACTCAATCTGAGTTTTCTTTATGTAGAATTTAACAATTTTTTCATTATCCTAATCTGCAGTAGATGATAGTTAAACTCTATCTTGTTGTGAGTCAGTTCAGCCTATTGCAGTCCACTGCTAGACTAAGCCTGCCCAAGTTCGCGATGACATCCCGGTTTTCCGCAATCCTCATCTAGCCTAAACTAGTATAAATGTTACTATCTCAAAGTTAGGGGGTTAATAACATATATGATAAAACAACGTTTGCGGGGTCCGCTAGTAATTTTGTATAATGAAGATTTTTCAAAACTTACTTTTTACAAAACTCTATATTCGATATTGACGCCAAAAATATACTTTTTTGTTACTATGTGGAGACAATTTTTAGATAGTTCCATAAATATTTCAAGATTATAGATTTTTATAATACAGATATCAAAACCTAAATAAATTAGAACTTAGAAAGTAGAGACGCTCATAAAGACGTGCGGTTAAGCTGGTGAATAGAATAAAATTTAACTTTCAATAAAAGAAATGGCAACTACATATACATGTGTAATATAAATGGCTAACTTGTTTGTGCAGATTCTAAATGCTTTCTACTCCTGGATTTATAGGTCGCCGACATCCGACTACATTCCGAACCGGTGGTAGCCTTACTTTTACAAAGATATCTAATATTTTATCAATTTAAAATTTTAATTTGTAAAATGACGATTCGAAAGTGCTTTTGGGGCCTATTGGAATAAAGTTGTTTTTGATTTAAGAACGTGGAAATGTATGTTAACATATTTATTATGATGATTTTAATTTTTTACAATTATTTTAAATGTTTTGATTAATACTTTGCTTTTGAATTTATAATTTTTATAATACCTGTGCTCCGCAGTTTTACCTGCGGTCATTTGCGAAAAAAAGGTACTAAAATGTTACGAATATTTGAAATTTTATTTTTATTTTCATTGTTTTTTTAGTTATTTTTAATAGTTACTCTGCTATTCGGGATGGACACAAATACAACAAACCAAAAACCATGAAAATCGTTTCAGCCGTTCTCGAGTTATAAGTGTTCGAACATGCCCGACTTTTGTTTATGTATTAAGAAGATATGCCTCCTCTATTTTTTTACCTTTTAAAGTTTTATTTGTGATTATAACACTTTTGTTATTCACATAATTTTACCCCTATTTAAAGAAACTTCAATCACTTACATAAGTGTGCGTGCCATTAATTTAACAATTATAGTGCAACACAATGACACAATTAAAGCTATGACTATATTTCCTTGTGACAATAGTTTTAATTGACAATATAATTGTTCATGTCATCGATTTGACGGATGTACTTTCTATGCAATTAAATCTCGCTTATCCTTATTCTATGAATATAATAATTAATGCATTATCTATATAATTACATGAATGATAATATATAATTGAATAGATTGATCGATTAAAATAATGCAGTATTTTTATCTATTTTCTTTTTATTTGTTAATTTAATGCATTTATAACTGAATAGCTGAGCTGAACAACTGGCGTATTTGTATACGTACCACTCAGCAAAGATTCAAACCATATTGGTACAAAAGTACCTCAGAGATAACTGCAAAGGCATTCAACGTTGGGACAGTTGGCAGACACTCTGCATTACGTTAAAGGTAATCGAACCCAAATCGTTTTAAAAGTTTGCTCAGTTACTTTTTATAGAACTGGGAAATCCAACTAATATTTTATAGAAAATAAAACAAACGATTCCTTTACTCATTTATTAGGACTAACAGCTTCCAGCAGCACAGAGAATGCACGATGATGTCCTAAGACTACGAATTTAATCAAAAACTGGATATGATTCAAATTTTCATTACGAGTTAGGACACTGGATAATTTTTATGTTGAAATACAGCTCAGTTTCCTCGAGGCAGTAAAAATAAAAACGCGTTATCGCGAATAAGGCGCGGGTACACCTAGTCCAGAATAAACCTAATGTCCTAATTTTTAGATGTGTCCTAATTTTTAAATTTCTTTGGATTTTTAGGCCAATTATTGATCGCTTGCTGACTAGTGGTCTGGCCGAGTAGTGGTCTGTCGATCTATCTTGTCTTATGAATTGTCAATCGCGTAACACAGAATTTGAAATAGTTAATAAGTTATCTGAAAATTTTCAGTCTTATTCGCAATATTCTTAATTTTTGATTGCCTGATAATAACCAACGAAGTAAAAAACAAAACAAAAAAATATCCGACCGACCAAGGGAAATGGGGATAAAACTGGTGAAATTTTATTTCGAAATTTTAAAATATTATACATATTTACAATTCACAACTTTATTTTCATTGATATTACTTAAATATATACATTATAAAAACATGTAATTATAAATACATTAAAAATCATGTATTATTTTATAACAATGTAATATAATGTAATATTGTAACTTTGGGAATCAGTGTAAGGTCTTCTTGGATACAAAATCCAAACCAAAATCAAAACAACTTTTTGAGTCGGAATTTAATTCGTTTGAGAATACTGAACGATCAAATAATTTATACATTATTAGTTTGGTAAACATTATGGTAAAGGAAAACAACAATTTTCGTCCTCGGAGCAATTTCTAAGACGCGTATAATTAAATCCAGCGGTAAGACGGTTTATGCTTTAATAAGTGTTCTTAGAAGAAGTCGTGTTTACGAACAGCTTTGATTTTGCCGTCGGTTCATCATTTAATATAAATTTATGTAAACGATTATTTAAATGACTTCTACTAAATTATAACAAAATAATAATATTTAAACAAAGTTTGATTAATTGTTTAATGACCATATTAATTAAAATAGAAGAGAAGTGCGAGAAATAAATTGAGAAAATAAACTCAAAATAACACAAAAATATTAATTAATATTGTTGGTAATATAAATATACCTACAGCCTGTAATATCCCACTACTGGGCATAGGTCTCTTTCCCCATGTGGAAGAAGGATCAGAGCTTAATCCACCACGTTGGTCCAATGCGGGTTGGCGGATATATTCCCTACTATGAGTAACGATCGCTATCAGGTGTACATGATAACAACCGGGACCGACAGCTTAACGTGTTCTCCGAGGCACGATAGGGAGACCCACAAGGACTGCACAAACACCCAGATCAGGGCAAATATCTGTATGGCCAATACAAATGTTTGTCATGTGCGGGGATCGAACCCGCAACCACCAGCGCAACAGATACAATCCATTAGTATTATCATAAAACTAAAGAGTCTTTTTGGTCGAAACTACTGACCTCAGGAACTACTTCGTATCGATAAATTGTTTTCCTGTTGGATAGCTTATTAAAAGAAAATCTAAAATTACACAAAGAAAAACTTTATACATCGGAAAGAATTGGAATTTGTCTAGCAATACGCGATTTTATTATTCGACATATCAGTCAATATAGCGTGTATTGTTTATAATTTTTAAGAGTAATTTATATTTATTTATTGCGTAAAAATAGTAAAATACTCAAAACTATGTAGAGATCGTTATAATGAAACAAATTTTTCGGATTTTATCGCGGCTTATTAAGTTTTTTTAGATACCCTACGTTTCGGATACTTTACAGCGACCATGGTCACGGGAGGACGGATCAATTTGTATGGAAACTTATTTTATATTATTTTATACTTTTAATTGCTTGGTTTAATTTATAAAAATATATGTCTCTACCATAAGCTTAACTAACTAATTGTTTTGTTTTAACAAAAAATATTTAAAAAATATTATATTATGTTTATCGAGAAACACGAGTGACAAAAAAAAATATCTGAAGTTGCAATACGTCGATATAAATATAAGTAAATAATTATTTAGATATGAAATAATACGTCTAATTTTCTTAAAACTTATTAATACAGTATGTATGTTTTTGTGTTTTAGATTTGCATACTGGCTATCATAAAACCATTAAGTTTTCACAAAAAAAGTCTGTATTTTTAATGAGTTCACACAATAATTGAAAAAAAAGCGCAACTCACCATTTCCCTTACTAAACGTCGCCAAACACACGATAAAGCTGGCTATCACCACCCAATTCATTTCACAAAGTCCTTAAATTAATCACGACACAAAAAAAAAACTTAAATAATACTACCGGTCGCACGACCACCTTCAAACGCGGCTTGGTCACTACTGAATACTGATCCTGCTTTGCTTATAATTCCCACTGACCAATGCAATGCTATCATACAGCCATATCGTATATTATTAATCGTCCCCTCATTAAAACCTGATTACATGGTCCATAATTAATCTCTCTGATTTACACAGACGTAAAATTAAAGTTGTTTAACTGTCTTTATCTATAATTTTAATAGTTCGAAACGCATAATATGGAATGTAATCAAAAAGTCCGACAGCGGGCGTGGTTATTAATGACCTCATATATGGAACTTTAATTCGGTGCCACCCAAATATTTACAATATTGTGGGAACCTGATAATGAACTAGAATAATGTGCTTAATAGGATTTTTTTTTCTCCTTATAACGGTTCTCGCCTGTTATTTTCACAAAGTTCTAAGTTTACGTTACTTAAAATAAGAGTTTAAAACTCGCATACTTTAGTGCCCAAATGAAATTCGCGGCACGTACGTAATTCTTAGCACGTATTTCTAATTTTTTGCTCATTAAAACTTTTTCAAAGTTTTATTTGCAAAGCCGCAGGCTTCAAAGGCTCGGGGAAAAAACATTAAGCCGCAGCTAGCAACAGACTGGCCAGTTCGTATAAAAAAACAAGAATAAATGCGGGAAAATGCGAATTCTAAATATAAACGGTTACATTCCAAAGAGAACAAGAACTGTCGTAAAAAGCGCAGTAAAGTTAGAGATTTCTTTACACGTAGCGATACAACTGCAATAATAACTTCGTTATATGTGACACTATTCCATCCACTCAAACATTATATTTATTTAGTATTCGTTTTATATTTAAATAACTATTTTATAACACGGGAAACACATACACAATAATAACCGTCCAGACCACAAACACTTGTACCATATTGTGTGTTGACGACGCATTGGCGCAACGGTCACAGAACTGGTTTGTGGCTGTTGCGCTGGCGGGTGCAGGTTCTATCCCCGCACGTGACAAACATTTTTATTGGCCATACAGATGTTTGCCGTGGTCTGAGTGTTTGTGCAGCCCTTGTGGGTCTCCCCACTGTGCCTCGGAGAGTATGTTAAGCCGTCGGTCACAATTGTTATCATGTACACCTGGTAGCGGTCATTACTCATAGTAACGGGCATATATCCGCCAAGCCGCATTGGAGCAGCGTGGTGGATTAAGCTTGATCCTTCTCCTACATGGGGATAAAAGCCTATGCCCAGCAGTGGGATATTACAGGCTAAAGTGAGCGACACGCGAGTCGAAAATGAAAAAAAATATATGATAATACTAAATATGAACATATAAATCAAAAATCGACCGATTTGTACCCTATTATACACATAAGAGTCTATTCATTATAATGAAACGACTTTTTCGGATTTTATTGCGACTTAAAATTTTTAAAAGACCGACGTTTCGGATACTGTATATTCTGTACAGCGACGATGGTCACGGTCACGTCAGGACTGAGATCAGACATCCTAACGTTACAAAGTGGTGCGTTACATTTTGGAGATTTTACGACTGAGGCGCTATTTAGAAACTGCCAGCATTTTTCTTTCAGTTTTATCAGCAGAGAGGTGTAGCATGAGCAGCACTGTGTCTGTACAGAGACCATCTTGAAGCACAACCTAAAAATCCATTCACAAATATTTTGGTCGCAACGGTTGTGCTTGAAATGCTATAGAGTAATTGCAGGATTCTGGTCTTTTACCAAATAGACTTCAGCTATATAAATATAATAGAGAAATGTATGTAACTATAGCAAAATAAGAAATAGTACAAACATTTTCTAAATGTAGAATTCAGAAGTATTTTTATGTGTCAACAATATTTACCTTAAATAAAATAAGTTACTACTGACCGCATCGTTTTACATGTAACGATTTAATAATAGAGATATTATATGAAATTGTGTATGTGAATTTTATCGTATCGTACACGTCTCGTTTATATGTAAAGGTATTAAAAGAGGAACCTTTGACGTGGAGCCGCGTCGTGCGAGCAAGATTTTAGATTAGCAAGATTTAAGATCTAAATTTAGGATTAGTAAACTTTATACCTAATTTTATATTCAAGTCTAGTTCATACACGTGTTTAAACTCTAAAGGACTTATTTGCCAATTTTGACGACGAAATATATAGTATAGAAAAAAGAAATGTGGTGAAAAAATAAAATATCGATCTCATAGCCTCTCCATTCATATCTCGGTTTGAGAATTTGGTCATTGTCTGGGTTTTTATGAGGTTTTTGAGATTTTTGTCCATAGGGACGTTAGCGTAACGGTCACACAGCACTGGCTTATGGCGTTGGCGGCTGCGGATTCGATCCCCGCACGTGGCATACATTCGTATTTACCATACAGATGTTTGCCGTGGTCTGGCCGTTTGTGTTTGTGAATTGTGTGTTTCCGGCCCCCGGTACAGGAGTAAATCCTAGTAGGGACCGTTGAAAAAAAAAATCTAATAGCAGTTTAGTTAGCGCTCCCCCTATATATATTTATTAGCTATACCTCACGGTTTTGTCCGCGTAATTTCTGATCCCATGGGTATAATCTCTAGAATCTCTAGCTATTTACATAAAAAAAAATCAGCCTGTAATATCCCACTGCTAGTCATAGGCTTCTTTCCCCATGTAGGAGATAAATCAGAGCTTAATCCACCACGCTGCTCCAATTCTGGTTGGCGGATATATTCCCTACTATGAGTAACGATCACTATCAGGTGTACATGATAACAAACGGGACCGACAGCTTACGTGCTCTCCGAGGCACGGTGGGGAGACCCACAAGGACCAACAACCAGACTGAAAATAAATATTTGTATAAACACAAATATACACTCCGAGCGAGAATCGAACCCGCGACTGTCTAGTAGAGCGGTCGTATTGACATACTGAGTTTTATTACAATAAGCTCTACAGTTTCTGTAAAGATGAGTAACAAAAATTCATTTATGCATCCACACAATTTTTCGCATTTATAATATTAGTCAGATATATCGTGCTCATATTTTCAATCTATATCTATACATCTACACTATATACAGTATATATATACAAACAAATAAAATTAGATTGTCTGTTTGTAATATTAAAATAACCGCTTTTTACTAAATGCATATGGATGTATACGCGGTACAAATACCAAAATAAT
Source organism: Melitaea cinxia (assembly GCF_905220565.1). NCBI lineage: Eukaryota > Metazoa > Arthropoda > Insecta > Lepidoptera > Nymphalidae > Melitaea > Melitaea cinxia. The sequence goes on along the minus strand of NC_059417.1, from coordinate 8,208,781 downwards.
ATTTTTTACAATTTTTGTCTGTCTGTCTGTATATTTGTTCCTGCTAATCTCTGAAAAGGCTCGACCGATTTTGACTGGACTTTCACTGGCAGATAGCTGATGTAATAAGGAATAACTCAGGCTACTTTTATTTTAGAAATGTAATTATTTTATAACTCTGCGAACTGAACAATAACTTTTTTGTTAAATTTTACGCGGTCGAAGTCGCAGGCATAGCTAATCTTTAATAAGATACGCAAACAAGCAGTCAGCCTGCAAGCTAACGCCTGCAATACGAAGAGCATTGCAAGCGTTATCTATCTCGGTTAGCTATAAGTATTAAATAAATAATGACCTAATTATATTTCACTCATATTTCTAATATCAGTTGATACACACCATAGTCTAGTTTCTTTACACGAAATACAGTTCGTTTTACTGGAGGATCGAAATTTTTTAATTTTTTTTTTTTTTATAACACTAGTTCGGCAAACAAGCGTACGGCTCACCTGATGGGAAGAGATTACCGTAGCTTATAGACGCCTGCAACACCAGAAGCATCGCAAGCGCGTTGCTGACCAAATCCCCAATCCCCACCAGGAGCTCTGGTCACCTTACTCACCAACAGGAACACAATACTGCTTGAAAAAAGTATTATTTAGCTGTGGTCTTCTGTAAGGTCGAGGTACTACCCCAGTCGGGCTGCTCCATATTTTAAGCAGGAAATTCCTGCTGTGCCCTACCTCAGCCAAAATTGTGCTTGTTCGAAATTCTACGGTCGTTTTGGGAATAAAATTATAGGAAATGGGATTATATAGATTTCCACAAAACAAAACACTGAATTTATTTCAAAATATTCTTTTTAATTTTCTAGATAACTCGTTATATGTAATTTACCCTACAAACTTTTTTTGCGTTCGACAAACGAAATCGCGTGAACTTAAGGAGGCCTTTGTCTAACATTGGACTGCAATAGGCTAAACTGAACTGAACTAGACTGACAAAGTGCTTCAAAAAACAAAAAAAAAGTGTTCTAAAAACAAATGCTTCAAACGAACTCTGAACTGTGATAGTACGCCTACTAATATTATAAAGAAGAGATTGTACCTATTTCAAAATATTTACAGTGAATAAACTGAAAAATTATTGAGCCGATATTAAAAATTCTATCACGAAGAGGATGCTACGCTATCACTGACTTACATATGTTATGCTATAATTTAAGGGGAAAACAGAATAACCAAAATTGTGTGGGTAATCCACGCAGATGAAGCCGCGAGCGAAAAATGATTTTTATATAAAGTAATTAATTGACTTCAAGAAGCAACTTTATCAGACTAAGAGTGTATGTATACTTGAGTCTTGCAAATAGTATCTCCACTTGAAAATAATTTATACGAAAGCATCTTAAATTATTTATGAATAATTTATTTTGATAAAAACGTAATAGAAATTAAAATATGAAATAAAACAGGTTCCCTTCTCGTGGCAATGATCTACAATCTTATAGACATGCATCAGTGACCTGTGTTCAAAAATGATTCACTCTTTTGCACTTATGAGCTAAACTTGTACCAGTAACTATTGGCGCTGACGCGTGTCTAGATATACCTACACGACTACCGATTTCAGACATGTTTTTGACTTTTTTAATACTTTTTAGAATAATAATTTCAAAATAATAATTGTATTTGCTCGCAAACGAAAAAAAACCGACTTCAATTACATCGACGAGTAATACAACGTAGATCGACGAAAAAATAGTCAAGTAACTACGCGTTATCAAAGATTACTCAAAAAGTTGTTATCAGATCTCGATAAAATTTATATGTGACCACATGATAAACATCAGCTTTCGATTAAATTAAATATTATCAAAATCGGTACACCCAGTAAAAAGTTATTGCGGATTTTCGAGAGTTTCCCTCGATTTCTCTGAGATCCCATCATCAGATCCTGGTTTCCTTATCATGGTACCAAACTAGGGATATCCCCTTTCCAACAAAAAAAGAATTATCAAAATTGGTACATCCAGTAGAAAGTTATGCGGTATAATACAACGTAGGTCAACGAAAAAAGCGTCAAGTAAAAACGCATTATTAGATATAACTCGAAAAGTAGTTATTAGATCTCAAATAAATTTAAATGTGACCAATTGACACACACCACCTTTCGATTAAAATAAAAATTGTCGAAATCGGTCCACCCGGTCAAAAGTTCTGATGTAACATACATAAAAAAAAAAAATAAAAAAAAATACAGTCAAATTGAGAACCTCCTCCTTTTTTGGAAGTCGGTTAAAAAATAAGGAAATCGCGAGAAAAGCTATCCTTTCCCCATAAAAAAAATACTTAGCCACAGTTCTATTTCGTACTAAATCCGCAGAATACCATATTAGTCGACGGCGCCAATTCGTCACAACCGATAGTGAAACACAATCAACATTTTTCAGGACGTTCCCACGGCTATCTCTGCATGTTCCGGCGTATATATCTGGTATATCCGCTATTGTTTTCAAAGAATCTCTTATGTGGTCGATTAGTAATTTTTCAACTAACTACGACAAGGATGATTAGAATAATAATATTTGTTTATACCATTAGAGTCACAAGCAATAGAAGGGTCCGTCTGACGGAAAGCGATAACTGTAGCTTATGGACGCCTGCAACATCAGGTGCATCACAAACACCTTACCGACCCCACTGTCGACTCTCCCCATGACCTCTGACTGTCTTTCTTACCACAATAACACAGCACAAATTTAAAAACAGTATTGTTTAAAATTGATCTTATGTAAGATTGGGGTACTTCCCCAGTTGGGGTCCTCCTTATTTCCAGCTGGATATTTCCACGACCTTCTCAAACACGGTTAATTTTTAATTAAAATTCGTGTGTTAGGATACTACAATTGCTACATGTCATAGCATGATTATTTACAGTTTTAAGGTTTCTTTAGTAATATATTATCATACTAAAAGATGTCCAAATAGACCTACTACCATACTCTTTGCTGTATTATATTGTTTAAAGAAAATATTTTTATGATATCATGTTTAAATGTTAAATACATCGCGGATACAATTACAAGCTTATCAGTAAATTAGCTTTGTTTATGCAATTCATTTTCTCACAAGAATATGAGCAGTTAAGGACTAAAGGCATGTTTAGAGTACAAAAGGGTGTTAAAGTTATCAAATACTCCACCATTATAAAATTGCGATAACAACCGAACCGTCTTATATGAAAAAAAAATGAATTTCAGTATTAGAACCGGTACTATAATGTGCTCATTAATTAATTATTTGTATAACTAAAAATCTATAGTAAATTATTTATAATTTAATAATTTATGTATATAAAGGATCTACACGACCAATAAAATTGTGTGTGTGGGTGTGTGTGTGTGTGTGTGTGTAACGTGACGTAAGCATTTGCATGTATATGACCATTAAATATACTTGTATTATTTTTTAATTATTAAAAGAAAGCCAAATATCTAAATTAACACCTAAAAACTTAACGCCTAAAACGCTTAAACTTTTAAGACGTCGAAGATTGTTTTTTTGAAACCATGAAGATATTTACACATAAATGTGAAAAATATCGCCATAAATAGGCCTTAATGAAATCTTTTGCGTGTTTAACGGCAAGCAATTTTCTTTAATCACCTTAAAACGCCTATAATCTAGATGCAAATCTAGTAATTGCTGAGTTTTATTAATGCATTTCAGGAAAAACCCTAAATAGCAAAGAAATCAATAATATAACTTAGAGTCGTCTGTTAAATTAATAGTGTAATGTGTATTCGCAATACCAAACTTAAAGAAACATGTCTAATGATTGGTGTATAAAACAAACCCTCATGAAATGATCACAAGAATGCTGACAGAATTTCTAGAGGAATCGCAATTTTAATTGATAAAAAAGCACTTCTATGTTCCGAATATAAGAGACTATGACTTATTTAATTTTTTTTTAAATATTTTTTATAGGTTTGCCAGAGGGTTTAGAGTAGTTAGTTATAGAAGACATACATAGTTAATTAACAGTCCTTAACACATTGAGACTGCAAAATCGTGTACATAGTCTGGGTACTGAGGTAGGGCACAGCAGGAATTTCCTGCTCAAAACATGGAGCAGCCCGACTGGGGTAGTACCTCGACCTTACAGAAGATCACAGCGAAATAATACTGTTTTCAAGCAGTATTGTGTTCCTGTTGGTGAGTAAGGTGACCAGAGCTCCTGGGGGGATTGGGGATTGGGTCGGCAAGGCGCTTGCGATGCTTCTGGTGTTGCAGGCGTCTATAAGCTACGGTAATCGCTTACCATCAGGTGAGCCGTACGCTTGTTTGCCGACCTAGTGACATTAAAAAAAAAAACATCGCAAAGGGAGTCTCCTACCAGACGGGTGTTGTGTCTGGCGGGCTACCGCCCCAACGATTGTTGTCGGGTTCTTGTATCTCAATCACTTTGATAACTTTGATAGCGCGATGTAGGATACGTCAGTTTTCTCTAGTTTATATGCCGCGTGATAGATGTCGCTACAGGATTACGCTTAGTACTAAGTATTTCGTTTAACTATATGCAATCATTGTAATGAAACAACTATTTCGAATTTTATCGTGGTTTATTAAGTTTTTTAGATGCCCAACGTTTCAAATACTTTACAGCAACCATGGTAAACCAAGATGAAATCCGAAAAATTGTTTCATTATAATGAGTGAAATTCGCGTAACCATAAGAAAACAATATATGCAACCAACTAAAATAAATGGAGTCAAATTAATTTTCTAATATAAAACGGAAAAATACCAATATTAATTCACATCACTTCATCATCACTTCAGCCTATCGCAGTCAACTGCTGGACATAGGCCTCCACAAATTAGCGCCAAAAATGGCGTGAACTCATATGTGTTGCTCATTTTCCCCGAATACGATAGATGCCACATGAATCACTTAAGCATATGTTCGAGTCTCAGTAATTACCTGCGGTTTAAATTATTTTGTACTCCAGGGCGCAGTGATTGAATGTAATATGATAAGTAAGGATATTTGTGCCCTTTGATCAATGCAATATTTTTCTCCCGCAGATTCTGCACTTAGGGTCCCCCTAACAGCGGAGCTAGTATATCAACTTTCCATGTCAGCTCTATCTTACACAGTCACACAGCGTTAACACATGATATCTCTCCCTATGATTGCAAATTATGCAAGTACCCTCAATAACAGTAATCATGTCGCTGGCAGCAAGAGCTCATTTCAATAATTTAACCGACTTCAAAAAAGGATGAGGTTACTCAATTCGACCTTATATATATATAATTTTTTTTAATGTATGTTAGGATAACTTCGTCGTTTATGAACCGATTTTGATTTTTTTTTTGTTGGAAAGGAGATATCCTAAGTGTGGTACCGTGATAAGGTAACCAGGATCTGATGATGAGATCCCAGAGAAATCGAGGTAAACTCTCGAAACTCCGCATAACTTTTTACTGGGTCTATCGATTTTATTGATTTTTTTTTAATTTAATCGAAAGCTAATGTTCATCATATGGTCACATATAAATTCCATTGAAATCTAATTACAATTTTTGGAGTAATCTTTGATAACGCGTATTTACTTGACTATTTTTTGTCTACCTACGTTGTATTACTTGTCGAAGTAATTGAAGTCGGTTTTTTTAGTTTGCGACCAAACACAATTATTATTTCATTACGGAAACTGTGGGAAAAAAAGTCCATCAGACAGAACTCATACGCCGAGTTGCACGAAACAAAATTAAAAAAAACAGGGCCAAAGCCAAATACAAGTCCAATACAAGTTCATCTAATTGGGAAAGGTATAAGATAGCTCGTAATCGCTGCAACAGGGCATGTAGAGACGCACAACGACGCCATATTCATAAATCTGTACTCGAAGAAACAGACCCTGCTAAGGTATGGAAATTTTTAAAATCGCTTGGTGTTGGCAAAATCAAAGACACTGTACCTTTTAATTCTTTTGACCTCAATGGTCTTAATAATCATTTCACAAATTCGTGTACTATCGATGGTACCACCAAGTCAAATACTATTGCACACCTTTCAGCCATACAAACTCCATTTGAATTTTCGCCCTTTAATTTTTATCAATTATCCGAGTGTGGTGTTAAAGAGAACGTACTAGCAGTTTGTTCTAGCGCAGTGGGCTGTGACTCCGTTAGTCGTAAAATGATTATCCCTATCATTGATCACATCATTCCTATCATAACACACATATTTAACGAATCCTTCTCTTCCAGTACTTTTCCTTCCTGCTGGAAAAACGCTCTAGTAATTCCCTTACCCAAAAAACCTAATCCATCTGAGTTTTCCGAATTTCGCCATCTCCATCCTACCTTTCTTGTCCAAGGTTTTAGAGCGTCTTGTACATCAACAGCTAACATCATTCCTTTCCTCAAACAACCTCTTAAATCCTTTCCAATCCGGCTTTCGGAGGGGCCATAGCACGGTTACTGCTCTTGTCAAAATTTCTGACGACATTAGACATGCTATGGATAACCGAAGTCTTACAGTTTTGGCATTACTTGACTTCAGTAATGCCTTCAACACTGAGGATTTCGATATTTTGCTTTCTGTCTTGCGTTCCTTTAATATATCTCCACCGGTTATTGATTGGTTTCACAGTTACTTGTATGGGTGCCGGCAACGGTTGCGAGTTCAAGATACTTTCTCTGACTGGGCTAACGTCGTTGCCGGCGTCCCGCAAGGTGGCGTGTTGTCTCCTCTCTTGTTTTCTTTATTTATTAATTCAATCAGCAAAAACATTTCTTCTATCTACCACCTGTATGCAGACGATCTTCAAATTTATACCCATTCTAAGCTGGCTGACTTACCCTCAGGTATCAATCAACTCAATAATGACTTAAATAACATTTACAAATGGAGCAACTCGTTCGGTTTAAAAGTCAATCCTTCAAAGTCCCAGGTCATTATTGTGGGTAGTCCAAAGTTGATTAGTTGTATAGACTGGTCACTTATACCACCTGTAGTATTTAACAATACAACTCTGAACTACAGTAAGAATGTTAAGAATTTGGGAGTAACTCTAGATCAGTTTCTCTCCTGGTCACCTCAATTAACTGAACTTAGTAGAAAGATATTTGCAGCCGTCGGGTCACTTCGTCGTCTTCAGTTCTTTCTTCCTTTACCTACTAAAATTGCACTAGCCCAATCACTCCTTTTGCCGATTCTTGACTATGCAGATGCATGTTTCTTAGATCTTACAGAGGAGCAACTGAATAAGCTTGAGCGACTCCAGAATCTTTGTATAATGTATATATTTGGCCTTCGCAAATACGACCACGTCTCCGATTTCCGCAAGAAACTCAAGTGGCTCCCGATTCGTTTTCGCAGGAATACTCATGTACTTTCCCTACTTTACTGTGTACTTTTCAATCCTGATGCCCCTCAATATCTTAAAGAACGGTTCACGTATCTTTGCAATTCCCATGAACGTTCCCTTAGATCTAATTCCAATTTACTTCTAAAAGTTCCTTCCCATAAATCCTCCTTCTATTCTAATTCCTTCACTGCTAAAGCTGTCCGCCTTTGGAATTCTCTTTCGCTTTCAATAAGACGTGCTTCTACTCCAGCCTGTTTTAAGCAACGTCTAAAGAAGTACTATATGTCCCTTAACATACAATAATATTCAGAATTTTAACATGCATATTTTATATTATCAATATATATTTTACAATTATACACGTATATTAATACTATTTTGATTATTTATGCATGGATATTTGTACTTGTATGTGTATGTGAATGAATTAAGGAATCTATTATACACTATTTTTTTATTCATCCTTAAGGATATTGTACACTTCCTATCCGTCACTACTATATCATGTCCTGTGCCCAAAGGTTATCTGGAAGAAATCGCTCTTCAGCGATAAGATCGCCTTTGTACATCTTTTTGTTGTAATTACTACTGTTTGTTTATATTTTGGTGTACAATAAAGAATATATTATTATTATTATTAAAATTTAAGTAGAGATTAAACTAATTTAATCACTAGAATTTCATACAATTCTTGCGATCAAATTAGTTTAATCACTACTTAAATTTTAATTTCTTTTTGTGCAACTCGGCGTTAGTGCCGAGGTTGTGGTACAAACAAAAATCAACCACCTTTTATCTCACTTATCGTTATCAACAATTAAATTTAATTCAATAGCTTACTGAAAAGCCCCTTACTAGCTTAGGTACAAATGAATACTATTTTTTCATATATTTTTTGCGCTATTGTCCTTCTATATTTAATTCATTTACAAAAAACTATATACATGGAAAAATTTTGGACCATATTATCCATTGATATACATTCAGCCTGTAACATTACACTGCTGGGTATATGCCTCTTTCTCCATGTAGGAGAAGGATTAGAGCTTAGTTCACCACGCTGCTCTACTGCAGGTTGGCGCATATGTTAGCTACTATGAGGACCTGGCGGAGCAGCCGTATGGCACACGCGTAACGGCTGCCTTGCGCCCGGTCCTTGAGCGGTGGATGCGCCGTAAGCGCAAACCCCTCACCTTCCGTCTGACGCAGGTTCTTTTTTTTTTTTTTTTTATGTCACTAGGTAGGCAAACAAGCGTACGGCTCACCTAATGGTAAGCGATTACCGTAGCTTATAGACACCTGCAACACCAGAATCATCGCAAGCGCGTTGCCGACCAATCCCCAATCCCCCCCCCCCCCCAGGAGCTCTGGTCACCTTACTCACCAACAGGAACACAATACTGCTTGAAAACACCCACAACACACCCAAACTACCCCAGTCGGACTGCTCCGGTTTTTTTTTTTTTTTTTTGAACAGGAAATTCTTGCTGTGCCCTACCTCAGTTAATTATTATTAAAAAACTACAACTTTAAGATATATGTACAAATAGAAATAACTCATAAATATAGTAAAATTTGCTTGTAACCAATAATAAGGAATCAAAAGCTCTTAACTATCCGATAGAGTCATCCTTCAAAGTGCATAATTCACGACTTTTGAAACAGACCCTTATACTCTTAAATTAAAGATTTTCAATGGTACATAATAAAAGACTATGGTGGTTTAACTATTAATGCTACGTAGAATGGTGAAATGGAATAAGTCAACTTCAATTTGACAATTTGTCAAGTCAATGACGTTGTCAATTGTCATTCAGAATTCTGATAGTGGCAGAAAACAAAACAACAAAATGTAAATTATAAAAGGATCGTAATTTAATATTGAATTGTATTATACCGAATGTTGTAAATATATATTTTTCTTAACATCAATATTTATCAATTGTGAGGATACCGCTGCTTGTTGCATTAATTTCATAACCGTAAAAGTTACGAAAACTGCTTGCAATGGAAGAAGGAAACTCAATAATTTACGGACTTGAACATCAGGTGTTTATTTATATTTCTATTAACATGACTATTAAATTTTACAAGGCTACCTCCTATAATAAACAAACAAACAAACAAACGTTTCACACTCAACGGCCCTAACTAGGAAACAGAAATTGTAAAAATAAATAATTATTTGAAGTAAACAAAGCAAGTAAAGGTAATCTTGTATCAATCCTATCCCTCACACATTACATCCCGCAAGGACTTTGTTATCGTTGCAAGTTGCACCGTGTAAATCGTTATAAAAACAGCATTGAGTGCTAATGATCAATTTCAGACTAGAGCCTTATCTCCTCAATATGGAGAGAGCGACGCAATTAGATTCCTGATCGGCACACAAAGCTTGAAGCCGAACACGAACCAAGTGCATGTTGTTGAACTCGAGGAAGATACAGGAGCCTTACATACAAAAGTAAGTTTATTTATTGTTTTACTAAATAATCTTCCATGCTTGGTAAAAGGCAGTAAACATTGTATACTTCAGTACATTTGTTGTACTGCTTCTTTAAGTTTTGACATACATTTATTCCAAGAGCCTGTTTCACCAGTTGTGAATAATGCTATTTGAAAGATGATACAAATCATGGTCTTATATACAGGTCAGGAAACTAAGCCGAATTTTAATGGTAAGAGATTTGTACGATAATGTCATAACTTTTCGTTCACGTCAACGCCCCTGTACGTCACTGCTATGTGTGCGGTCACGTGGTGCGGTGAACACCGTGCAGTGTGCACGCCGTTTGAGTGACGCTTCATTGTAATTTGTAATATTTTAAAACATAAATGCGTGACGTGTGATGGAAAAAGAGACAGAATGCTATTCTAGCTTTGTTGCACAGCCACCAAACAATCGTCATGCCTCTGGCAGTTGTAAACAATTAAGCCGATGTACCCACGACTGTAGTTGCCCCGACCTAAATAAAATAAAAAATACCATTTATTTAGTTCAAACTCAAAACTTTGTACTCAATTTTCATAGATATACATTTTTAAAATTTACTGCCTTTTAGCTAAACATGGCAATATAAATAATGGTTGATGCAATATTTTTAATTATTTTGTTGCTTGTTCAGGTATTTAAACATGATATTGGAGAAATCTGGCATCTCCGCTGCTCTCCGCACGACACAGCTACGTTAATGACCACACACAATGCGTATGATCCAGACACTTCTCAATGTACAATGGGTGTGTCAATATTTAAACTACCAACGACTGAGGTGATTTTAAATTTCAATTAAAAGTAACATAACTGATGATAAGGTAGCTTTGGCTAATCTGTAAAATTAAATTTATTTCAATTTGAGGTTTCATTTGCAAAGAAATTTAGCTTTTTTGATGTAACAGTAGTAGCTAAAGACAAACATTTAAAAAAAATTAAAAGAGTAAGATGAGTTTCTTGCGTATTCTTCTAAGCAGAATTTACGTTCAGTATCGGTTGTAGGTTCACATTAATATAATTAATTAATTAATGCCTAGTATAATTATATACCTAGTATAATATATTACGTACTGTGTGGCTACGGTACTAAAGAATACAGCCACCCCCTCTCTTCCCGTGGGTGTTGTAAGAGGCGACTAAGGGATAACACAGTTCCACTACCACTTTGGAACTTAAAAACCGACCGGTGGCGGGATAACCATCTAACTGCTGGCTCTGAAATACACAGGCCGAAGACGGGCTGCAGCGTCTTCGGTACGACAAAGCCAGCCCTGCGGTCACCAACCCGCCTGCCCAGCGTGGTGACTATGGGCAAAACACATGAGCTCACGTTATTTTTGGCGTAAACTTGTGGAGGCCTATGTCCAGCAGTGGACTGTATAGACTGTAATGATGATAATTATATTTTGTAAAACACTGATTTGTGAATGCTTTGAAGCCTAGATGCTAGAAGAAGAAATATTTATATTGAAGGTAATTCCAAAAGATATGGATGACCTCAGTGCAATACAGGGCAGAAATGCAGAGGATATGGAACTCTTGAAAACTATAACACCAGAGGTAAGATATTTGCTATATAACAAACTAGAACTAAAATCTCTTACATATTTTTATTAATAAAACTAATATCTATCATATATCAGAGGCTAAGTTTAAGTTCACTTTTCCGCCAATTCCATGTATGACAACTTCGTTTGTTATAATAGGCTTAGTTTGAATTAGATAAAAACATAAATTATTTTTAAGGAGCTAGCATTGTATTAGAATTGACTTAATATTAATGAGATGGATCCAATCCTTCATAGCGCCAGTTTTTATTTGTAGATAATTTTAATTATGGAGATGGCCACTTGAAAATCATACCTTCAATTATGTTACCAGTGTTTATTTATCTAATATTGTGATTGTGATTCTATGATTGTCTGTGATGTCAGCACTGGCAGCTTAGATAAAAAAAAATTTTTTTCAGAAACCAGAAGAAGAGATACGCTGCGCCGAATGGCATTCAACGGATTCTAATCGTATAGGCATAGTTTTAGATAACTATGTCAGTATTCGTGATGTTAACACGGGGTCTCAGGTGATCAGTGTCGCCCCAGAGGGTCGCGCTAGGCTCAAGTTTACTGGGGGCAAATGGAGCCCACAGGGACATTGTCAAGTAAGAAATTATTTATTACTCATTAGAATAGTGGAACGCGTATTGTTAATGCTGGGGCACAAAAATATAATCGCCCTAGCGAGATGAATCTAATTAAAGTTTACTGGCAGCAAGTGGAGCCCACAGGGCGTTGTCGAGTAAGAAAGTATTTATTACTCTTCAGGATAGTAGAACGTATATAGTTAATGCAAGGGCACAAAGAAATAGAGTTGCCCCAGCGAAATAAACCTGGTTCAAGTTTACTGGGGGCAAGTGGTGTCCGCAGGGCGTATTAAGAAATTATTTATTACTAATGAAAATAGTAGAACGCGTATAGTTAATGGGGCACAAAGAAATAGAGTTGCCCTAACAGGGTTCAACTGGTTCAACTTTACTATTGGCAAGTAGATTCCGTAGGTTAATTTATTAATTATTTATGGTTAATATTTCTTTTGCAGTTTGCAGTATTACAAGATACACATATAAAGTGCTTTGACACAAGAACAGACTGTGTCAAATCTTCTTGGAACATAGACAACGCGCACCGACAGCTAGCAAGAGATATTGACTTCAATCCTAACAGGTAAGTAGACTGGTCGGTTGGCTATGATATTCATCATTATCATCATCATTTCAGCCTATCGCAGTCCACTGCTGGACATAGGCCTCCATAAGTTCGTGCCAAAAATGACATGAACTCGTGTGTTTTGCCAATTGTGGTTATGATATTGATTTGCTTATATTATTTATGATTTTACAGACCTATGAACGAGGAATAACTTTACCACATATTATTTTGCTATATCCCAATGGGATTACAGCGTTTTCGTGATAGCTCCCAGACAGCTTGACAATTACCGTTACATTTCAACGAATTCACACAAAACCTTAGACTCAAACCTTCCTCACGAATATCTATCTATTAGCGAAAGCTGCATGGATAACCGTTCCTTCGTTGTGTTATGTTTATCGCGGACTGACATACAGACAAACACGTAGGTGGTTCTCCCCTCCTCTCTTATGACCGTAATGTAATTAATGAACGCTCCCTAAGCGGATATTGTATGTCTACTTACATACTAACTTGTGACTTTAAAATAATAAATAAAATTAAAAAGTACTGTATTTCTTGCACATTTAAGATAAAAATACATTTTTCAGAATGGATCTCAACTATTACATATTAATAAACTTCATTGCCTTTTACAAACTTAAAAACTTATTCTTTTTTTTAAAATAAAAATAAAATAAAATCAAAAATAATTTTTAAAGGTAAAAATGATGTTTTATTTTTCTGTAGACAGTTCCACTTGGCGAGTGCGGGCGACGACGCCGCGTTGAACATTTGGGATTATAGGAACAGCAAGCAACCGATATTCAGCAGAACTGATCACTCGCATTGGTATGTTATTATGCTATCTCTATCCTACGGTTTACCCCTAAGTAAGTCCTAATATTTTTATCTAGGTCTTTCTGCCATTGTATGGTATTTAAACATCAAGTTTTCATCAATGCTTCAGTAGTTGTGTAAAAGAGTTGACAAAATCTAATCGATTGTTTCGTATAATATTTTATACTTGACTAGCCCGTTGGGGCAGTTTGTAGTGACCCTGCTTTCTGCTCCGAGGGTTTTGGGTTCGATTCCCACCCCGAGTCTGGGTGTAATATAAATATTTATTTATATATTTATATATGTATTATTTATAAGTATGTTTATCGAAAAAAAAATATGTAGCTATATACCAGTCGGCTGTTACCTTATAACACAAGCATTAAGTTGCTTACTTTAGGAACAGACGACCGTGTGTGTATTGTGTAGATATTTATTTATTTATATATACTGGTAGTCTGTCACACAGATTTATATTACCAATAGCGTCAAGCGAAGTTCTGGTCCTCTTCCTTAGGAACACAGGTTGATAATTTTGATAGAGATATTTTATATTTTATCGTGTAATTTTGTAAAATACATATTATTATAATTTTCTGACTGTGATATTCCGTCTCATTCGGAAAGTGCCTTTTCCTTATTAAAGGTACTTTCCCAGTCGATTTGCTCCAAATTTTAAGCAAGATATTGGAATTTGGCAGGATTTCAATAAAAGTCACGTTAGATTTCTGATAGAATGCGATTTATAATTTTACACAACCAGCGCTTGACACATAACGAAAGGAAAAGAAAGGGCGCCACCCGTGTCAGGAAACGGAAACAAATGCTTACATTTATGATGACAATTTTAAGATAACACATTTATAAAGACAGTTACGGTCCATCTTTCAAATTTACATTTATTCAATACAAGATGTTTTCCGACGTACCCTAAAATTGTACAATATATTTTTATTGTAATAAACAGGATATGGACTGTGAGATACAACACTTATCACGAGCAACTCCTACTGACCGGGAGCTCTGACGCTAGAGCCCTATTGACGGCAGCGGCTAGTATATGCGACTTAGATGATGAAGGAAAGCGTTTGAGCCAAGTGTATGTATCTATTTTTATTTTATAGACTTAGTCTTCTCGAGTGGTTTCATCCATATCACATTTGACTATGGTTTCGACGATAGTTGTCAGCTTTAAATGTTCAATAGATATTGACTAGTTTTGTCAATTTCAATTTAATGATGTTTTGTTAGTATAAAGATGTGCTTTACGGGTTCTTGATAAATGTTTAAATATATCTGACGTACAAGGATCCACAACCACCTTGGAACTTAAGAAGCCGACCGATGGCGGGATAACCATCCAACTGCTGGCTTTGAAATACACAGGCCGAAGACGGGCAGCAGCGTCTTCGGTGCGACAAAGCCAGTATTGCGGTCACCAACCCGCCTGCCCAGCGTGGTGACTATGGGCAAAACACATGAGTTCACGTTATTTTTGGCGTAAACCTGTGGAGGCCTATGTCCAGCAGTGGACTGTATAGGCTGTAATGATGATGATGATCTGACGTATAAGAGTATCCAATGATAGATGTTTCTGATACGATATTCGCGACCTATCAATCCAAAAGTTGATGTTTAATAGTTAAAGCGGAAGCGGGTCCTGGTGCTAATTAAAATATAGTGAAAAAAATTGTGTGGGACCAATTTTGTTGGCCTCCCCCCCCCCCCCCTCCGCTAGTCAGTACAGTCCAGCTCACGGCCGTAGGCTGGAGGACGGCGTGCTGCAGTCGTACGAGCAGCACGAGGACTCGGTGTACTGCGCGGAGTGGAGCGCGGAGCCCTGGACCTTCGCCTCGCTGAGCTACGACGCGCGCCTCGTGCTGTCGCGGGTCCCGCGGCACTTCAAGTACAAGATCCTGCTCTGAGCTGGCGGCTAATAAATTATTATCGTGTATTCGGTGCTTTTCATTTCTATCCCTAACTAGTTGACCGTTCCTGCCGCCATGTTTCTTTGGCAAATATAGCGTTTTTTTTTTTCTTTGATATTTTGTATTACTCTTGTCCTGACGAAATTGCAGAGGATTATTCGATTAATAATTGTGTTTTATGTGTTAATGAAGTGTCAAATATTAAAAAAATAATAATAATTTGCTCGCAAACGAAAAAAAAACATATTTGAATTACATTACTTTATAGTAATACAACGTACTACCCTTAGTAATACAACGTAGGTAATAGAAAAAAATAACTCAAGCAACTATGCATTATTAAAGAAAACTCAAAAAACCCTCCTCCTTTTTGATGTCAGTTAAAAAGGATATAATATTAGAAAAAAAAATATTAAAATATTGTTCACCGTGTTGTGGAGTACATAAAGAGTTATTTCTAATAGTTGTAAATGTTTCCATATATTTATCTTTTACTTGAATCATTGATTCATTTTTATAGATGACATCATAGTATTTATAAGGATAAAATCACCAACATTTTTATACATACACTGTAACTTAATTAAGTTATAGTACACCGTACTGTGTGGCTACGGTACTAAAGAATATAGCTACCCCCTCTCTTCCCGTGGGTGTCGTAAGAGGCGACTAAGGGATAACACAGTTCCGCTACCACCTTGGAACTTAAAAAGCCGACCGGTGGCGGGATAACCATCCAACTGCTGGCTTTAAAACACACAAGCCGAAAACGGGCAGCAGCGTCTTCGGTGCGACAAAGCCAGCCCTGCGGTCACCAACCCGCCTGCCCATCGTGGTGACTATGGGCAACACACGCGAGTTCACGTAATTTTTGGCGTAACTTGTGGAGACCTATGTCCAGCAATGGACTGTATAGGCTGTAATGATGATGATAATGATGATTGGTACAGCCTGTGAGAAACATTTACTAAATCAAAAATATATTTATTCAAATAGGCTTCAAAACCTTCAAAGGAATTTTTTTAATTATTTTTAAAAGTGAAGCTACCACCGGTTCGGAATGCAGGTTCTTCAGAGAAAACCAGTCAGTTGCCTTTTTTTAAAAATATTTAATTATTTTTTTGTGCAAAAATCTTGCATGAAATACAGTGACACTAAGTCCACACATATTTTCCAAACACTTCAAGAAAACTTAAAAACAGGTTTTCAATTTATTATAAAATTAAATTACAATGTCGACCAATGCGTCCTGCCTGTGTTAACATACGAAGCCAAGACGTGGACACTGACGAAGGGACTGGTCCGCAAAATTAAAGTCGATCAACGTGCAATGGAATGGGCTATGATGATGAATGAAACTATCCGCGAGAGAACGAAAGTAACCGACATAGCCGAGTATCGCAGGACCGACGGTCGTTAGAGCAGACGGGTCCTGGAGTGGAGACCGCGTCTTGGTAAACGCAGTGTGGGACGTCCTCCGACCCGTTGGACTGACGATCTACGTAAGATTGCCGGTGTAGGCTTGATGAGGATTGCGGAAGACCGGGATGTCTGGCGCGAACTTGGGGAGGCCTATATCCAGCAGTGGACTGCAATAGGCTGAACTGACTGACTGAAATTACATATGTAATTGACTATCTATATTCTAATCTTTAATTGTTATATACAAATCTTTTCGAGTAATCAGTTACAGCCATGGATTGTACCTGTTGCGCTGGCGGTTGCGGGTTCGATCCCCGCACATGACAAACATTTGTATTGGCCATACAGGTGTTTGCCGTGGTCTGGGTGTTTGAGCAGTCCTTGTGGGTCTCCCCACCGTGCCTCGGAGAGCACGTTAAGCCGTCGGTCCCGGTTGTTATCATGTACACCTGATAGCGATCGTTACTCATAGTAGAAAATATATTCGCCAACCCGCATTGGAGCAGCGTGGTGGATTAAGCTCTGATCCTTCTCCTAGAGGAAAGAGGCCTATGCCCAGTAGTGGGATATTACAGGCTAAAGCGTAAATCTACCACCGATTAGCACTTTTGGAATCCTTGATGGTACCTTTTTACTTTTTGAAATCAATTTTAAACAGTTGCTTGATCGAATTAAATATAGATATTCCGAGGTTTAGTAATTGTTATAGTCGCGTGCGACGGCGAGCTGAGCGTGATGCTGTGGGGCGGCATCATCGAACCCGTCGACTGCTCCGACTGGGCCTCGCCACTGGTGCCGGTGAGCAAGGCTGATGTTCCTTAAGAATTTGCGCTGATTATAAGGCAACGGTTAACCCGAATTTACTGATCGACCGCTTTCTTTTACCCAGAATTGAAGACGTCTTAGATTAAGCGGGTCGGCTTATTTTTCAAAAATTGACCTATCACAGGCGTATAATCAAATAGAGCGCGATGAATCGAAGGAGTATACAGTTATAAGCACACATAGGGGGTTATTCAAGTACAATAGATTAGTTATGGCTTAGCATCGAGTCCAGGCATTTTCCAAAGAATTGTGTGTTCACTTTTAGGCAACATACCTAACGTAGAAATTTTCCTAGATGACGTGAAAATGGGGGGGGGTAAAAATAGAGTTGCACATATAAAAGCATTGGAAACAGTTATTGATCGGCTATATAAAAATGGTTTGAAACTTAAAGCTATAATAAGTGAGAATCTAGATTCAAGTGATTATAGAATTGGTTTGAGGCTTGAATAAATTATCTACAATTGTTATCGAGTAATTAGTATTATTTTCCACAATACAGGTGCGCAATTTACACAGCTCGCTCCGAGGCTCGAGAAAGCCTCGCCGTGTCGGCGTCTCTACGTCAGCATAGAGCGCAGCATGGCACTGTACGGTGCCCTACGGTATTGTGCGTTACGAGCGATCTGCCCTGGGTACTCCAAGCGGAGATGCTCGCGAGAGTGCACGCGGCGAGATTGAGCCTCAGAGCTAGAGGACAAGTCGAGAGTGCGGACCGAGCGACGGACATCAGGGCTCAAGCTCAGAAGGCCCTGATGAACAAGTGCGAGGAGAGTCTGGGGTCTCCGGCGGTGGGCTCAGCGACGGTGGACGCTATACGTCCCCACCTAAGTCGCTGGGTCCAAAAGCGGCACGGGGTGCTGACCGTCCACCTGACGCAAAAATTTCCGTCCATGGGTCGTCGTCGGGTGTGGCAGAGAGCGGGATCCCCCCGGTGACCGAGGCGGAGCTCTGTGCAGCCGTCAGTGCCGCTGTTAGCAGAAGGAGAAGATATATATATAAATAGCGCTATCGTTATAAACAGCGCTATCGTTATAACCAGGCATCGTTATAAAAGCGCATCGTTATAACGAATAGCGCATCGTTATAAATAGCGCATCGTTATAAATAGCGCTATCGTTATAAATAGCGCATCGTTATAACGAATAGCGAATCGTTATAAATAGCGCTATCGTTATAAATAGCGCATCGTTATAAATAGCGCTTCGTTATAAATAGCGCATCGTTATAACGAATAGCGCATCGTTATAGATAGCGCTTCGTTATAAATAGCGCCTCGTTATAAATAGTGCATCGTTATAAATAGCGCCTCGTTATAAATAGTGCATCGTTATAACGAATAGCGCATCGTTATAAATAGCGCTATCGTTATAAATAGCGCATCGTTATAAATAGCGCATCGTTATAACGAATAGCGCATCGTTATAAATAGTGCATCGTTATAACGAATAGCGCATCGTTATAAATAGCGCATCGTTATAAATAGCGCATCGCTATAACGAATAGCGCATCGTTATAAATAGCGCTTCGTTATAAATAGCGCATCGTTATAACGAATAGCGCATCGTTATAAATAGCGCCTCGTTATAAATAGTGCATCGTTATAAATAGCGCCTCGTTATAAATAGTGCATCGTTATAACGAATAGCGCATCGTTATAAATAGCGCTATCGTTATAAATAGCGCATCGTTATAAATAGCGCATCGTTATAACGAATAGCGCATCGTTATAAATAGCGCATCGTTATAAATAGCGCATCGTTATAAATAGCGCTATCGTTATAAATAGTGCATCGTTATAACGAATAGCGCATCGTTATAAATAGCGCATCGTTATAAATAGCGCATCGTTATAAATAGCGCATCGTTATAACGAATAGCGCATCGTTATAAATAGCGCTTCGTTATAAATAGCGCATCGTTATTAATAGCGCATCGTTATAACGAATAGCGCATCGTTATAAATAGCGCTTCGTTATAAATAGCGCATCGTTATAAATAGCGCATCGTTATAAATAGCCAATCGTTATAAATAGCGCATCGTTATAGATAGCGCTATCGTTATTTTCACGGCCTCAGGTAGTAATTTATTAAAGTAGGTAGGGTAAGGTTAGTAATTTATTTATCAAATCCCGTGTCCATGTCAATTGCGACGCCATTTTTATTAGATACTTTTTTAAGCGCACAGATTTTTTTAACCTTCCACCTTTTTACAATCAGCCCTTCAGCTTTAATTAAATCTGTTGAACTTTTTCTTGGACTTTTCGGAATCAGCACATCCTACAATGTGCTATCCCTCAAATTATTTTATATTCATATTTTATATTCATTTAACTTCAAATGGAAGCTATTCTTGATCTCTTAAGTCGAAATATACTATTATCAGTATCCATTAGAGTTCTAGCCAGTTGGTTTTCGTGCCGGTCTAATTTATATTTGTACGCTTTACAGGAAATATCAATCTCCTCCTTGATTGTGGGTATTTCCAAGTATCTGTGTATTTCTTTATTTTGGGTAAACCAGGGAGCATTACTTAAAGTTTTGAAGGCTTTGTTTTGAAACCGTTGAAGAATATCAATATTGGAGTTGCTGGCCGATCCTCATAGTTCAATTCCATACATCCATACTGGTTTTATAATACATTTATGGATCAACAGTTTGTTTTCTAAACTGAGTGAAGACTGTCTTCCAATTAGCCAGTACAGGTTTTGTAGCTTAAAGTTTGCCTGATCTCTTTTGGCCTTTATGTGGTGCTTCCAGGTAAGCCTCTTGTCAAGGTGCGTCCCTAGGTATTTGACTGTAGTATTCTGAGATAGGACAGTTCGATCAAGTGTCACTGGTGGACAGTCACCTCTTTTTCATGTAAAAGTAACGTGGGTAGATTTTGCAGCACTTGCTTTAATTCTCCATCTCCTCAACCATGATCCAACCTTTTCTAGGTGCCTTTGGAGGATTTCCGATGCTATGCAGGGATCCCTATAGCAAGATAGTACTGCCGTGGCATCTGCGTAGGTAGCAGTTAAAACGTTATTGGAAGTGGGTAAGTCGGCAGTAAAAACTGTGTACAATACTGGACCGAGTAACCGATCCAAACTAGTGTTCTGGTATAATATTTTGCTCCTCGAGTATCGAATGGAGCCTTAACTAACTTATATGTATGTATGGTATGGAACGCATATTTGAGTGCTGTGTGCTCGCAATATGGCGGCATGATTAAAAACATGCAGTTGTGGAGGTTGTGAGTATTAAACATTTCGCTTCGGTTAGAGTAATATTTAGTTCAACGTGGACTCCCGTGACTTTTTCTTTGCGTTTTCAACAAAACGAATGAGAGATATTAACTTATTAACGGAAAGTTCATCAAGTTCTGATGAAATCCGCAATTTGACATTAACAGTTGTTTTTTCAAATTCCCGGCGCGTTTTGATCTAAGCCAACTCTGACCTATATTTTGTGAGCGAAGTGGGTGCGATGTGGTCGTGAACAGTGACGTCCACTGTCCCGTATTTGTACGATAATTTAAAGGAACGACTTTTTTTAAAAGTCGTATCGATACTTTAAAAAGTGCTTTTTAGTTTCTGCTGTGTGGCTACGGTAGTAAAGAATATAGCCAACCCCTCTCTTCCCAAGGTTGTCGCAAGAGGTGACTAAGGGATAATACAGTTCCACTAGCACCTTGGAACTTATAAAGCCGACCGATGGCGGGATATCCATCCAACAGTTGGATTCCAACTGCTGACTTTGAAATACATAGGCCGAAGACGAGCAGCAGCGTCTTTGATGCGACAAAGCCAGCCCTGCAGTCACCAACCCGCCTGTCCAGCGTGGTGACTATGGGCGAAACACATAAGTTCGCGCCATTTTTGGCTCGAACTTGTGTAGGCCTATGTCCAGCAGTCGACTGCGATAGGCTGCAGTGATGATGATGATGACTTTTAAAAGTACATTTTTTTTCTCGATACTACTCATAAGTATATTATCGATACTTAGTATTCAATTGTCCGTGTCCCTAGACATTTTTTTTTCCAAAAATGTACATACAAATAATACATACCTATATGTATCTGTACAAATAAATAAAATTGGAATGTCTGTTTGTAATATTAAAACAACTGCTTTTTTAAACACATATTAATGTATACAAGGTTTATATACCAAAATACCATTTTTAAACGGTTTTATTTAGCTCACCCCGTTTGCTTTATTTTTTATTCTTGGGTCAAATTTAGTAATTCAAATTTTACCCTCTTCCTGTCAACCGATTAATCTGAAATTTTGTATACACTTTGGATTTTGGTGACAATACAATTATGTTTATTCATTATCATTATAAATTCAAGATGGCCGCCGCTACAAAATGGCGGATAATTTATGTTTTATTAATCCCATCAATATGGGTATCAAATGAAAGGGCTCAACAAGCAGAATACAATATACTATAAAAAATTGAAATCCAAGATGGCGGCCGCTACAAAATGGCGGATAACGTAGGTTTTATCAATCCCATCAATATGGGTATCAAATGAAAGGGCTCAACAAGCAGAATACAATATACTATAAAAAATTGAAATACAAGATGACGGCCGCTACAAAATGGCGGATAACGTAGGTTTTATCGATCCCATCAATATGGGTATCAAATGAAAGTGCTCAACAAGTAGAATACAATTTACTATGCAAAATTGAAATCTAAGCTGGCCGCCGCTACCAAATGTCTGATAACATTTTTTTATCAATCCCACCAATATGGGTATCAAATAAAAGGGCTTGACAAGAAGAATACAGTGCACTATACAACCTCAATATTTAAGATGGGCCTTGCAATAATGAAGCACTAAATGAATTAAACAGAATGCGAAATAAAAACTAAAAACTAGAAAATAAAAATAGGTAAAAAAACTTTTTAAGTTAAACGGTTTTATGTTAAACATACATTGCAATGTTTAAGATAAATGTACTAAAAACCAAAAAATAATAAAATAGATACAGTCGTGGGAATTATAAACATATGCATAGACTAGACTAAAATAAAACCGTGGGGCACGTCAATTGTCTACAAATTATCGACTTAATGTGCGATAGAAGAATCGTTTAATTCGTCGTTAAAATAGGCAGTTGGCCCGCAGACGGTGAGGAAATTACTTACTATTTTCTTGCTCATGGAAATTCCAATAGTTATACACTCCATGTAAATAAAAGAGATGTTTCAACTAGTTTATCGTTGGACATTCACACTGCTAGCTGGCGAGGAATCGTTTCACTGCTCGTAGTTTGTCTTTAATCGACAAAACATATGATAAAAGTACTACTCGCTCACCACTATGAAACCCTAAAACTCGCTTATAATCGAGCTTGCTAGCTTGTTTCCACATTCTAGCCCTACTTATCACACGTCCATCGTTGTCGGTTGAACAACTGCCTAATTATAGTGTAACATTACAAAACAAACATTTTAATCAACGATTGTAGACAATTGACGTGCCCCACGGTTTTATTTTAGTCTAGTCTATGCATATGTTTATAATTCCCACGACTGTATCTATTTTATTATTTTTTGGTTTTTAGTACATTTATCTTAAACATTGCAATGTATGTTTAACATAAAACCGTTTAACTTAAAAAGTTTTTTTACCTATTTTTATTTTTAATTTTTGTCTCTGTCTGTTTGTTCCAGCTAATCCCTGAAACGTCTGGACTGATTTTGACGGGACTTTTACTGGCAGATAGCTGTTGTAATAAGAAGTAACATAGGCAACGTTTATTTTAGAAATTTATTTTGTAACTGTGTGAACTGAAAAATAATTATTTTTAACTTTCATGTGGACGAAGTAGCAGGCACAGCTGTTACTAAATAAATATATATATATTACAGACTTAGTTTGGGAATTGAACCCACAACCCCCAGAGCAGAAGCAGCGTCACTACAAACTGCGCCAACGGGCTAGTCAATTAATTCAATGATAAATGAAACTTGAACATTGTTTGCTATTTTATAAATAAAGAATACTATTAAACGAGCAATTCTTGTATATATATATATATATATATATAATCTGAATCTCGGAAACGGCTCCAACGATTTCCATAAAATTTAGTATATAGGAGGTTTCGGGGAAGATAAATCCATCTAACTAGGATTCATTTTTAGAAAATGACGTTTTATCCCTGTTTTTAGGGAGTGAAAAAATAGCTACAATATCGTTAGAATACGAAGGTAAATTTCGCAACTGTCATTAAAGTTGTAATAGCTCGGTGGGAAATCGGCCGGTCGGGATCAACCGAGGAGATCATGGTTCAAATCCCAATGTTCCTGATCAATTATTTTTTTCCTTTTTTTTAATTGCACTCGTTATTTTAAAAAAAATATTATTCATATTTTATAAATATGTAATTCGAATTTAAATATGAATTCCAAAAAACACGATTTACTAAAAATACCGAGCTAGGCTCGGTCACCCAGGTACTAAAGAATTAATTGTATAAGGTACAATACAAGAAACTTATAAATGAAACAGTAACTACATAAATAGACTTTTATTAACATTTAAAACCTCTCAGAGGCCCTTTTAGCCACCGACCTCAAATTACCATACACTTTTGAAGGCGGGGAACCCATAATTAAGTTACATATAGCTCGTCGGGCCAAGGCTATATTTTGGTAACTACCTAAGATATGAATTTTTGAGTCAGCCAGCACTATTCTAGTTTTTGTTACATTTTCAATGGTAAATTTCGTGCGTCCTGCTTTGCCTGCTAATCTTCCGATGGCTCTCCCTAAATGATCACCTTGCAGTGTCTTAACATCTTTTACTTCGAATGATTCCACAAAAAGATCATCTAATCTCAGTAGGGCTAATGCATCTTCAACGTCGAAGCCGTATATGAAAGCCTGAAAATAAAACAAAATAATAAATTTTTTATTGTATGTAATTGATAAATTAAAATTATTAGTAAGATCAAAGTTCACTTTTTTTTAACTGAACAGTTTGTTTTACAATATAAAGGTGTCAAAAAAAGCAACACTGCCTGATGGTAAATAGATACCATACCGATGGAAATATTACAAACACATTAGCCTAAACATGTCATGATAAATGTGCTTTTTTCCAATATGCAAAAAATGCTATTATCTTAAACATGGATAGGTATTTAGTTGCCTACTTTGGCTATGTGTGAATAAAAAAAAACATTACCCTAAAAGGAATATAATATGCAAATATTTAAAATAACACATTTAGGCTAGAATGCTGCAATAGCCAATAACTGTAAGCAATGCAGAGATCTGCCAAATAATACTACTCCAAGTGGTGATGGCACCAAAGGCTGGCAAAGGCAAGGCTCAATCTGTTACCAGTTATGGACTAAGTAGCTACGGTAGGACCTATAAAACACATTTAAATAATATTTATGCTTTACAGTTACGTTTATTAAAAACCATTATCCCAAAATTTAAAAATAAAAGTATCTTGAATGAAAGTGATATTTTTAAATATTGTAATGCATTTACATTGGTAAAATTCAATATCCTAAATGAAGTTAATGATCCTTTTTTATTAATCGAAAAATGTAGACCCAATACCATAAGAAATATTCAAAACTCAAAAAAAATTGTTATACCGAATGCTAGAATTTCTTACGGAGCTAGAATGTTAAACACTATTATACCTGCATTTGTCAATGAACTTCCCGAAGACCTACAAAAGTTATACCTGGACAAACGCAAATATAGAAGATCATTAAAAGAACATTTATTGAAATCTTTAAGCGTTTAATAGTCACTAAATTTTGGTAATTACCTTAGTTTAGATGTAATTGCTATAATATGGTATGGTAGGGAATAGATATTGTATGATAATATGGTATGCGACACGGCAGCTTGTCCGGATAAGCTCTTGTGAGTTTTCGTGGCAGGCTTATGTATAAGTGTTAAGTATGTATTTTTTGTATTTTTGAACAAATAAAAAAAAATGTATTCCTGTGGTAAGTAAGGAAGCCAGAGATATTGGGGAGGATCTGGGCTAGGGATGGCAATGTGCATTTGTTTACCATCAGATAGGCTGTACACTTATCACAGGTATTGCCAAGGCCACCTCTGTATTGTTCTCAAGACAGTAGGTTTTACAGACAATAGGCTTTAAGCCTCTCATACAATTTTGTCATGCAACCTTGCAGTTGCACTTAAGAGCTTTTTACAATTGTTGCTCCCAACAAACAAAATTTTAAATTTTTGATATTATTTCACATATTAATTAGCCATATATGGTAACATCGGAGTGCATAGTGGGGTCACATTAAATACAAGGATGTGAACACACTTCACTGAGTAACGAGATTAACAACCACACAGGGTAAACCCAAAGATAGGTAAATTTAAAGTAAAATGTAACAGTAGAATTATGAAAAAAGACTTGTGGTAAAATATATATTGTACAAACATTCTGCTCATATTCTAGAGGACAGCGTCCAGACCTAATTACAACACTGCATTTTGTTTCTATTTTTGAAATTAAATTTCGAATTACCTTAACAAAATCAGCAGCTTTCTGTAAATTTGCAACGTCTCTCGTCTCCGGTCCCACTCTGATTTCCACATTTCGTGTTTTGGTGTTGAATCTCACTTGGAGCTGTAGATGTTCCGTAATCGGTGTAAAAATTTTCAACCAGTTTTCTCTTAGAGGTGTATACCTGTGAAAAATAAAGACAAATTATTAAAATATATATTATTAATTATTATTATAATAATTTACTTGTAAAGGCTTTCGGCTATTTATTTTCTTGTAACTATCATTTAAAAAAAAATTATGATTTCCATTTTAAGGTTATACCTGTGAGCAGGTACTGCAACTTTTCTCATATTAACTTTAGATTCATTTGGTTCAGCATTTTTCTTCACTTTCTTTAGCTTTGATCGTTTACTCTTAGACTTCTTTTGACCTGTTGTTTGTTCTTCAACTTCCATAATTTCGCCAGGTTCTGCATTTTGCTTAACATTTTTTAGTTTTACAGGGTTCTTTGCTGGCAAAAACTCATCTACATTAATATTTTCGGTTTCCATGTTGCGTTATTAATTAAATTCTCGCCACTTTATGTGTGGACAAATAAAAAACGTGCTAGTTTTTGTTATTAAATAATTTTCACATGGCTCCAGATCACTGCCACAGACCAAAAGAAATGTTTAGTTATATTGTCACATAGATTAAACAGATATTGTCATGTCTCAAAATGAAAAAAAAATGGTAATAAAATATTACCAGTATTAAAATATAGCTTTCTCTCATTCACTGTATTTTTTTTTTTTTGTAGAGATAAAATCAATACAATAAAAAATTAAATTTAACACTAAATTATACCTATTTAATTATTTTTATGTTATGTAGTATGTAATTAAGTATCGTAGTTCAAACTTTCAGAGTACTTTGACGTAATTTACATATGTCAAAAATTTAATGAAGATGTTATGTCACATCTCCTAGTACAATTTTTGTTATTATGAATTAAAGAAAGGTGAGAAAAGCAACCTAATTCTTTTTAATATAATTTAATAAATGAATGAGTTCTAATTATATATTTTTTACAGTCAAGAAAGAACATGGCGACTTTAATTAGAACCACTTTAGTCAAGTTCAGCCCTCAAGGTGGAAAAATAGCAGGATGTACGGTCATTCAGAACAGGACCATAATGGGTAAAACTCTTCGGGAGTCCCTTGGACCTCGTCCACCGAAGCCTCCACCATTTGACTATGAGAACAAATGCTACGGCTGGTTACGTAGTCTTGTTGACCGAACGACACATCGATTCGATGAAAACTCAAAAGTTCTAGTAGTAGAGGGCCCTGTAGCTGCGGGTAAGACAACATTCGCCGCTAGTCTGGCTGAGGATCTCGGAATGAAGCATTTCCCCGAAGCCAATATGGATATCCACTACGTCCGACCTAATGGTGTCGATATACGTATGTTCGACAAGGACATACCAGAAGACACGAGAACTTTCGACCATGTCAACTTTAATCTCTCACCGAATCACCGTCTAGCCGGCAACTTCCAAATTATGATGTACATGGCTCGATACAGCCAATACATTGATGCCCTGGCTCATTTACTCAATACTGGCCAAGGTGTTGTTCTCGAGAGGTCTCCATACTCAGACTTTGTCTTCCTAGAAGCCATGGTCTCTCAGAACTACATCAGTAAAGGTGTGAAGTCTGTGTACTATGAATTGAGGGCTAATACGATTGAAGATCTCATGAGACCTCACTTAGTCATCTATCTTGATGTGTCTGTTAATAAGGTATAAAAAGTTTATTTACTTTAGTAATTTCGTACTACTCATTTAAACAAGATTTCAGTAAATAATTAAATCTGATAAGAATCATTGTTGAAAACAGTGGTGTTAATCTTTTCTCATCATATAAACATCTAATACTAATTTAATTAAGTAGAAATAATCATTTATTGCCTTGCCTAAAGGCAATTGACGATACTAGATAAATTTGGATATTTTATGTTGTATGAGAAAGTCTATTTAACAAGAAAAACTAGATTTTAATACATTATGTTATACACGAGAAGTGGACAATACTTACAAAGATCAGTTTGGGTCTTATCCATAACTTACCATAAAAATAGGTCTATTAAAAAAAAGTTACAATATATATAATTTGTTAATTTAACAAAAGTAACAGTAAAAACCTAACCAGATATTATTCTTGTACTAAATACCTCACAATAAAAATTAATAATCAAGCAAATTTACAAAAAAATAGGTACAGGAAGCAGTCAAGAAACGTGGCCTAAAACATGAAATGGAGGGCAAAGCTCTTACAACACCATTTTTAACTGAAATTGAACATCAATACAAGAATAAATATCTCCGAGACATATCGACCCACGCGGAACTGCTCGTTTACGACTGGAGTGGTGGTGGTGATGTAGAAGTTGTAAGTATTTGAAATTAAGAATTTAATTATTCAGATTGGACAGGTAGGAAATGTCTTGTACAAAATTTGAAGCAGCCTGACTGGGGTAGTACCTTACAAAAGATCACAGCTAAATTTCCTACACTGCTCTTAAGTAGATTTGTGTGTTGTTATTTTTTTATTATTTATAAGCAGGGAAAAGACCGCTTCATTGATCTGTCAGTGATATGAAACAAACTCTCACCTAACTAATTTGTCATATCTATCATTCATAGGTCGTTGAAGATATCGAGCGTCTCAACTTTGAGCAGTACACACACCGTGAGGAGCCTAAGATGAAGGACTGGCGTCTCCCTCGTGAGATGGAGTGGGCCGACCAGCGGATGTTGTACACCAACTACAAGAACTACCTGATGAACCTCTTCAACATACCTCGGTATGACGTACCGGAGCTAATCACTGATGCTGATGATGGATATTTAAGAGACAAGGTAAGGGAAATATTTTTATTTTTTAACAGACTTCAAAAAAACGAGGACGTTACTCAATTCGACTGTATATATATATATTTATGCATGTTCAGGGATAACTCTGTCGTTTATGAACCGATTTTTATAATTTTTTTTATTTGGAAAGGAGATACCCCTAGTTTGGTATCATGATAAGGAAACCAGGATCTGATGATGGGATCCCAGAGAAATCAAGGGAAACTCTCGAAAATCCGTATAACTCTTTAATGGGTTTACTGATTTTGATGATTTTTAATTTAATAGAAAGCCGATGTTTATCGTATGGTCACATTTGAATTTCATCGAGATCTGATTACGACTTTTGGAGTAATCTTCGATAATGCGTATTTACTTGATAATTTTTTTGTCTACCTACATTGTATTACTTGTCGATATAATTGAAGTCGGTTTTTCTTCGTTTGCCAGCAAACACAATTATGAAACATCAATTTCAAAACAAGTCAAGTCCACTTAAGAGCCATTTCACAAAAATCGGTAACAATCCGCGAAATTGTAATATTTTGACGTCGTTAATCTCAGTGGTGGATGCAATAATGTAATTTATATTCTTGAAATATAATAGAGCAACCTTTGTTGTAGTCCATAGTCAGATCAGAATTTTGATTTATATTATGTGTATAAAATTATTAACCTTTTCATCAGCCTCCTCTCCCTGGGTAAACGGTCGCAATGTATACTTTGAAGTCCTACTTTTCAATAACCTCTACGTTGAAACCATTTTAAAAAAATACGTAATATGTGGAATATAATTTTGTTGCGCACTATCGCAGATTTTTATTCAATTTGTATCTCTATTAAACGATAAAAAAAAATTTAAAGTTACGAATATTTTCCAAATAAGTACAATTTTAAAAGCGATATTTTTCTTGGAAAACTAAGAAATTTTAACGAACTATCTTCATCAAAGTAAACTTACATCATTAAGGAATACAAAAAAAATAAAATAAAATAAAAGATGTAATCATTTTTAATACATTTTATATTAAATAATAAAAAGATAGTATATATTACCACGCATCAAGCCCAGTAAATCAGTCGAGCGCTAGAGGTAAGGTCCACGCCAAATTGTGTGCAGCCGTCTCTTTCGCTCACACGCGCCAAGCGCCTGTTGTTATAGAAGATAAACCGCATTTGATACTTTCATAATAAAATATAAATAAAATAAACATATTACGAAAATGACTGTAAAATAATATAATGATAATTTCTGTAAACAAATGTATAATTTAATTTTCTTTTCTCACATTATCAATACAAATAGGCATTTCAATCTGTTTGTCTTGTTATTTGTTAATTAATATGTTTGTCGGTGTCGATGTCATAAAATGCTATTTTATTCATATCGTAAATATTAGATTCATTCGTAAACTGAATAAACTAAATCAATTTAAAAAAAATTGTTTCATAAAATTGATTTTTTATTTTTATTTTAAATTTATTGACTGTTGTTATATAACATACTTGAAATTTTTAACAAATTAATTATGTAAAAAACATTTTATACCATAGTTATTAATTTTTATTCACTTCAGCCTATCGCAGTCCACTGCTGGACATAGGCCTCCCCAAGTTCGCGCCACACATCCCGGTCTTCCGCAATCCTCATCCAGCCTACACCGGCAATCTTACGTAGATCGTCGGTCCAACGGGCCGGAGGACGTCCCACACTGCGTTTGCCAAGACGCGGTCTCCACTCTAGGACCCGTCTACTCCAACGGCCATCGGTCCTGCGACACAGATGACCAGCCCACTGCCACTTCAACTTGCTAATTCTGTGGGCTATGTCGGTTACTTTCGTTCTCTCGCGGATAGTCTCATTTCTAATCCTGTCTTTGAGAGAGACCCCAAGCATAGCCCGTTCCATTGCACGTTGAGCGACTTTAAACTTGTGGACCAGTCCCTTGGTCAGTGTCCACGTCTCGGCTCCGTATGTTAACACAGGCAGGACGCATTGCTCGAAAACTTTTGTCTTCAAGCACTGCGGAATCTTCGAAGTGAAGACTCGACGGAGTCTGCCAAAAGCCGCCCAGCCCAACCGAATCCTCCTATCGGCCTCCTTCTCGAAGTTGTTGCGGCCTAGTTGGATAGTATGGCCTAGGTAAATATAATCCTGAACAACTTCGAGAAGGGTACCATCGACCGATACCGGTATCGGTATGACTTGGTTGTTAAACATAACTTTCGTCTTATCCAAGTTCATACAGAGACCGACACGTCGGGAGGACTCGTTTAGGCCGGCCAGCATTTGGCCTAACTCATCCAGCGTCTCCGCAAAGATGACAATATCGTCGGCGAAACGAAGGTGAGAGATGAATTCACCGTTGACGTTGATGCCCCGTTCCCCCCAATCCAAGGTCTTAAAAACATCCTCTAGCGCAGTGGTAAACAGTTTCGGTGATATTACATCCCCCTGTCTTACCCCGCGCCGGAGGGAAATAGGTCTTGTTATTTGGTCATTGACATGAACGGTCATCGTCGCCGCGTCGTACATAGATTTTAGTACCTCGATATATGCCAGTCGATATGACATCTCTGCAGAGAGTCCAGGACAGCCCAGGTCTCGACGGAGTCGAAGGCTTTCTCGTAGTCCACAAATGCCATACACAGCGGTTGATTATATTCTTCCGTCTTTTGGATAATCTGCCGAACAGTATGGATGTGGTCCACGGTGCTGTAGCCATTTCGAAACCCAGCCTGCTCTGGTGGTTGGAATTCGTCGAGTCCTCTGGCGAGACTAATTTTTATTATACATTAGAAAATGATCAAGATGGTCTTTTGGTTGTCACACTATACTTACTAGCACAAAGATCGCGCGATGCGACCAAATTTACCTAAACTTGCAGAGCGTAAAATTGTGAAATGGCTCTTAACATTAGAGGCCCAAGTATACTTTTGAAAAACTTTTTGTAAACTCATTTGTATTATTTGTATTTGACTATTTTTTTTTTAACTACGCACTTAAAATTATTTTTAAGAATTTCTATCATGTATTGGACTTGGTTTAAATTAAATTAAAATTTTATTACAATCCTCAGTAGATGCATTTGAAAAAAATTTTTTCAAGAACTTTTCATTTGGAATTGTCTACTTTTAAAAATTCTCTCATTTCTCTCTGTCCTTATTAAAAAGTTATGATATAATTATCAACATTGACGACAAGACTTGCATATTTTATAGGTCATCTATGAACACCCAGCTTTCGAATACATCGAGGGTTACGGCAAAAATGATGCAGGGCAACTGTTCAAGAACAAACTGCCGAAATACACAGAATATATATAAAATAAAAATGTAAAATGTAGTAGCCTATTAAAAATGTTTATAAATTATGTTTTTTTTTTTATTATCTGTTCCATTTACACTATATAAAGCCCGTAACTAAAATGATCAAGTTTATATATTTCAGCACTGCTGTTTTTTTTTTAGTAAGTAATAACAGGCTGAATCTTTGTGAGTAGGTTTGGTTCGATTATGTCGCCCAATTTAGGTATCATCTTTAAAAATAGGGGGTAGCTATTGTAGTGTGCAGCTATAAAACGTGTAGAATCCGGTTATTTAGAACATAATTATTTATGGAGACCTTTTATGATGGTAACTTGTCCCTTGTACGGAGCCGGGAAACCGAGAAAGAGCTGTACAGACTAGAGACTTGTTCATAGAATCCAGATGAGAGAGAAAAGATGGCGTTTGGGAAACGATAGCAAAATAAAAAAAGTAGGTAATAATTGACAAAATATACAAAAAGCAAAATGTATTTTTTCAATGATCTTTATAAATTAAACGACGAAATAAAACACATGTTCGTCAGCAATTTATTTTATTATAAAAGATACATTTAAAATGTTTACAAAACAATAATCTTTCGCTTTACAAATAGCACCACAGATAATTATTTCATCGTATTCCTCATGTGCCTATCTTAATATATATAAATCTCGTGTCACAATGTTTATCCTCAATGAACTCCTAAACCACATAACCGATTATAATAAAATTCGCACACCATGTGCAGTTCAATCCAACTTGAAAGATAGGCTATATTTTATTTCGATATATATAATTATTATTTTCAAGAAAAAAAAATAAGGCGGTACGGAGTTCGCCAGGTCGGCTAGTATGTTTTATAAAATTATATTTCTGTAATTGATGCATGAAATTTATTACAATTCATTGGTGCACTCATTTATTACAAATTTTGAAACAAGTCGAAGATTTGTATTTAAAGTTTCAAGGGCCGGTTTCACCAGTAGTGGATAGTTTATTCTGCACATAAGTTACAAATAGACTTTAACCGCAGGAGGAAAAATGGGCCATTGGGACCTGTTTCGCTTCAATTCATTAACTACAACTTTTAGTTTAACAATTGCGAATAGAAATATTCTATAAGTATTGTGAAATTCGATGATGAAAATGAATAAAACATACACTTTTATTTGTTGACACAGGCCCTTAGTGAGTGAAAGATTATTACATAACAGTCATTTAACAGAATGCCTAACTTGAATTAAAAAATAAGTTCGTAATGTATTTTAAATATCATCTGAATTTCCAATTTTAGAAAAAAATTATGCACTGCACAATAAGTGATTTTACTTTTAATATGCAAATATAATGGAATGTAACACAAAAATAATCTGGTAAGTACATTTTTAATTATCATCAATTTATTATTATTATTAGATGTTTCATTAAAATCAGTCATAAATTTATATTTAATTTGCAATAAATTTTATTATTTATTTTTATATTTAAATGCAAATAATTGTTTAAATACATATGATATAGCAAAAAAGATTTGAAAAATGTATAATTTGGTTATTTATAAAATGTCAAAATCTTCCACACTAATATTTTATTAATTGTTTTCATTATTAATATTTTTTTGATTTTTTTTTTGAAACTTTTTTTTGTTTGTTAATATTGGCAAGGTGTTATGTCAATTAAATACCTAAATTCATACCATAACCATGGATTAATATTTTTTACATCCATCAAACATAAGTTAATAAGTTAAAGGGAAAATTAATAAAAAATAAATTCAAACGTAATTAATTCGGATAATTGGTCAAATTTTTATTAGAGTTCGCAACCTAGATGTAACCTCCTACATGGAGAAAGACGATTATGTCCAGCAGTAGGATGTTACAGGTTGAATGAATCAACGAACTTAAACACATTATTTTTATTTAACGGGGTTAAAAAACGAGTGTGCTGTAGATTACACGACTGAAGTAAAACTTCTACACATTAGTCCTGCACTGTGTCATAGATATACGAAACCTCTCTCTCTTTTACTCTGTTCGCCTCACCCGATCACACTTTTCGTAACGCTCTCGTTACGCATTCACCAGCTTACTCCCAAAGTCAAGCGTGCGTAAAGAAGTTTTACTTGACAATTTCTGAGTACATAAACTCAAAGAAAAACTATTTTTCTCATTTATGAAAGCACGTAGTTACGAATTCTGATAATTTAGTTATGTAAAATCAACGATAATTTTTATAGCCAATATTTGACAGTATGTTTAATAAACTAAAGCTGGCACGTACTTACTACAAATTCAAATATTGCGCTTGTAAAATGTGATCAACATTACAAATTATCACTATCCCATTCGCACACGACCTTGCATCGAAAAGTGACAGAGACAGATAATGAATTGTTTAGCTTTCCGTTATGAAATATAGTTTTTAGTTACGTATTTGGTCAATCATCTTTTAGTTACAGGTTTATTTTGATCATATTTACTTTGATGTACCATATATTAGAACATAATTTTCAAAGATAGTCAAGTCCACTTTACCACAATCCGACTTTTAAGACAATATTTGAAAGCATACCCACTCAATTGTAATAGTCTAATTGTAAAAACTATTTATCAGGTAATAAATGTTTCAGTCCCCAGTAAAAGCACGTGTTAAATTTGGTTGAAAAGCCTAAATTGGGGATTGATTTTAACTTTTTTTTCTGTAAAGGCTCAATCAGTTAAAAGTCAGATGTGTGAGTGAGATGTAGCCATTTCACAGCTGGCCTAGGACTTTTTTCTCCATGTAGAAGTAGGGCTAGAGCTTAATCCTCAAGACTGCTGGTGCACACTGGTTGGTGGTTTAACAGATTTGAAATTTACCTCCTAATATATGTACCAGCTTTATAATAGCATCTATATTTATTTAATTACA
Organism: Melitaea cinxia; assembly: GCF_905220565.1. Lineage (NCBI taxonomy): Eukaryota > Metazoa > Arthropoda > Insecta > Lepidoptera > Nymphalidae > Melitaea > Melitaea cinxia. The sequence goes on along the minus strand of NC_059417.1, from coordinate 8,173,596 downwards.
TATCAACTAAATATGGTGAGTCCAGGGCTCCCAAGCCAGCGGCCACACCTCCCTCATTAACCTCAGCCAGCTTTGTGCGAAGCATATGTCCCGCTTGACGATTGCAGTAGATTTTCTCTTTGGTCCTATTGAGCGTATTGTGATTTAATTTTCTTGTATTCATAAACTTTAGTATTGAAATAATTGACAATATTATGCTAAAATTATAATTCTATTCAACTGAGGTAGGGCAAAGCAGGAAATTTCCTGCTCAAAATATGGAGCAGCCCGACTGGGTAAGTACCTCGACCTTACAGAAGACCACAGCTAAATAATACTGTTTTCAAGCAGTATTGTGTTCCTGCTGGTGAGTAAGGTGACCAGAGCTATTGGGAGGGAATGGGGATGGGGTCGGCAACGCGCTTGCGATGCTTCTGTTGTTGCAGTCGTCTATAAGCTACGGTAATTGCTTACCATCAGGTGAACCGTACGCTTGTTTTCCGACCTAGTTACATAAAGAAAAGATACCAAGACCAACCATATGGTTGGTTTCAACGATATCTCAGATCAGTCTTCCTAGTCCGATTCATGTGAAAGCGTGTGGACAAAGTTTCAAATAATTTCCTATACAAAACAGCTTCCAGAAACATTTAGATAATTTAGAAAATTTTGCTCTTCATTTCTTCCATTGTCTCTTGGAAACGGTCCAAATAAATCCAAAAATAGCTTACCCAATAATAACACCAAATATCCCTAGTTCTGACACTAAGTCGGTGAGGGGCGGAGGAATTGCTGCACCAGGTCGAACAACATATCCCGCCACCTGAATAGAACAATACACTTATTGCTAATACTCGTACTTTATGCGCTGTAATAGTTTAAAGCGTTTTAAATACAGGATACTCGAATAAGATTCATTTTGCTCATATCCTGTTGTGTAGCGTGGTGCGCACGTCGGCGCCGTACACGTTGTCGATGTAGAGGCAGGTGACATAGAGGTAGTACCGTGGGAGGTAGGATGCGCTCCATGAGCACGTAGGCGGCGCGCTCGCGTGAGCGGCGCATGCGCAGCAGTGCGGTGCGCACGTCGGCGCCGTACACGTTGTTCCCGCCGCCTTCGCGCTGCGGCTTCAGCACGAATCTACATACACAGACTTATTGTCACTTTTATGATTTTTTTTAGGGGAAAAAACTATTAATTCAATGCCAAAAGTACTTGATTCAAATCTTCTTTTGAAGAACTCACACCGTTCATTGCATGTTCGCCGATTGTTTACCATTCAAAATCTCGCATGCCCAACGATTAACGCTTCTTTTACGCTGTGAATCTTAGTTTAGTCTAGCACAACATCTATCGTCCATCAAACGTAACTCTATAGTATCCCTAACTCGCTAAATTGCTCTGGTTACGTACATAGTCGCCTATCAATTACATCACACTTGTAAGCAGAAGATAGATAAGTTTGGAAATACTGTTAGGAATTACAAAGAAGACAATCTCTGAGCATTCTCCAAAGTTACATCGATTGCTCTTTTCTTGCACTCAAATTTCAGGTAAGTACGATTAGTGACAACTGCGGGGCCAAATAGGCGTACAGTCTTGATGGTGAGTAGTTGCCAAAATCACAAGAGGACAACAATCCTCCAGCTAAGAAACCTTTCTATTCCTTTCTTGAAGAATTCCACACTCCTCAACAAAAGCCTGAGGATAAAGTGTAATGATAGTCTGAGAAAGTGTCTCCGAAATTGCAGTGTATCTGATAATTTAGAATGTAAAGTGTGAGTGATGAAAAGGTTGTCGATATCGAGCAGTACTATAATTTAATACGGCCATTGGTATCATATTAAATAAGTCTTCGAAACAATACATTCTGCAAGTTTTAGCAAGTCTAGAAGCGGTAGAACACGCTTAAGGAGGCAAGTTTCTGTTGTGATTGAAAAGTATGTCGTATAAATTTGCAGTTGTCGAATATTATTTTAGCTTATCATTGAACCGTCTCATTATGTCTAATCTTTTATCCGAGCTCTCCCACCCAGAGATGACAGCAGTACTCCAATTAGGGACGAACTTAGGATTTTTACAACTGCAGTCTTTACTCCGGAGTGCAATACTATTTCACTCCATTAAATACACAAAAAACTTCATTGCTAGTTACTTTTAAGTAGCGCCAGAACTGTAACGTCACTATAAATATTGATATTTAGGATTCCAATGCGAGGGTAGACAAAATATCGAAATAGTAAATAATGGGTTTTTAGCAGTGAACACAAAAACATTTTTTTTGCTAGAGTTGCATCATCAACATCGGACAGAATCAAGAATCAATAATCGGAATGCATCATCCCGACCCAAATCAAATTATTTGGATAGGATGTTCTCGATTTTAGACACTATGTTGGCAGCTTTTTTTATAAGGATAATACGGAATGAGAAATGTTTTCCCGGCCCTGATATACATCACTAGTACTAATAGCAATGATAGATAGCATATTGTTGTTATGCAATAGTAAAATTGCCAACATTCGATACAACAAACATTGCGTACAACACGGGCGCAAAAATTAGAATCGAACGCTATGCTTTTCTATATCTTAGCTAACTGCTATTGTGAAGCATTTGGCTCTTATTGGAAGAAAGTTATGTGTAAGAGGTACATACACTAAGACAGTTATACGATCGGCCAAAGCTGTATTGACAATCGCTGATCAAATCATGCCCCTTTACGTGTCAGAGAAACTTAGTGTTCCTGTAAGTAGTGTAATAAGGTGGCCAAAGTTCTGAGAAGCCGACCCTACGGCAATGCGCTTGTTATGCGTCTGGTGTTGCAGACGTCCATAAGCTTCCATAATCGCTTAGGTGAGCCGAATTCTTGTTTGTCGACTTAGACCCTCCAACCTTTTAAAGTATATAGTTCAGTTTAATTATATTTTGTTTTGAATGCTATAAAAAACATGCTTATATTGACGACAGACACATAGTGTGGTTACAACTCAATAACAAACACTCTTAATCTACAATGAATTATACTGAGAGTATAAAGGCTGAATTTGATGCTGATTATATAAAAATAAAAATTCATAGTAGAGACTACCTTTCAGCATCCTCCAAAGCCATCTCAACCGCTCGCTCGCCACTCTCATCGAAGTCCAGCGAGTAGAGTCCAGTGAAGATATCTCTCACTCGCTCAGTGGCTGAGCCGGCTACGAACTTCTCCAAGATACCTGGAGCTGCTAACGCCTGTTGAACCTTCTTCGTACCAGCCAGCTGATAGTGGATCGACGGACATTTTATTGCTCTGTAATAAATTAGTTTGATTATTTCGTGTAAATGAAAAAGATGGAATGATTAGGAAATAATGAGAGCTATTAACAGAACTTGTAGGAGAAAAAGGGAATGACACCTTTATGACAACGTAAGTACGATACCCGTGATCACAAACATAGCTATTTAAGCATATGTAACATTTCATACGGCACTAAAGAATTTAGCCACCCCCTCTCTTCCCGTGGGTGTCGTAAGAGGCGACTAAGGGATAACAAGGTTCCACAACCACCTTGGAACTTAAGAAGCCGACCGATGGCGGGATAACCATCCAACTGCTGGCTTTGAAATACACAGGCCGAAGACGGGCAGCAGCGTCTTCGGTGCGACAAAGCCAGTACTGCGGTCACCAACCCGCCTGCCCAGCGTGGTGACTATGGGCAAAACACATGAGTTCACGTTATTTTTGGCGTCAACTTGTGGAGGCCTATGTCCAGCAGTGGACTGTATAGGCTGTAATGATGAATATTTCATATATTATATATTTTATTCATGGTATTCAGTTGTTTTCTTTTTAGAAGATAGGGTTCCAACATCACAAAGCTATAGACTATTGGCTAGTCTGTTGGTGAAGTGTGTAGTGACCCTTCTTTCTGCTTAGGGGGATGTGGGTTCGATGCCTGCTCCGAGTATAGGTGTGACATTAGTATTATTTATATGTATTTATCGAAAAAAAAAATATATATATACACAGCTATATTTGTGTCCCTTCTTTCTGCTCCGGGGGTTGTGGGATCGATTCCCGCCCCGAATCTAGTTGTAATTTAAGTATTATGTATATATATATTTATCGAAAAAAATATGTATCTATACCTGTCGGCTGTTACCTATAACACAAGCATTAAGTAACTTACCCCTATGGTAAGTAACTTACAGGCGACCGTGTGTGAATTTTAAAGGTATTTATTATTCATATATTTATTTGTTTAAACTTACGATGATCTCTCGACCCGTAATCTTGCATCCCATTCCCTTGAGGACGGATACTGAGCGGGTTCATAACCAGATCGGTAGTACACTACCGCCACCGGTTTACCGTCTCTGAAAGAAAGTATACGGTTTTCTAGTCCAAATACTCACATGTGACATGTTTTTTTTTTTCATTTTTGAGCAAACAAAATTATTTTGAAGTCGGTAAAAACATTTCAATACAATACAAAGATAATACTTACAACATTAACTGTTTCTTATCATTAAGGGTCGTCTCTTCATAAATTTCGTTAAGCGTTTTTCTATGTATCTGAAAATTTAAAATTCTATAAATACATTCGGAATGAAAAAGCAATTAAGTAGATACCGCTACTAGTTATGCTACCACAAATTACACAAAATTACAATTAGAAGTCTTATCATTTTTATTTATATTCTAAAACAGCTGTTTTTCTTTTAATTTAATTGTTGTAATCTAATATACTCCATTTTTGTAATCGAAAACGTTCTGTAAATATATTTTAAAGTGCAATAAAGAATACATATGTATATATAAATATTAGTTAGAAGCCTGTTAGATTTTTTTGTTAGATTTTATAAACACTTCACACTCGACGGATCCACCACCAACAGGACTTATTTCTGTGTCAAGGTCAAGCACCCAGACCACAACAAACATATTTAAGACCAATAGAAATGTATGACGCATACTATTTTTATTCGGGGATCGCACCAGCGACCACCATCACAACAGCCATAAGCGAGTGTTACAACGATTTCACTAATGAGTCGTCAAAATCAAAAATAACTGATTTAATATTATTATTATACGATACGTACATAATTAAGGAGTGCTCCTGCATTGAGAAAGAGACCAATACCCTGAAGTAACAGATTGAATCAATAATTGAGCAGTGGGAGATAAAAGGTTTATAATTACCATTATATCCGGTCTTTTTTCCGATATCTCGAACTCGTGGAACCTCTGATCGCAAATATTGTAAGAGATTTCTTCAACAACGAATATCACCACAGCTGATGGTACCCCGAACAAGTCATACGCTTCGATTATACCCGAACACAGACCAGATAGAGCACGATTTTCAGGCATCTGAAAAAAAAATTGTATGTCAGCTTTTAAACGCCGCAAATATAAAAACATATTTATCTCTTTCTAGCAAGAGACTGTGGGGCAAAACCTCTCTCTTTCTCTCACGATTTTTTTTTTTGTTTAAAATACACTGTCATCTGTTCTTAAGGTAGGCAACTTACAGCTTGTAGTGTGTTGTTGTGGTGAGTAAGGTAGCATGAGCTTGATGAGCAGCAGCGAGCTCATAACCTAGCCGACAAACTAAAAAAAAAGAGTATTAATTATACTCACATTTTGAATGAGATCACCGTGTCCTAACTGACGTAGGATGTAGCTGAAAAAATAACACAACAATTGCAATTAAAGAAAATTATTATATATCCCTGACAGAAAATAATAAATGATTATTTAAATACTGAAAAAATTAACATATTTATTATTTTCCATGTAGGTATAAAAAATATGTAAACGAATTTACAACTAAAACATGCAACTAAACATGCTGACATTACTAAACTATATTTACTATTTCTCTATTCCAAATCAAATCTTTACATCTACAATAAAACGTTAACAGTTTCAATTTTGTACATTGAAAATATTTTTTTATGTTTTGGAGGGTACTCTAAAATCAAGACTGAAGCCAAAAATTTAAAAAAATATGTATATATGTATGTACATGTTCATATAAGTATGCATGTGGTCAAGTATACATGAATTTTATATTATTAATTGGAACGAAGTTCCTTACGGAAGGCTTGACATTTGGCTGGGCGAGCGAACTGAAAAAAATGTGATACTAAAACCGTAAGAAAAATGTATAACGGAAGTGACGTAATATCAGTCAAACGACTGTACAATATGACGTTTGCAAAACTAAAATATTACTGAAAGAAGAGTGAATGCAGGAAACAGGGTGAATGGAGCTTTGCACTCCTTTATGAGCAGTCGGGAGGTGTCTAACAAGGCTCGTTTGGCTGTGCATGAGGGGGTGTTGGTTCCGACACTCATGTACGGAAATGAAAGTTGGGTATGGCAGAAGAAACATGAAAGCAGAATAAATGCAGTTGAGATGAGAGCGATATGAAGTATGATAGGAGTTAAACTGGGTGACAGAATAAGAAATAGTGAGATAAGGAAACGTTGTGGTCTGAAAGAAGATGTAGTGACAAAAATTGAGAAAGGTATGCTCAGATGGTTTGGTCATGTCGAGAGAATAAGTGAAGAACGATTGACGAAAAAAAGTGTGTAAGGCGAGTGTGGATGGAAGGGTTGGAAGGGGTAGACCTAGGCGGACGTTACGAGACCAAATAAGGGACGTTTTGAAAAAAGGCCAGGTCAAGAGTACCCTAAGCCGAAGCATGTATGAAGGGAACAATGAAAGTGGACGAAGCGAAAGAAGTATGTAAGGATCGTAGCAAGTGGAAAGAAGTGGTCTCTGCCTACCCCTAGGGGAAAGAGGCATGATTATATGTATGTATGTAGTTATTGATTTGACTTTTATCTTTGAACCGAAACATTGCCCATACGAAATATTTGCACAATGTCGAATTCTTTACTAATGTAATTATTACCGTATTCTTTTTTTTTCAAAACTCTGTCATTTCTTTCGTGCTTTTTGTTTTTGATATACTTAGATACGAGTTAGATGCGTTGATAAAGGGCGGAAAATAATCGGACTAAAGACACATGGACTCGAACCGGGATTTTCTGGTTTCGGCACCGCCCGGTTTCCCGCCTGAGCTATTATAACCTGGTCGATGGTGACGGAATTTACCATCGTATTCTAATGATATTGTAGCAGTTTCATTACCTGAAAACACGGATAAAACGACATTTTCTAAAAAGTTTAAAGATATTAGATTTATAAAAAAAATTAGTCCTGTTTGAGTTGAGGTTGAGGCCAGACCGCCGGTAGTTAATGCTGAAGAATATCCTCACAATTCGGGCTCTCTCAAGCAATACTGTCTTGTGAATCCGACCATTGATCCAAAAGTTAAGAGAGTTCCTTAAGGTGTTGGTCCAAACTTTTCGCTGAGAGATCATTGACCGACACAACAATAGGAACAATTATTGTTGAGTCTACATTTCACATGCCGGTAATCTCATGGGATAGGTCTAAATGTTTACTTAATTTTTCTTTTTCCGGCTTTACGGGATTATCGCCATGTGGAACTGTAATGTCAATAATAATATTGCTCGGAGCGCTGATCGGTCTACTAGCTCTAGATCAAGTTGGCTGCAATAAACCTGTCCGACAATGAGCGATCCCAGTAGAGCAATGCACGACCATTTTCAAGAATTGGCGTTGGGTTATACCTATAACAAGGCAACTCATTTTCAACAAAGCCGTATCGAATAACAAGTTCTTTGTAGTTGGTAGATAATCGTGGCTACTTGGTTATGTCTGTGCAAGTCTCACCGTTAGCAAGATGACTATATACATAAATATTATTATTATTTTTATAGCTGAGTAGTGAGAAAAATTGCGTGGGTGTATTGTGTGTTTATGTGAAAGTGGGTGTGTCTGTGAATGATTTCCACAAATTGATAAGTTTAAAAAAAAAACCAATTAAATTTGTATTACCCATAAGTAGTAAGTAGTCTTATATACATGGAGTATATAGGTACAAGTAAAAACACCCGTTCTGCAGGGGCGTGCACCCTTGAGGATTTTAAAATGACCAACACCAAATACGAACATTTACACCATATAAATAAAATTTGGAATAGAGAAATAAAAAAAAAAACATGCAAAATATTTTTTTTATAACTACAGACGTATTACATTTACTATTTTATTAAAAATTATATACTACAATACGATTAGAACGAAAAATAAAATTTAGTTAATTAGTTATTTGGTTATTTAAAGTATTAGAAGCGTTCAGTTAGTATATTTAAAGCTCTAGATTTATTTATTACTTATGTTTAAAATAATTTTGTGAATCTTTTCCATATTTATCTATTCATATATAACGGAAAACTTGGATAGTTTAAAAATGGAAAAAAGTTGCTTGTGGTAAACCATAAATAAGTTTGACGTTGTTGTCAGTCAATAAATTTTTTATTTCTTGACATTGTTATAATGTCTTTCTTTAATAATATTTATAAAAATTATTTCTACAAAACTGGTTTGATAAATTAGCAGATAATTCAATATTATTATGAATTTTAATAACTTTTCTGTCATAGTGTGTTTAACTATCTTTTACCTATTACTTTTTCCGTGCCATTAATGTAATCGAAATTATATAATATTTTAAATAATAAACCACAGCCCCCATTAAATTCGGAAGTGCATGTACATGAAAAGGAATGCATTGAAAGATGTGTACCCCAAGCCGTTTATTAATGGACAAAATTTAAAACTATGTACATTGTTAAAAAAAAAATTAAAATCTCGACCGACATTTTGAATGTCAGGGAACATCTCTCAAGTGATAAAAACTCTATGCTTTTATATACATGCACGCAAAAGTTTTCTTTTATACGAAAAATATATTCATAACAGTCTTAAAAATACATGTAAACATACATTCAATAAAACATGCGTAAACAAGCATTTGGTGCAGATAAACAAAACAAAAGCGTGCATAGACAACAAAACAGAACAGTTAATGAAGGATGAAAGTACAGCTTGGAGTATCTGTAAGCAGTCACATGAGAGATGTAGACTGATTTATTGTTTGCTTAATGATGGGTTAAGCCTTTATAACAAAAAAAAAAATCTATAGTTCAAACTTCTAAATATAAAATGAACTGGTTAAGATTAGCTAGCTTCGAGAATTTCACACAACCATTGTTTTTCAAAAAATTCTTTAGTGCAATTCTTGTCCTGACAATAACAAACAAAAAGAAGAATTATTCAAGTTAGTGCAGTCGCCCGAAAGTCATGCAAATACATGTCAGCGATTCATTTTTATTTATATAGATTATAACCATGACTGAAAAACAATGAGGCATCCACGGTCTTATTATATACAGGTCGTTCAACTACAGTAGTGGGGGTACGTCGGCTTAGTGGTTTACGGCCGCCAGTGGCATGACGATCTATGGGTGTGCTATGCAACGAAGACAGAATAGCATTCTCTCTCATTTTCTATCACACGTAACGCATTTATGTTTTAAAATATAACTAATTACAATGAAGCGTAACTCAACAGGCGTGCGCAGTCCGCACCGCACCACGTGACCTCACCAATCGATAGCAGTAACGAAAAGTTAGGACATTATCGTACTTAATCTCTCGCCATCGAAATTGCGCTTAGTTTCATGGCCTGTATATTATAAGACCGTGGAGGCAACCTTTTTTGATATATATTTATGACCTTATTTTTCGTGACAGTTCATTTTACATTATCTATGGTCAAAGCTACAGATAAAGGTCTTTAGCCCATCACAACGCAATGTCGGTACCGAGACATGGCGGGAAGATTCGACGATATAGCGCCGAAACTCGATGCCACAGTATTAAGCTCCACTTGTTTTATCTTGTTCCCTTCTGGGTTCTGCATTAGATAGTCCGAACGGAAGAGGCCCAGGCTGAGAGACTGCAAGTTCATCACAATTTTGTCCGATTAATAAACGTTATAAGTCATAGTGTACAAAAGCAATTTTACAGCGTTTTAAAATTGAAATGCTTTTGTTGTATGTACATAAATCCCGTAACCCTTAACCCTTGTTTTATAATAAATAGGTTTGTAATCAGTGTATGTATTTCTTGGAGAAATTTCTTGGAGAATAATGCTATCACACATTAATTTGATAAAGCACTTTTTTAAAAAACAACACTAAAGAAACTTAGCTTCGCTTAGGCAATGATTATCTCCATAATTAAGACGGAGAATCTGTTTTTAATTCGATGATAAATCCCTGCTAGATTTATTTTAAGTTTAATTAAACCTGCACCCTTATAACTAGCCCTCAAAACCGTTAGACGTTAATTTGGTGTATCAGAATATATGCATATGTACACAAAAACCCTTATTTAGTAATTGAACAAAACATGGTAGGATTATCATATAAATAACTCTACAGGATGGGATACAAGCTAGAAACATTAAATTAAACCACGTTAACCTACAAAGTCAAGTAGAAGTTTAGGCACATAAATGGTAAAGGGTTTTCAGTATTACGGTATGATTTCGTCTATCATAGTGTTTTATTTAGTCAAAACTAAAGATTTATCTTATTTCTAAACTACCTACAGCTTCTAGTTGACTGCTTTTTGTATATAGTATAAATATAGAAATGGCATGTAGTGCGCATGTTTTAATTGAATGTCTCTTGTTTGTACTCATTCTGTATACACGTGTATGTTGCCAAAAATAATTTGGAAATCTTGAAACATTTTTCTCTCTAGACTGTGTCTGTAACATTCCGTACAAATATCAATTTTGACTATAAGCTTTAACCAGAGACAAATGAATAAGACTACTGATTCGATGCTGCACTGCTGTGTTTATTTTTAAATTAACTCGTTTAAAACCTATCATATCAAACTTCGTTAATGGTGTGCCAAAAGTAAGAAGACCCTACGTGGGTCTAAGATTACTAAAAAACATACGAAAAAAGTAATACAAGGCATTTGGTAAATTTCAAATGAAAATTGAAATTACAACAAATAACCATAACATAAATTCTTTAGCCACACAGGCTCGCCATAATTCCATAAAATAATCGGGTCAAGGGAAATTATGTTTCGACTGAAGGTTGTGGGCAGAGCTGGGCATTAACTCGTTAATCCGTTAACAGTTAATTAACGAAGTTAACACTTCGAGTAACGGATTAACTTTTAAGCTAACTTATAAAATGGTTAACGGACCCGTTAACAGTTAACCCAATGGAAGTACGCACCGCGCGCGGCGGGAAAAACAGGTTTCGACAAGTTTGGTCGAGCGCGCAGGCACTTGCAGCGCGGAGCGCGTGCCGCCGTGTGAGTGAAACAAATATAGCTTAGATGTGGCGCGTGCGAGCGGGAAAACTGCACTGTATGCCCTGGATCGAATCCAAGGAGAAGCCCAAGCCTATCTCGGGTCGCTACTGCCGACAATAGCAGCAACAATTCTTAAATTAAAACACATCAAGACCAAGGGGCTTATACACTGCACAGCCTTAGCCAATGCCTTAATCAATGGCATTGAAAAAAGGTTTGGCCCACTGCTCAATGACGAGCATTGCCAACTTGCTGCTGGGTTTCACCCAAAGTTTAGATTAATTTGGCTTGAAACTTACGACAGCGGTAGGGTGAATGCCGTAAAAAAATCCATGGAAAGTAAAGTAGAAGAGGCTTTACGACAAGAAGTGCAGGTAATTTTTTTTTCTGAATTAATCCGACAAGAAACTGCTCTGTAGGGCGGAATTTTGTATGGAATAATCGTTTATTTTTCTGAATAATTTTTAGGAAAACTCCAAGGACAGTGTTAGTGGCGGAGGAAGTAATGGAGGGAGTAGTGATAACGAGGAAGACTTTTTTAAGTCGGTAACTACCCAGTGCAAGGAAAGGCCAACGAGGCAGAACTCATTGAAGACAAAAGCTCAAAGCATAGTCAAAATGTGGCTAGATACACCATCCAAGGACTCACTTGACGACGCTGCATTCTTTGGAGACCAGACTTTGATTAATCTTTTTATCAAATATAACACGGCAATACCTTCAAGCGCAGCAGTTGAACGTCTTTTTTCAACGGGAAAAGATATTTTAGCACCGAAAAGAGCATCTCTTTCTGATAAAATTTTTAATATGTTGATGTTCATGAAAGGGAACATGCACATAGTACCACAGTTAAATCAATCAATTGATTTAATTAAATTTGCATTCTGTATTTTATTGTTTTATAAAAATAATTAATAAATAAAAAATAAAATAAAGTTTATTTCTTTAACTAGAGCTTACAATAATATTTTACATACTAGGGAGAACTTCCATTAAGCAAATTAAAAAATTTGCTTTTATACTTCATTCTTTATCGGTATTAAATAATCAGCAATTAATATAATGCTTTTTTAGTCATAATATGTTAACGATTAACGATTAACTTTAACTTGCGTTAAATCTTCTAAAATGTAGCGTTTTAACGTTTAACGAAACTAATTTTTGTATTAGCGGAATAGCGATTAACGAAGCTAACCATTTGATTAACGGTGCCCAGCTCTGGTTGTGGGAATGCCCAACGTGTTCACAACGGTGGATCCGCCCTGTCGACACGTTGTACTGAGATAAATTTTCGTGGACCCCCCGCTAACGAATAACAAGTTTTTGGGATCTTTATGAGAGCAATAGAAAAACAAACATATAAAAACTTTAGAATTTTTTCTGTCAATATGTATAGCAAGTAAAATATGACGCCCGCAATTGGATGCCGTTTAAAAATTCTGATTCTGGAGGTCTAACATAAAACCCGGTGTAGGTTACATCTTAATACGCCTAGAATTGAAGTTATTACTCCATAAACAATATTGTAAAGGAATCTTAACGACAGTACCGCGAAACCGCGGGGTACAGCTAGTAAATAATAGTCGTTATTCGTACCTATTAAGCATTGAAAGATTTATACTTACGCGATGACGCAATCGTAGAGTTCGTAATCGTAGAGTGACATACATTGCAAATTACACACAGTAACCATGATCCGTCAAAATTATAATCTCTATTACAGGTTTTTATACGATTTGATATGTTCGTAAATAAAACGAATAGTTTTCTTCAATTTAGAAACCGAACTTATGTCAATGCTAAATGTTCTAGATCCACGATTGATCGTATGAAATAATAATTGTTTGCTCGCAAACGAAAAAAAACCGACTTCAATTACATCGACAAGTAATACAACGTAAGTAGACGAAAAAAATTAACAAACGTCGTAGTCTAATCGTCACTACGATTTTCGAGGGTTTCCCTCGATTTCTCTGGGATTCCATCATCAGATCCTGGTTTACTTATCGCGGTACAACGCTTGACTTTTTAAAAAAAGAATTATCAAAATAGGTTCATAAGCGAAGAAGTACACGGTGACGACTTCAAAAAAGGAAGAAGTAACCTCTTCCTTTTTTGAAGTCGGTTAAAAAACAATAATTGGTCATTTTCACAATAGACTAACAATGATGCAGCAATCAAATGACAAATTAATCGTATTTTAACAATTAAATATGAGTAGGTACATAATGTAAAATAATATTAATTTTTTCTTGCATTTTCGATCTGGAAAGGATGATTCAGTAATTATCAAAAAATTGTTAGTTCTGGGCTTTTACAATTATTACAGGCGTAAAATATTTTTTGAGAACGGTGAAGTTTTTTTTTACATTTAACATTTTTGGCAAAATTCGGACGTCTCCAAACATCTATACAAATAAATAAAATTGGTGTGTTTGTTTGTAATATTAAAATAACCGCTTTTTACTAAATGTATATTGATGTATACACGTACGATGTAAACACAAAATAACGTTTTTTACCATTTTTGTCTGTCTGTCTGTTTGTTCCGGCTAATATCTGAAACGGCTAGACCAATTTTGACAGGGCTTTCACTGGTAGATATCTGATGTAATAAGGAATAATTTAAAATACTTTTATTTAAGAAATTTATTTATTTTATAACTCTGCGAACTGAACAAGAACCTATTTGTAAGTTCCGCGCGGACGAAGTCGCGAGCACAGTTAGTTTAAGAATATTATTACTGTACTGTCAATTTAAATAAAGTTATTTTTTTTTTATCTCAAATTAGTAATGTTACGTATATTTAACAAATTTTCAGCAGTTAGTTTTTTTTAATTATTTAATAAATTAAAACCAAAAACTGCATACATATTAAGCTATTTTATTATTTGTACAGCCTACACATACAAATGGGTGACAAATAAGCAAATATATATTTTTTTTTTTATTTGAACTTAACAAAAGAATTGATATAACACTTACGACCCATTTATATGTCTTTTCTTTACAAAAGACTATTTTATTTTACTGTCAATTTACCAATATTTTGACCAATTCGTTCAAACTAAGAATGTTTATTTAATTACGTCACTTTAAAATAAAAATGGACAAAAGCACGCTTGCATGACTAAACAAAACTGTACCGATTATAACCAAAATTATGTTATAGCCACACCTGCGCCATTTAATAAATTAGACATTTTGTTTGCCGCGCAAGTAATAACGGTGCATAAATGTTTCGAACGAAATGTTCAACAGTGCAAACTCGATTATGTTTGGAAATGGTTAACCAGATTTTTAGAATTATATAAATAATTTTGTTTCTAGAAATGGCGTGTTAGTAAAAGGTCGTAAAATCTGGCGTCCATTTCAATTCGGTGCTTCTACCTCTGAATCTCTCGCGATACGGGCCCGAGATGGCCGAAACCGGACGCTATACTGTTGATCTCCACTTGTTTCCATGAACAATATGGCGTGTGTTTCGCGCACTGGTTCTCTGTGTGCGGACACCGCGACTCCAGCATGATGTCCGACCTCAGCATTCCCAGTGATATCGGCTACGCCGGACAGATTTCAATTTTATCGAAATACCCTACTAAAATATATATTTCGAAGAGATTGGAGGATATTCCTAATACATTGTACGTTTATGAACTTAGATACAGAGTGCAAAAAATAAATATTTGGTATATAAACTATCCTCTGCACCAGAAAACATACAAAATCAAATATGGAGTAACAATAAACTGGTAACGTTAAGTAATTCAGTAAAACAAACACGCTGATTTCCTTCGCCATACAATCCTATCTTCCAATGATAGTATTAAAAGACTTATGTACCTGTGTTATGCCTTCCTCTCTTACTTTGATCCAGATGTCATAGAGTTTGGCAGTGAAATCATCAACTTCAAGAGTGTTTCGCAATGTATGTTCAAGAAATTCGTCGTCATGCGCTACCTATAATAAAAACTTTTATAAAAATAGATAATTACTTGTACATAGTTCCATTGCATACATAAATATTCGTGAAACAAACCGATTTATTGACTTCTTTACACAAACATTTAGTGTGATGTGTATTCAGTGTAATATATTCCATTCAATAATTTCATATTATAATACTAATAGCAACTGCTGCCCTGACAACAAACCTAATTAAAATTATTAATCGCAGTCGGGTTTTTTTTTTTTTTAATTTTTTTTTTTATAAGTATTAGATCGTTCGCTCTCAACAGTTATGTTCCTAAATAATTATGTAAACATTGATGTTAGTCTCAAAATAAATAATTTGTTAAATAATATATATATATATATATATATATATATATATATATATATATATATATATATATATATATATATATATATATATATATATATATATATATATTTATATATATTTATATATACTAGCTGACCCAGCAAACATTATCCTGTTGCTAAACGCTATTAAAAAATAGGGGTTGGTAGTAGAAGGGTGAAAATTTAGAGTTGTATGTATTTTTCAATGCCAAATCATAATAAAATAAAAATATAAAATTTGGTCCAAAAAATATTAAAAAAAATTTAGGTGTCGACTACCCTTCACATTTGGGCGAATGAAAAATAGATGTTGTTCGATTCTCAGACCTACCCAATATGCACACAAAATTTCTTGAGAATCGGTCAAGCCGTTTCGGAGGAGTTTAACTACAAACACCGCGACACGAGAATTTTATATAATAGATATAAATAAAAATGAATGTTGTTAAGCGCATAACTAGAGAACGGCTCGACCAATTCGGCTAATTTTTTTTTTGTATGTTCCTTAAGACCCACGAAAGATTTTAATGTTAAAAAAAAAAAAAAAAAAAATACTATTAACTTTTGAAAGAACTTTTGTCTGTCCGGGCAGCTAGTTTTAAATATAAGTCTATTGTAGTTATTGTGCAAAAAAAAATTAATTACGACCTACAAATTTAGTTGTGTAAATTTGAAACAGACCAAATATATACTAAAAAAATAAATGTAAATAAAATCATTCTATCAATTATCAAAATTAAAATTAATGAAACTAAAATATACTTGGTATTAAATAAATATTATCGAATTATACTTTCTAATATGTTTATCAAATTTTAAACGAGGACAAGTCTAAAAAAATAGCAATAAAAAGAGAAATAAATGAAAGTTGTTTTTGTAAAATATTTAGAATATCTTAACACGATTTTTCTATTACCTTGTGCATTAATTCATTTAAAATAGGCTGAAGTTCAACGGCCTTGTTAAACTCTGTGCGTGGGAATGGCGATGGCAGCAGCACGAAGGGTGCGATCTGAAACAACGTCAGTATATAAACAATTGTTTTTTTTTTTTTTCAAGAAAAAAATATTGTTTAACATAAGATGAATTCTTCCTCTATTGAGGTAGAACTTATGATACAGCAGGAAATATCTTGCTCCAAGTCCATACCAGAGAAGTACCCTCAACATTACAGAAGAACACAGCCGAAATAATACTCCTCTCACATTGCGTCGTGTTCTTGTAGTAAGGTAGCCAGAGCTCCTTGGGAAAGTCGGGTAGAGTCAACAACGCGCTCGTAGTGATGTTTGATGTTGCAGGCAAGCATAGACTATCGCATTCAGCCTGAAACATCCCACTGCTGGGCATAGGCGTCTTTCTCCATGTAGGAGAAGGATTGGAGCTTAATCCACTACGCTGCTCCACTGCGGGTTGGTGGATATGTTCCCTACTATGAGTAACAATCGCTTTCAGGTATTTATGATAACAACCAGGTCTATAACGTCCTCTCCGGGGCACGGTGCATAGGCTATGGTAACCACTTACCATTGGATGGAATGTATGTTTGTTTGCCATGCTGTGGTATGTACTTAAAAGACAATAATAACGCCAACTCAAATTGTAACTCAAATTGTGGTAGTCTTACTACCTTTACCTACTAACAACCTTTACTAGTATCCTTACTGATATTAATTAATTAACCAATTTTAATAAAATTTCGTACAGAAATCAACTTGGGAATGTTAATCGTTTATCACGAAAAAAAGGCTGGAAGGTTTTAAATAAAAATTTTGTATTAGATACCACAATTAATCGTAATTATTATATAATATATAAAAACGAAATTTGTATTGAGGTACGTAATAAAAAGCAAGTGTGTTGCTTGCAAAATAACTGGATAATTCATTGATTGATTGGTTTAATGGCTTTCTTAACTGAATAATTGCTTCAGCCTGTAATATCCCACTACTGGGCATAGGCCTCTTTCCCCATGTAAGAAAAGGATCAGAGCTTAATCCACCACGCTGCTCCAATGCGGGTTGGCGGATATATTCCCTACTATGAGTAACGATCGCTATCAGGTGTATAGGATAACAATCGGGACCGACGGCTTAACGTGCTCTCCGAGGCACGGTGGGGAGACCCACAAGGACTGCACAAACACCCAGACCATGGCAAACACCTGTATGGCCAATACAAATGTTTGTCATGTGTGGGGATCGAACCCGCAACCGCCAGCGCAACAGGTACAGTCCATGGCTGTGACCGTTGCGCCAACGCGGCGTCGAATAATTAAAAATGATTAAATAATGAAAAATTCCACAAACGAAGTTGTGGGTAAAATTAAAAGATAAAAGCAAAAGGTTTGTATGACTAATTACAATATAATTATAAAGTTAATACTTTTTAATTCTAATCTCATTTTTAGATATTGTATACAAATAGTAATTGGAAAACAAGAAGTAAATCTTTACCACAAACACTAACTTTCACTCAAGCTTTTCAAGTTTTTGTTTTTTTTTAGTTTTAGTATTAGAAAGTTAGATTATTTATTAGTTAGATAACTGACAGTGAAAGTATAATATTTCATCTATTTCTTTATATATGTACGTATTAGGAAGCCTATGTAATATACTAATAATACGATTACTTCTATAGTTATTTACAAATCTATTTATTTATTATTTTTCTAGCTGACCTAGAGAACTATGTCCCGCTTCATTTTTTCTAGGATATATTTTTTTCTTTCACTAAAACATTATCCTATTAATAACGAGCACGAAAAAAAAATCCAGCGATTTCGCAGTCGTTCGGGAATTATGCGCGTGCATACATTTTGACGATTCGGTTTTATTTACGAGGGTGAGTCAATAAGTCCATGGTTTAAAGCATTTACAGCAGAAAATCGCTTGTATTGTGGAAAAAATGGAAAAAAAATTACTTTCAACTGCGCTTTAAGCTTTATTTTTTGCTTATAAAAAGAATTACACAAACGAATGCTACACTTATACTTTGGTGACTCTGCACCATCAATTCTAATTCTAAAAAAGTGGTTTCTGAATTTCGTTGCAGCTGTATAAGCAGGAGAGACGACGAAAGTTCTAGACGTTCAGTTGAAGTCGCTATACTGAAAACAGTTGAAATAGTTCATGGTATGGGACTGGTCGTGCAGATATTGGAGGTATGGGAGATTGTAGAATCCACAGGCATATCTCATGATTCAGTTGTTTCTAATTTCAATAGTCACTTGAGTATGAAAAACCTATCCGAAAGATGGTTGCCGCGTTTGCTTACGAACGATCACAAACGCAATTGTGAATACTTCGAAGGAGTTTTGGGTGTTGTTTACTGACAATAATAATTCTGTAACTGTGGATTCACCAGAATTCACCAGAGAACAAAAATCAGTCAAAAAGGGGCGTTTCTCCGCACGAGTTGACTTTGAAAACACATCTTGATTCAGCGAAATTTCGTGAATAGGGCTACGAATCGCTATCTTATCTCCCAATTCTAAAGATTAAAACTTGAGTGAGTGTTTCTTATTTTCAAAGTTAAAGAAATGAGTAGGCGGAAATAAAGACTCCTAATATGAAATCATCCCACAAACAAATACCTAATTTAAGGAGTAAATCAAAATCAAAATCAAAAATAGCTTTATTCAAATAGGCTCCAAGAGCACTTTCGAATCGTCATTTTACAAATGAAAAGTGTAGAAATTAATTATTATTTTTGTAAAAGTGAAGCTACCACCGATTCGGAATGTAAATTCTGCAGAGAAGAATCGGCAAGAATCGGCAAGAATCGGCAAGGGACTTGGGGGAAACTTTATTTTTGGGGGTGAAAAAATTGGAAATACGTCAGCTCAAAGAGGACAATGTCGATATCTAAAATTATTTATTGTCACAACGTGTTTTAGTCAAAAGTCAAGGACTTATCTATTTATTTATTAGGAACCCTATGGTATATACTAAGATTACACATCTTCTCTACCGAGTTTTCAATCTATTTATTTAATATTTTATTTAGTACTTTATTGCAGTTTGAAATTTTACTAAAGAAAATTATTATACCCAAACTAAACAAAATGCAAGGGTGGTCTTATCTTATATATAAAATTTTCGTGTCACAATGTTAGTTAACATACTCCTCTGAAACGGCTGGACCGATTTTTATGAAATTTTGTGTGCACATCGGGTAGATATGAGAATCGGCCAACATCTATTTTTCATACCCCTACGTTATAAGGAGGGGGGGATTAAAGGGGTTAATAAATATATATGGCAAAACAACGTTTGTGGAGTCAGCTAGTCATAATATATTATACAAATTTCTTATATACAATGCCTGTCTATGGACAAAATATTTTAATACATGACACAGCAAAACACAGTATAAATAGTGAACTGAATAAAATATGAAAATTATTGATTGAAAATATATCCATATGTATATAAAATGCAATGTCCATCCTCCTGACATATCAACGGCCAGCCTAAATTACTTATGGTATAAGTTTGAAATTTTGAAATAATGTTTATTGTTTTGTGTCATTTTAGGAAAGGAATTCTTCTTTTAAGAGTTCTGTGAACTAAGGGTAGAAAATTTATATAGAAGTCTGTCATTTTTGATGTTAGAGACTGAAATTTTAATTTTTTGTGCTACTGATTAAAAATGAGTAAGTACCTAATTCAGCATTTATGGAAACCTTCTACCCTTGAAGGGGTAAAATAATGGTTGGAAATTTATATGGAAAATTCGCAATATTTTATGAATCTGAAACATAAACCTTTATTTTTCTGTTATTGATAAAAATGAGTAAAAACCTGTTTCAGCGTTTGTGTAAATTCTACCCTTAAAGGGGTGAAATAGTGGTTAACTGATTGTATACATTGTAAGTGTGGCAATTTTTCATTTCTGAAGTTAGGAGTATGAAACTTTATCCTAAGCTTTATTAGAAAATTAAATAGTATAACAAACAGCATTTTAGAAACTTAGACCCAATGGGGGTGAAAAAAGTGTTGACATTTTTTTGTGTTGAAATTATATAGATTATTTCATGCAACTAAAATTACCTAAAACTTACCAGAATAAGTTAGTGAAGAATGTTTTTCGCATGGACAGTCTTATGTAGCTTTTTTGAGAGTAAGCTTTGTGGGTAGTCTTGTCGAACCACAAACGCACTAAACTAAAGTATTATTTTTATTACATATTACATACTACTCTTATACTCTCATATACTCTTTGCAAATGCAACTCGTTGCTTTAATAATAAAACAATATGCACAAATCATATAAATTGACTTTGCGTATATTCTGTGGAAGATCACTTCAGTATCAGTTCAGTTTTATTGCTTAATTGTAAAGAATTCACTGTAGCAATGGTTATGAGATAGCGGAATTTGTTTATCATCAAAACAAACTAAAATACACATATTAGTGTTATAAAATTGCTAAAAAAACACCTATCATTGCATTGTGTCTTATTTCATCATTTACTAATAAATTTTATTGCATACATAATTTACTGATATTTTTTTATCACTAAGGGGTAAAATAAACCCTTAGGGGTATTTATCTCAAATAATAAAGTACAAGTTTTGCACTTAGGTGCAAATAGAAATATCTGACAGAAAAAGCTTTTGATGGGGAAAAATAAAATATATAAAACATTTGTTTGTTGGATACCATTATATATCAGATAGCTTCTTTGGCTACTGGTACAACAACCCCTTAATATTGTACGATAATGTTACATAGTGAATCTCAAGGAAACAAAATACTTTTGCAATATAAAATCTTAAATAACTGAATAGTATTTTTTTGACAAATAATATTTTTAATAATATACAAATATACTTTATTATACAACCAAAAACAATACTCGTAACATAGAAACGCATATGCAAAATAAAATACGTACAAAAGACAGTCTTATCGCTAAAAAGCTATCTTAAGAAGACAACGAATTAAGAAAAATGACAAGAAAAAGAATAGAGCGCTAATTAAAAAACATATTAAAAATTTACCTGTATAGAGTCTTTCGTGAAGTTTTTCTTGTCTCTCATACCGACACCATGCATTAGCGCCCAGTCCTTGGCCTTCTCAATTACAGTGACTAGCAGTTTATGTTCCAAAGGCAGAGGAATACAGGACGCAAGACGAGCTTGAGTCATGATTATTATTAAAAAAGATTATTAAGTATATATTTCACAATTACTTTTAAAATTTATCACAAGTTGTGTAATATTTTATTTCTGAATAATAAATTACGTTACCGACGTCTTATTTACTGTAAAATTTACAACTGAATGGCACCGAATAATGTTGTTGTTGATTTATCGTCTAATAATCTAATATGTCAGTGTGATAATGACAACTGACAATTGATAAAATATGGAAATTAGTTTTTTGTAAGAACCTTTTTATTTTAATAATGAGACCATGTATCGCTTCAGTATAATAAGTAAAAAAAAATCAATGAGAGAAACTATTAAATGATAAAAAAGAGTCATAATAATAAAATTTCAGGTCAATAAAAAAAAAAAATGTTTGGTCCGGTACACGAAATCAGACTTTAAACTATTTTATTTATTTTCAAATATTTATATTTCAATTTTAAAGTGGACGTTACAGAAGTCCTTAAATCTGCATTTATCTAGCTTTTAATAATTTATTATCTATTATTCTATTTGATACTTGAAATATGATTTATAATTCGTTCTTGTAATTTTGTTTTTTGAAAATTCGATTGCGAATCGTCATAAAAAAGCTATTATTTACGAGACGCCGATTACGAGAAAAGTATGTAATCTGCCTTTTTTAATTTACCTACTGTTTTCTCCTGTTTTTTTTTATTGATGAGTTTCTGTTTTTAGCTTCTTGGGGTTGGCGGCACAGACAGATTATAGAATACAGAACTTGGCCTAAAGTTCTAGATACCAGGCCATATCCTCCAAAAAAAAAAAAAAAAAAGTATACAGAACTGTCATGCACACGGTATAAAGCATTTGTGATTAAATTACGAAATTATCATAGCTAGCGATTCGGTTGTAACGTTTTCTTAAATTACCTAATATTACCGTAAAATAATGGAAGTTTCAGAAGAGAACTTAGCCACATTAGCTAGTTATTTACAGAAGACTCTCAGTCCGGACCCGAACGTTAGAAGGCCCGGTAAGTTGTTTAACCTTATTTGTTGATAGTTGAATATAAATAGAAGTATTTCTTTAATTAACTCGCTTAATTCAATTAGAAACATAAAATATTATAAGAATCACTAAAAGTTCTATAAGTAATATGTCCAGTTGTTGACCTGGTTTTAATGTACATACTGTGAAAACGTTTTGAAAATTAACTTGAAACCGATAATTGGTTATGTTGAACATAAAAAGTGTTTTCCAATTAAAACGATATTTATTTTACAGTATTAGGATTACTTTCCGTTTACTATCAACTTAACCCATCTCCTAAAGAAATAATCTAGTCATATTCTTATGAACATAATGATTTTAAATATTTCTTAGCCTTGTTACACATTATCATGCAATAATGTTCTTTTGCAGCTGAAAAATTCTTAGAAGGTGTTGAGTCAAATCAGAATTATGGGATACTATTACTCCATCTCATCGATAACGAGAATGCAGACTTCATTATACGTGTCACTGCATCTATTACATTCAAAAATTATATTAAACGTAACTGGCCAGTGGTAAGATATAATATTGACTTATTTCCACATTTAACCTATCCTGTATAAAAAAAAAGATTTGAAAATCTTTCAAATTATAAGACATAATTGTTCAGCGGCAGTTAGAGACCAAAACCACTGATTATTATTAACGTTATTAAAATTTAACATCCGTTTTTCAAATTTATATTGATAATACATTTCTTTACTACATGATCCATGAAACTGGTCTAAACTAACTATATTGAAGGAGTATATTGCTATATGTTCTTGAATTATCATTCTCTAGGTACAATAATAAAATAATCAGTAGAAAAATAATTATATGTATCAACCTAAAAACAATGTCAGGTCAAACAATTTTATTATGTATAATTAGTGCTATTTTAAGACTCATTTAAATAAGTGTAAACAAAAATAATTCATTATTATGATGTAAATTTTTGATATATAGAACTCATGTGTTAGATTTCCATATAAAAACTTATTATTAATAATAACAGATTTTCATATAAGATATACAAAAAACAGTGGTGTGAATTATGTGTCAGAGTTTTGAGATATGTTTGACAAGTTAGAAACATCTAGACATCTGTATGACTTATACAAATATTTGTATGACCCATTTTATCATTATTTGGACAGATTTTTTAATTTTACCAAATAAAATACCAACACAGAGTGTATTGTTTTCCATAAGCCATGATATTATAGTTCTGAATTTGGTAATTCAAGAATTATATCACTACAGTACTGACTGTAATGATCATTAGATCAGGAAGTCTTCATACTAGCAAAAAATTATTAGAACTATTAATGTGGATGAAATCAATTATTTCAGGAGGAAGATGGCGTTGATCGCATGCATGCGTCAGATAGAGTAACAATCAAATCACTTATAGTGAAATTGATGCTCAAATCACCAGAAGCAATTCAAAGGCAGTTGAGTGATGCTGTGTCTATAATCGGCAAACATGACTTCCCTGAAAAATGGCCGGGCTTGATTAATGAGATGGTTGAGAAATTTGCTTCAGGTATGTTGATATTTTGTATGGAACTAACTTGTTACTATAAAACTTAATTAGTAACCCTTAACAACTTAATTAAGTATAGGAATTATATACCTAATTATTTGGTAAGATGATGATATTTTAATAATTTTTATACTTTTCTGAATGTGACTTTTTTAATTACTAAATCATTTTGTGTAATACTTATTATAATATTAGCAGACCTGGCGTATTTCGGACCGACTTATTTTTTTTTTCTTAAATATAATAATTACATATATCAAAATAAAATATTGCCTATCTTTCAAGTTGGATCGAACTGAAAATTCGAATTTTTTGTTGGATCAAACTGCAAATTTGAATTGGTGTGCAAATTTCATTAAAATCGCTTAAGTAGTTTAGGAGTCCATCACAGACTAACAACTTGATGTGTAATTTATATATATTATAATGAAAATGTCATTAATAACACATGAATAGTTTTCGTAGTTTTATTACCCGACTTCAAAAAAGGAGTAGGTTACTCAATTCGACCATATATATATATATGTATGTTCAGGGATAACTTCGTCGTTTATGAACCGATTTTGATAATTCTATTTTGGTTGGAAAGGAGATATCCTCTATATATAAGTGTGGTACCATGACAAGGAAACCAAGATCTGATGATGGGATCCCAGAGAAATCGAGGAAAACCCTCTAAAATCCGCATAACTTTTTATTGGGTGTACCGATTTTGATGATTTTTAACTTAATCGAGAGCCGATGTTTATCATGTGGTCACATTTAAATTTCATCGAGATCTGATTACAATTTTTGGAGTAATCTTTGATAATGCATATTTACTTGACTATTTTTTCGTCTACCTACGTTGTATTACGTGTCGATGTAATTGAAGTCGGTTTTTTTTCGTTTGCCAGCAAACACAATTATATAAAAATAAAAAAAATGACACCCAAACGTGGGCAGGAATTAAATCCATCCATAACTCCACCCACTAAACTGAATGCAGGTTTACTGTCAACGCGTCAGTTTCATAGATAAAAACATCTAGAGCTTCTATATTGTTTCACAAATTGTTTCACAAATTGTTTCACAAGTTATCTCAAGAGCTACAATTTACTTAATGCATTAAAAAAAAAGAATTCTTATGATTTAAAAACTAGTGTAGTGATTTTCTCGATAGTAATATTCAAAAATTTACAGGTGATTTCCATCTCATTAATGGTGTATTGAGGACAGCCCATTCCTTGTTCAAGAGGTACCGCTATGAGTTTAAATCACAAAAACTATGGGAAGAAATTAAACATGTGCTTGACAATATAGCGAAGCCACTTACAGACTTATTTGTGGTATGTTATCCTACTTCCTGCTTATACTACCTATTCAAAACTTTGTGACAACTGCTCTGGTGTAGTGGTGCAAGTAGTCGCCTAAAACACCAACGGTTCGCGGGTTTGATTCCTGCATGGAATGGATATTTGTATTTGTACAAATATTTCTTTCTGGTTTGCATGTCTGTTCTTGTGGATCCCCCCACCGTGCCTCGGAGAGCATGTTAAGCCATCGGTCCCAGTTGTTATCATAAATACCTTATAGTATATGTTACTCATAGTAGCAGTGGGGCATTGCGGTGGATTATACTCCAATCCTTCTCCTACATGGAGATAGAGGCCTATGCCCAGCAGTGGGATGTTACAGACTGAGTGAATGAATGAATGAATGAGTGAATGAAAGTTTGTGGAAATGGATGTATGTTTTTTACTAAGTTAAAAGTAATATAATTATAATTTTTAAAATGACTATCAAACCCCCGTTTGACACCTGCTTGAATAAAGAATTTAATTTAAATATATATAAGAATTTAATAAATTATTTGTTTTAAATTAATTAACCTACTAATACATATTATAAATGCGAAAAAAAGCTTGTACGGATGGATGTATGTTTGTTACTCTTTCACGCGAAAAGTAATTAGCTGATGGTAATGAAACTTGGTACATAAATATCCCAACATTTCTGTCCGATCACAAACTACATAGGCGACAACACGACGTAGCCAGCACTTGTAAATGATTTTCTTTCTACACTTATGTGTAGTGAGAACATATAAACTGATACTGGTTTTAAATTCTTAAAGTTTTCTATATTTGTTTAAACAGAAAATAAATTTGTCTTGTCTAATAAATTGTTGTGTATTCGTCGCACAACAATTTATTTTAATTTAATACAATAATATTGAAAATATTTTTTATAAGTTTAAAATCTCATATCATGCCGATTGCTCTTTATCGAATACTAGCGACCCGCTCCGGCTTCGCACGGGTATAAAATATAATTATAGCCTATGTCATTCACTGAAAAAATGATTAAAATCGATTTAGTAGTAGTAGTTTTGATTTATTCATTACTGCCCGTGGCCCGCACGCGTCAACTTTAGAGTAAAAGCCGGCCGGAACCGCCGCAAATGCTACGTACCGCAATTTTTAAATCTGTAATATCTTCGAAAATATTCATTTTAATCATATGCTCTAAAGGGTCTATAGATATATAGATCTATATTAAATCAACAATGTATTTAAGGTATTTAATTAGATAAGAATTAATGCTGTATTGGTTAAAATCACTTTGAAAATTAGCCATTATTTGTCGTAATAAGTAAATGACAAAAAAATGTTATGGTGGGATATCCATAAGAGATAGACATATACTATAGCGGAGTTTTCTGTAGACCTTTTCAATGTGTACAATACTTAGTACAACCGGCAATCTTACGTAGATCGTTGGTCCAGCGTGCCAAAAGCAATGTAAAGCCCTTTTTAATTTTTTTTTATAATATCAATATTTTATATTTTTAATTCCAGGCGTTGATAGATTTAGCACAGAAACACGAAAACAATCCCCAAGCTTTAACAGTCATATACAACTCACTGGTGTTGACATGCAAAGTTTTCTACTCACTCAATTATCAAGATCTACCGGAGTTCTTTGAAGACAATATGCCAGTGTGGATGCCGAATTTACTCAACTTGTTGCAAAAGAAAGTACAGTGTTTAGAGACTAATGTAAGTATCAGTACTGTAAAAATAAAAGTGTTTTTGTTTTAATTTGTTTAATGCAGATGTAATTATAGTCTTGAAAACGGTTCTAATAATTTTAAAGAAAATAAAAATTTGCTGGAAATACTTTTTTAACCCCCAATAAAAAAAGAAGGGTGTTTAGTTTCTTGACGTCTGTCTGTCGCATCGTAGTTCTCGGATCAATATCCGATTTTCGTTGCAGTGGTTCTTTAACTATGTTTGGTAATTGATACAGTAGTTTATAGAGTATAATCTCTTTTCCTAAATTATGTAAGGTCTTTTTGGCATAAAAATTTGCATTTGTTAATTATTACATTTAATTTCACCTGAGCAGAACTTGTTGGATCAAAACTTTAAAAAAATAACTGTTATAGAAAGTAGGTTATTTTTAAAAAGATTATTATAAATAGAAACCTTATTGAGAATACTTTTGCACTTTGACTTTTTACTTTAAAACAATGTTAAATTATTATATGTTATATGATTAATTCACAGGATGATAACGATAAGCCGGGCGTAATGGAAGATCTACGTACGGAAGTGTGCAATTGTGCAGCTTTATACGCTCTTAAGTATGAGGAAGAATTTTCCCCATACGCACCGTCATTCGTTACGGCAGTCTGGAATGTTTTACTTAGTACGAATTCTAAAGTTAGGTTTGATGCGGTAAGTTCCTGAGCTACTTATTTTTATCCACTTTTAGTATTGATAATTGTTGTAATATAATTTTTTTAATAGCCTATAAAAGTCTTTAGAAAAGTCCTGCTTTTTTATTTATTTTAAACTGTACTGTACAACGTAGAATACATTGCTTAAAAGTGGACATAAGCCAATACAGAATTTATCTATCTCAATCTTAAGACTTAAAAAAAAAAAGTAAAAAAAAAATAAAAAAAATAATGTATTGTGTTAAGGATAAATGAGACAGTTACTAACTGTATATTATACTATTAAATGATAATAATAATAATAGTAAAGGTATTTTTATTAACAGAAAATAACAAGACAAACATATTATTAACAAAAAAAGGAGGAATTTTAATGTTGAATTTTCCACTAATGAAAACATGCTTTGTTACAGTTAGTGTCAAATGCTCTCACGTTTCTCGCAAAAGTTGCAGAGAAGAATACATACAAGAATTTATTCGAAGACCCCGCAACACTGAGCAGTATTTGTGAGAAAGTTGTCATACCTAACATGGAATTACGGGGTAAGGAAACAATGTAATTCGCATAAACGAATATATCTTAAGAGCTCAGTAAAAACTGCTATTACATTCATTTATTTCAATTAGGTGTATTTTTTTCATTTACCAATCAATAACTGATTGACCTTCATACTGCGTTATTTTTTTATAAATGTGTCGATTTAAAATAAAAGAGTATGCATTAGACCACACAACTGAAGTAAAACTTACGAAACGTAACTCTCTTTCTATCTTAACTAACGTATGTCTCCCTCTCAACTTCCGTTCGCCTCGGCCGTTCACACTTTTCGTAACGCCCTCGTCAGGCATTCATCAGCTTACTACCCAAGTCAAGCGTGTGTATAGAAGTTTAACTTCAATAATAACTCGACTCCTATTATAATCTATTCGCGTTTCGAAAATAGCAATTCATCTCTCCCACTTGTTAGCCTCGCTCCTTGACTTATTAGATCATAGTAAATAAAAAAGCTATTTTTTAAATTGATCAGTTAAAGTAAGACCTTCCAACCTCCAGATGCTGCACTATTCGTTATTCGACTGTATCACAGACTGTCTCAGATATATGGTATCTAATAGGTTTTTTGGAGGTTATTATATATGTAAATATGAACGATAAATGCTTATAATTACTTATTTTATATACAGAGTCAGATATAGAAGTATTTGAAGATAATCCAGAGGAATACGTAAGTCGTGACATTGAAGGCTCCGACGTTGACACCAGACGGAGAGCGGCCTGCGATTTAGTACGAACCTTGGCTTTAAATTATGAGGACAAAATGATGAGCATCTTCGGGCAATATGTTGAGGTACTTGATATTCTTTTCTTCTTTTCATTTGGAACCTGCGATCAGTCATATAATTTATAGTCAGGTGAGTTATAAGAGGTTGGTGTTTGGTGATGTAGAGTCATTGCTCTGCCTCCCCTTAGTAAGGCAGCATATCAGCTCTTAACATGGCAGCTGATAATGCACACTTGACTATTTTTTTTTTTTTTTGTTTACTTCTGTTGTATTACTTGTCGATGTAATTGAAGTTGTTCTAGTGTTTGCGAGCAAACACAAATATTAATATTAGTTTTGGAGTATGTGTTGATATAAACAAATCATATTTGATTTACACAAGTATTCATATCTTAACTTATATATACATTTACAGGTTATGTTAAATAAATATACAGAAAGTGGAGGTACCGCGTGGATAGGTAAAGACACGGCCCTATTCCTTGTAACGTCACTGGCTAGTCGCGGTGGAACACAGGCGGCTGGTGTAACGAAAGCGTCCCCTCTTGTCGATTTGACTACGTTCGCTGCTAATCATGTCTTACCGGAGTTACAACGACCTAATGGTATGTGTTTTGATATAGACTATGCAAGATTTGTACGAAAGATACAATTTCATTATGCACATGTGTGCTTCTAATTGGGTAAGGTTACTAAAAAAAGAAAATTATAATGAAAAATTGAATAATATTATTTTAAATGAACTTTTATTTTATTTTGGCTTACATTATTGGAGTTTTAGTAAAGATTCTTAAATTTTTTTTGAAAATTAATAAAGCCTATGTCAACTGTGGACAGTGTAGCTTCCCAACAGTGAAAGAATTTCACAAATCGGTTCAGCAGTTTCTGAGTATATTCAATGCAAACAAACAATCAAATCTTTCCTCTTTATAATATCAGTATAGATAACTGAAAAATGTTTAATTTTATATATTTTTTTTATATAATCTATGGGCGTCCGTATAGTACCGTAGCTTATATTTGGTGATTCATTATTATTTATATAAATCAGGTATTACTCATTTCTCGCCTAGATTGTATTTATACACATACACAATGTATTTTTATGTGTTTTCTTTTACAGTAAATGAGCTGCCAGTTTTAAAAGCGGATGCAATCAAATACATAATGACTTTCCGTTCGTTACTACCCAAGGAGCTCATTATTACAGCCTTGCCTTTATTGGTAAGTTTACTTTATCTTACCTTCAATATATTTATTGTTAAATTATATATTTACCGCATACAAATCCATGAAATTGGGCTGTCTATTCTGATAACTGGGCCAGTTGGTTGTCTCTGCTTTTGGTAAATTGTATCTTTTTTTATACAACATGGTCCACAAATAAGCGTACAGCTCACCAGATGGTAAGCTATTACCGTATCTTATACCTGCCAGCCTGCAACACCAGAAGCATCGCAAGCGTGTTGTCGACCCTATTCCCAATCCCCCCAGGAGCTCTGGTCACACTCACCAAAAGAACACAACACTGCCTGAAAGTAGTATTACTTAGTAATGATCTTCTTTAAGGTCGAGATACTTCCCTAGTCGGGCTGCTCCAGATTTTGAACAGGATATTTCCTGCTGTGGCTTCCCTCAAGTAGATCATTTAGATGGTTTTTGTCTATACTTGTCTTAAGATGTAGACCTCTAGTGTTAGTAAGTCTGAAACACCAATGGACATTCGTATTCCAGTCTCCCCCAACCTCAAAACACGGTCTCAATGAGTGGGATAACTCGTCATATTGTCCATCGATATTCCATCAGGTTGTCCATACTTGTTAATCACCCTAATCATGTAAAAAATAGTCGAAAATCCTATCAAATTCCTGTCTAAACTTGTTCTAAGACGTTGTAACGCGTTGTAGATTCAACACATAACGGGTCGCGGTGTAGTGTGTACGTACGGCGCTTGCGCGGTCGAGAAGCTGATAGCGGGCGGGATGGTGTCCCGGGCGGCGCTGCAGCCCCACGCCGGGGCTCTGCTGGCGGCGCTGCTGGCCGCGCTGGGCCGCCAGGATGACCCCACCGACCACAACGAATACGTCATGAAGGGTGAGTGCTGTTGGGTGGGCGGGGTCAAACCGAACTGCTCAAGGGTAACACCAGTGTTGGAGAGATTATACTGCAAATACAGGATGTTTTAGGAGAGATTATACTGCAAATACAGGATGTTTTAGGAGAGATTATACTGCAAATACAGGATGTTTTAGAATTATCACAGGTTCTGAGATTGGTTTTGAGATAAGCAACAAAATATCATTAACATAATTATGTACATTTTAGTGAGAATTATAAACATTGAATAAAGGATATTTATATATTATAAATTAATTATATACAATGTTTTAGTTTCATAACTAGTAATTTAGATGATTTCTATTATTAAATATTTGAATTTTTAATATAATAACATCATTTGCAACCACTTGCAGAATGAATACTATGTAATCATAGTCATTAAATTATTTTCTTTCAGCTGTGCTCCGAACACTGGCTTGTTTACGCGAGGACGCCTTGCCATATTTGGGCGAAGCGTTGCCAAAGTTAGCTGGAATGTTAGCCGTGGTTTCCAAGAATCCATGCAAACCACATTTCAATCACTACTTATTTGAGAGCCTCTCGCTTGCTGTACAGTTAGTATTCAACATTTTTTATTTACTTATTAAAGATTTGTGAAATGAAGAAATTTGCAAACTAAAGTTTTTATTTAAAGGTTAGTCGTGAAGTCGAACCCCGCAGCCATAACGGCGTTCGAAGATGCACTGTTCCCGATTTTCCAAGATATCTTGCAAAATGATATTCAGGGTAAGTGGTATTATTTCTTTTATAATTTTTTTATAGTATCCATCACTTTTATAATCTGTGGTAAATTCACTATTCGATATTCACACATAGCGCTATCTGTCACGCTCATAAAGTAACTTTGTGTAATGGTCTCTATTCATTATGCCTTGCTCAGTATAGTTGTGTAAAATAGTTTAAATAAAATTATTATATTATTATTTTAGTCTTAAATATTTGTGGCTAGTAACCACCCACAATATCACAACTTGAAATGTCCCATTGCTTGCTAACATTTAGTGTCAAACTACGTAAGATAATCATCAATCATGAATGTTTGTTTTTCTTCCAGAGTTCATGCCGTACGTGTTCCAAATGCTGTCTCTCCTGCTGGAGCTGCGCGGCGAGGGCGGCGGCGGGGCGGGCGGGGGCGAGCCCGAGATGTACGCGGCGCTGCTGCCCTGCCTCGTGGCGCCGCCGCTGTGGGAGCGCCCCGCCAACGTGCGCCCGCTCGTGAGGCTGCTGTGCGCCTTCGTGCTGACGCGAGCTCGCCTCGTGCTGGGCTCCGGCAAGCTGGTGAGTGGAGGCGGGGAGGCGGGGGCGAGCCCGAGATGTACGCGGCGCTGCTGCCCTGCCTCGTGGCGCCGCCGCTGTGGGAGCGCCCCGCCAACGTGCGCCCGCTCGTGAGGCTGCTGTGCGCCTTCGTGCTGACGCGAGCTCGCCTCGTGCTGGGCTCCGGCAAGCTGGTGAGTGGAGGCGGGGAGGCGGGGGCGAGCCCGAGATGTACGCGGCGCTGCTGCCCTGCCTCGTGGCGCCGCCGCTGTGGGAGCGCCCCGCCAACGTGCGCCCGCTCGTGAGGCTGCTGTGCGCCTTCGTGCTGACGCGAGCTCGCCTCGTGCTGGGCTCCGGCAAGCTGGTGAGTGGAGGCGGGGAGGCGGGGGCGAGCCCGAGATGTACGCGGCGCTGCTGCCCTGCCTCGTGGCGCCGCCGCTGTGGGAGCGCCCCGCCAACGTGCGCCCGCTCGTGAGGCTGCTGTGCGCCTTCGTGCTGACGCGAGCTCGCCTCGTGCTGGGCTCCGGCAAGCTGGTGAGTGGAGGCGGGGAGGCGGGGGCGAGCCCGAGATGTACGCGGCGCTGCTGCCCTGCCTCGTGGCGCCGCCGCTGTGGGAGCGCCCCGCCAACGTGCGCCCGCTCGTGAGGCTGCTGTGCGCCTTCGTGCTGACGCGAGCTCGCCTCGTGCTGGGCTCCGGCAAGCTGGTGAGTGGAGGCGGGGAGGCGGGGGCGAGCCCGAGATGTACGCGGCGCTGCTGCCCTGCCTCGTGGCGCCGCCGCGGTGGGAGCGCCCCGCCAACGTCCGCCCGCTCGTGAGGCTGCTGTGCGCCTTCGTGCTGACGCGAGCTCGCCTCGTGCTGGGCTCCGGCAAGCTGGTGAGTGGAGGCGGGGAGGCGGGGGCGAGCCCGAGATGTACGCGGCGCTGCTGCCCTGCCTCGTGGCGCCGCCGGGACCTGTGTCGGCGTGCTTACACAGAATTCTTTCCTTATTGGAGCAACTAACGACACGATAGACCAACAGTCAAGGCGCTGGATTGTGGCTGTTGAGCTGACGGTTGTGGGTACGTTCCCCGCTTTTGCCATACAGATGTTGGTTGTGGTCTGCGTGTTTTATCCTTGTATATTGTGTGTTTCTTGAACCCTGACGTAGGAGTAAAACCTAGTGGGGGTCGTTAGCTTAAGGCGTTTATTTATTTACTCTACAATTTCCACTTTAATTTTTTATTAAAGCTATATTTTGTATTCCAGAATGCGATGTTGGGAGTCTTTCAGAAATTAATCGCTTCAAAGACGAACGACCATGAAGGCTTCTACCTAATACAAACAATGCTGTTCAAATTCGGGCAGTAAGTACAAGATGATATTAGAAATTTGCTGATAGTAACTTTTTTTTGGTTGAGTATTCATAATAATATGCTGTAATATTTCAGGTCTGTAATGCAACAATACACGAAGCAAATAATGACATTACTTTTCCAACGGCTCTCTTCATCTAAAACAACAAAATACGTCAAAGGGTTGATCGCTTTCCTGGGTTTCTACGCGACGCAGTTTGGACCAGACGAACTGATCGAGTTAATTGACTCCGTACAAGCAAAGTGAGTGTATTTATCTTTTAATGTGTGTTGTTAAGTGAGGTTATTAATAATAAATATTTAGCCAAAAAGGTGCTCTATAGTAGATTACTCGAGGTGAGGATAAATATGGCAAACAAGCGTCCATTCCTCCTGATGGTAAGTGGTTACTATAGCCTGCGAACACCTGTAACACAATCGCAAGCGCATTACTGGCCCTTTTTTACTTGGGGAAATCATCATGGGTACCCCTCCAGCGCGGGGGCACCAGAGAGATTATCTCAAACTTTAACTAACCAAAAACCACCACGTGTGAGCAGTCATCCGCCTGGGTGGGGTGTGAGATGGGGTCGCGTTAGCATTCGTCACCTCGCCCCGGCGGTAGGCTCAGACGAAAACTTCGGGCCCTGGTACAAATGTGGAGTGGCTTCGCCCACAAAAAGGTCACTGCTCAGACGTGTGGGGTCGTGTCGTCCAGCTAGCCAAAATTCCCCGATTGTCGAGCAGCCACCCCACTATTACGGGGGGAAGAGGAGGCGGGCAAACCGTCTCCTTGCCCCCGTACGTCTGCGCCGGAGGCGGTCAGCAGAGGCGTCTTCCTCGCTCGGCGGTCTTTTTCTGCGTCATTACCTCTTTGCAGAAGGAGACAGCCACCCGCCACGATCTCTCACTGTCGAGCGTAGCCGTTACGACACGGCAGTGAGAGATCCAGTCCGAGAATGAGTTATTGGCCCTACCTCGACCTTTCACAGCTTTAGCTACCTTACTCACCATAGAAATACAACACTATTTGAGAAAAGTGTTATTTGGCTTTGGTCTTCTACAAGTTTGAGCTACTTCCGAAGTCGTGCGGTCCTAGATATTGAGCAGGATATTGCCTGCGCTCAGCTGCCTCAATAATAACTAATAATATTCTCTTCCTAGTATGTTCGCGATGTACGTCCAGCGTGTCCTAGTGCCAGACGTGCGAAAAGTGACGGGCACGTTAGAGCGTAAGGCGGCCGCAGTCGGGTGCGTACGTCTGCTGTGCCACTCGCGACGCTTCAGAGAGGATCTGGCGCCGCTGTGGCCTTCGTTATTGCAGGTATGCAATACCGCCGCATCGTACGACGCCACACGATACTACACGATGTGACATTATACAACGCACCATGACTTTATGCAACGTTATACGACACCACGCGATATGACATTTTACAACGCGTCACGACACAATATAACGACACTATGTAGTATGACACGATACCACAAGACATGACATTGTACAATGCGACACGAAACAATATGACATGACACTATATAACATGACATTATACCATAAGACATGACATTGTACATTGCGACATTGGTACACGACATAACACTATACGCGACACATATACGATACGATACGTCTGTTTCTGAGATAATCAACTTAATGCTCGTATTAGAAGTAACAGCGACCGATAAAGGCTTTACTTTACTTACTTTGCTTCGATATACATAAAAGTTGGTACATAATTATTATGACCTCTAAAACAGAAAGCAGGTTCACTCCACACTGTCTCGAGGGACTACACAAGCACTACCCCGCTCGTCCGCAGGCGCTGGTGTCGCTGTTCGAGCTGCCCCCGGACGACAGCTCGCTGCCGGACGACCACTTCGTGGAGGTGGACGACGCGCCCGGCTACCAGCCGCAGTTCGCGCAGCTGGCCAGCGCGCGCGCCGCCGCCGGGGACCCGCTCGCCGGTGAGCCAGGCGCGGCTTCTGCTTCGGTCCACTACTGTTTCAATCCGACTGTAAATAAACGCGAACCTCCTCTCCGCAGCTATCGAGGACCCGAAGCGCTACCTGGCGGAGAGCTTGGCGGAGGCGTCTCGCTCGCAGCCCGGCTTCCTGCCGCCGCTGCTGGCGGCCCTGGAGCCCGCCCACCGCGCCGCGCTGGAGACCTACCTGCAGGCCTACAGCGTGCAGCTCTGCTGAGCGCCGGAGACCTACCTGCAGGCCTACAGCGTGCAGCTCTGCTGAGCGCCGGAGACCTACCTGCAGGCCTACAGCGTGCAGCTCTGCTGAGCGCCGGAGACCTACCTGCAGGCCTACAGCGTGCAGCTCTGCTGAGCGCCGGAGACCTACCTGCAGGCCTACAGCGTGCAGCTCTGCTGAGCGCCGGAGACCTACCTGCAGGCCTACAGCGTGCAGCTCTGCTGAGCGCCGGAGACCTACCTGCAGGCCTACAGCGTGCAGCTCTGCTGAGCGCCGGAGACCTACCTGCAGGCCTACAGCGTGCAGCTCTGCTGAGCGCCGGAGACCTACCTGCAGGCCTACAGCGTGCAGCTCTGCTGAGCGCCGGAGACCTACCTGCAGGCCTACAGCGTGCAGCTCTGCTGAGCGCCGGAGACCTACCTGCAGGCCTACAGCGTGCAGCTCTGCTGAGCGCCGGAGACCTACCTGCAGGCCTACAGCGTGCAGCTCTGCTGAGCGCCGGAGACCTACCTGCAGGCCTACAGCGTGCAGCTCTGCTGAGCGCCGGAGACCTACCTGCAGGCCTACAGCGTGCAGCTCTGCTGAGCGCCGGAGACCTACCTGCAGGCCTACAGCGTGCAGCTCTGCTGAGCGCCGGAGACCTACCTGCAGGCCTACAGCGTGCAGCTCTGCTGAGCGCCGGAGACCTACCTGCAGGCCTACAGCGTGCAGCTCTGCTGAGCGCCGGAGACCTACCTGCAGGCCTACAGCGTGCAGCTCTGCTGAGCGCCGGAGACCTACCTGCAGGCCTACAGCGTGCAGCTCTGCTGAGCGCTGGAGACCTACCTGCAGGCCTACAGCGT
This sequence comes from Melitaea cinxia, assembly GCF_905220565.1. NCBI lineage: Eukaryota > Metazoa > Arthropoda > Insecta > Lepidoptera > Nymphalidae > Melitaea > Melitaea cinxia. The sequence continues at coordinate 8,136,573 of NC_059417.1, read as the reverse complement.
GCAGCTCTGCTGAGCGCTGGAGACCTACCTGCAGGCCTACAGCGTGCAGCTCTGCTGAGCGCCGGAGACCTACCTGCAGGCCTACAGCGTGCAGCTCTGCTGAGCGCTGGAGACCTCCCTGCAGGCCTACAGCGTGCAGCTCTGCTGAAGTGCCGAGTGCCTGCGTCCCCCTATCTGTTGGAACGAACGCGACGTCGCCTAACTACGGCTCATTGTCACAGATTCCGCCGGCCCGCATCTTACGGCGATATTTAACGCCGTTTTGTGCCTTAAATATTGCGATAATATGCATTTATCGTAGTCATTGTATACAAAATTATCATTTATCCATTCATATTTTTTAATAATATTCATTTTTTGAGTTCTAAAATGTGAACATCTCTGCGATATTTTAGTTATCTATGGTCATTTTGTAATTTCGATGTTCTCTATTTGTAAATAATGTCATAAAGAATGAACTGAGTAACAATCTTTTCTATAAGTGTAATGTTAGTAATAACTAGCGTATTAAATAATTTTTGTGATATAACAAGTTACTGAATTAGGTATGTTCTAAGACGCTGAGCGTTTCTTCTCATGGTTAACGTTTACATTAATATATATTACACATAACAAAAATTAAATTAATGTATTTTTCTAAGACTCTCATACTTAAATGGCTCGTAAAGTACATTTGTATTTTCTTGTCTCAATAACTGGCTTCTTAGAATTATTGTATGGTTGTAGCTAATTTACGTTTGTAATTTTTAATTAAAGTATGATCGTATGATTCAATAAATGTTTAATATTACGTATATATTTTTTTATTTCACACCATTGTTCCTAGTGTTTCGAAAAATCCTAATCCTGATTTTTATATAATGCATTTAAAGTTCCGAACAGTGATAAGGACAACAGCATTTTTTTGTCGTCTTTGTCATAGTTTAGCTTTTTTTACATATTACATACGTGCCCAACAAATCGTACGTGTGCATTTAATTGTCATTCATTGCGAATTTCAAGTGATTTTCATTTGCTTTTTTATCTTAAATTTAGTGTTAAAAGTGAGTAAAAAGCAATAATTATGGTGCATTGCTGTGTGGTTGGCTGTAACAGTCGAAGTGAGCGTAAATTAGAAAACAAACTTCTCTTCTTCTTCTTAATATTTCTTTTAAACTAAGGCTCCGATCCGTCCGCACCGACTACCGATTATATTAATTTGCTTCATCGGATCAACTACTGAAGTACTTTTTTTCGCTTATGTAGCAAATAGTACTAACTAAAAGAGTACCGAGTAATAGATCATTTCATTCGATTTTATAACACCAAAGCTGTGGGTCGGGCGCACTCAGCAGAATAAAAGCTTTTAAGAGATTGGGGGTTAAAGATGCTGTTGATGCTGCCAGATGATTTTGAGAATGAGAAATAAAATCGTAATTTTTGCTCTTAACCTTAATAGATAAAAAATAAAAAACATTTTTATTTGTAATTGGATATTATTAAAATCAACGACGCCTTCCAAAATGTGACGATGTTCTAAGGTATCGCTCATGTTGCACTGCACTACTTTTCTTGCTATTCGCTTATGACGTCACCAAGGTGTCGTTTATCCTTGACAGCGGCGTGTCGTGAACGGATTAATGGTGACGCGCTAGGGATGCACCAGATTTGAGATATCAGATTTATTATGGCGATTTGATTGATTTTAGTTGCTTTAATTTTTTTAATAATTTTTTATTTACGTGTTAACTGATGATAGTTTCATGTTTTTTACCTTTTGTTTTATTCAAATATCAAATTATTCATAGAAAATATAACATGTTTGAGTTGAATTTTGAATAGCTTAAAAAACATCTATACCTTTTGCGTCACATTCCTATCGGTCAACTATAGACGACATTGCTAGCGGTCAACTATAGACGACTTCGGCGTTCTGGACATATCATTTACGTGGAATAAGAGTGCATGTTTTCATTTCAATGTTTCTCAGTACATACGTGTACTCTAAGAGACTTGTTTTTTATACTCAAATGATGCTTGGATATTCTATTTTGAGAAATGTTGAATTAAAATACGAGAAATGTTTTCTTCGTAAGTTTATTTAATATTTTTGTGGTCTGGGTTTTTTGTCGCCTATAGACATCGTTGGCACACATGGCTCGCAAGTGCTTGTCAAGTATAGGTGACTTTGGCGTTCAAAGGGTTAATAAAAATTTCCATAGAACCTGGATCGATAACATTCCACCGATTCTTCCAAAAACTCGGTACAAAATATATGTCAGCGCAAAGGAACAAAGTTGTTTACAAACGCACGCAAGTGCAGCGATACGTCATTTCCGATGCTACCACTCCATGAGTCAGGCGAGAGGTGAGCACGGGTCGTTATAAAAACATCTCAAGTAAAAGTAACTAGGGCCACACCTAAGTCACAGTTATCGCTGTTATTGCTTATAATTATCGTAATTACCTTATATTTTGATTTTGAACTAAGATACGTAAATAATTACGTAATTAGTCAACCCTAAATTAAACTGTTATTTGGGTTTAACAAATCTGTTTCCCACGCCATTACTTAAGTTTTCATTTTAGTCATGTCTGACGGTCGACCTAGTGTCGATAAGGATCTTAAGGATTGTGTTCCACCGTCACCAATTTTACAAGTTGCGAATCCATCCGAAATATATATGTAACTAGCACCTCACCCTGACTTCTCCCTGGTAGTTAACAAAAATTAAAAAAATCCCTAACTTTTATGAAAATATTATATAACCTATGTCCTTCGCGGATAGTGCAGCCTCCCAGCAGTGAAAGAATTTTTCAAATCGCTTCAGTAGTTTCGGAACCTATTTAATGAAACACATATAATCACTCAATCGGTGTGTGACTTTGAAACGATAGTTGACGTCATTCCCGCCGTAACACGGGCAGGACTAGGGTTGCCAGATCGGGTCGGATCCAGACCCTATTATTGGGAGAGAAAAACAATTTTTCGGGATATCGGGACTTTGGTCGGAAGAAACAAAAATAAAATTTCTTACATATACATATATATATTTAAGCCAGCAACATTTATTGTTACATCATCCGCTGCCGATACAAAAGTCTATATAAAAACTACTTTAACTGAAGTAGGGCACAGCAGGAATTTCCTGCTCAAAATCTGGAGCAGCCCGACTGGGGTAGTACCTCGACCTTACAGAAGATCACAGCTAAATAATACTGTTTTCAAGCAGTATTGTGTTCCTGTTGGTTAGTAAGGTGACCACAGCTCCTGGGGGGATTGGGGATGGGTCGGCAACGCGCTTGCGATGCCTCTGGTGTTGCTGGCGTCTATAAGCTACGGTAATCTCTTACCATCAGGTGAGCCGTACGCTTGTTTGCCGACTAAGTTGTATAAAAAAAAGATGCTGTAATGAGGTAGCTACTAGCCAGCTTAAAGGCCGAATGCAAGATAACCCCAATTTGAAGTAAATCCATGCAGTACTTTTTGAGTTTATCCCGGACATACACACAGACAAACAGAGAAAAATTCTAAAATCTATATTTTTGGCTTCGGTATCTATTGTAGATCACACCTCAAATATTCTTTTAAAAAAATATTTAATGTACAGTTTTGACTTTCCTACCATTTTATTATATGTATAGATTATATATTAGTATGATAACTTACTAGAATATATGTTTGTAATTAAAGGTGCCAAATATTTTTTAATTATACTACTTTAACACATAATCTAAGTTATTATGCAGTATTTAATCCTGACAATTGAATCTGAAAATTAATAAAAGGTCCGTATAAGATCCGCGAAAAAAGTGACGGATACGAATCTCATTTTTCCCGCAGATATTCGCGGATATGGATATCCGGAACATCACTAATACATAACATAAATAACAAACAATCATTTCTTTCCTCTTTATAAATTTAGTATAGATAACACTAGAGGTGTACGTAGTATAAACTACAATTTTGTACGAGTTTTTAGATATTATTTTGGACTTTATATCCGGTAACCCTTAAAGGGATGTCAGAAATATTAATAATGATGTTTTTTTTAAATAAATGTATCCTTCTCTTTGGGGGAACTCCAGGACTGGGGTAAAATTCTATTAAGAACTTTGTATTAAATTAGTTAGGAAATAAAACACTTTTTTGACATTTCAGCAATACATATATTTCAGAAGCAGTTCTACATTTTCGTAATGATCTACAAACATCATTTAATTCGAAAGTCAATACAATTTAAAACTATCATTCATTTATTGCGAGTCCTAGTTACTAAAATCGCAAGTCATAAGCACATTAAGTAAATTGATTTTAAAATTAATTCTTACATTTTTATTAATCGATACGCGGTATAAACAAGCCTTTTTGAGTTACTAATAACATCTGAAAAAGGCATGAGAACCAAAAAAGGACACCTACAACCTAGGACACATTTTGATTGGTGCATAAAATGATTTTATTTTTTATTTTATTTTTTCTGTGTGAGAGGCAAAAGTTATTAGACAAGCAGCTCTACAAACATTAAGTTTAAGATATACATTTTATTATCTATAACTAATATATCAATATTAAAAGTTTTGAACATAAAAAATAAAAACACAAAATCATTTATAAGCTTACAATTTCTTGCAAAAAAAAAATACATATTAATACATAATTCTAAAAGAAATATAATCCGTATAATTGTTTAATGTAATTATATAGATTCAAGTGTTAGTGAAGTAAAACTTATTGAAAACAAAGTAGACAGAAAACAAGGAGAACTCATATACAGGGTTGCCATCACATGCATATATCATATAAAAATTCCAACAGTATGTCACCTGTACGCACGTACATGAAACATTCTAGTAAGTTCCCATAGACATTCCATACGATATAGTATTGGCGACGTATGCTCGACGTTTCCAAGGTATTGCCAGCTCGTATGCACAGAATGGCAACCCCGCGTGCGTCTAACAACTCAGCCCCTCGCCAGCGGTCACTTGAGAGCGCACTCTACAAAGACGGGGGTGTCGAGGGGGTTGGGGGAAGAGGGAGGCGTTTGCGGGGCGGGGACGCCGTCGAACGAGAAGTGGGTCCCGGTCAACGGCCACAGATCCTTGAGGATCGACCTGGAACAAAGTGTACATTTTAGACATCTGTAATTAATCTAAGTGAAAACGTTCAACTATAGATCTCTCTACAGTCTGTGTGGTTTACAATGTCAAAGAATACGAGGTGGTACCATTGAGGTTCAAAAAATTACACATCATGGACTGTTTCTGTTTAACGTGAGTTTCATCCCAAATTATTTTTCACTTAAACTTTTTTAAGCTCACAGACAGTGGTTATGGTTAAATATATTATATATGGTATGATAATAATAACAAATAAACGCCTTGCTCAACGGCGTCCACTAGGATTTACTCTTGCGTCGGGGGCGTACAAACATTCGCGCGGATCGAACCCGCGATTGTCGCTGTGTCTATGCGTTGTAATAATATTTTTTCACTATTTGCATCAGCCCAAATGGGAAATATCTCAACCTTACAAACGATCACAGTTAAATAACACTGCTTTCGAGTAGTTTTGCTCTGGTAGTAAGGTAGCTAGGGCTCTGGAGGAGGGTCCGGGATATTGTCAAATGTTTTTTTAATTCATCCCATTGTTGTTCTTGATTACGAGATAATCCTACCTCTTGTAATACTAGTAGGAATACCTAGACAGTAATTAACAGTGTATTCTTGGTTGCAGGGACAGAGGTCAGCAATGGACTTGTAACGCTTCTGGTGACGCAGGGGGACTACATCCGCTCACCATCAGGCAGAATATAATAGTTTCCCTATTTTTGTATAAACTAAACATCAGCCAGACGGTACACTTGTTTGCCCACCTTTATAACATAAAAATGTTTTATATTTACCAGAGGCGCTTATCGACAACATGCCGTACTCGTGGCGTTGGGAAGCCATTAAAGGGCGAGGCGACGGGCAGCGTGTAGGCGCCCATGTCTCTGAACACAAGCCAGTCGCCCGCCATGCGCGGAGGCAGCAGAGTGGCGGGCAGCACGCAGTCCAACGCGTCGCAGGACGGACCCCACACCGAACATGGCAGAGAGCACTCTGAGGTAGGCTGGGGAGAGAAATAATGTTATACAAATTTACTACTCATTGAATGTGTTAATGTATGCTAAAGTTATTGTGTTATAAATACTGTTCGTTTTCTGAATAGGAATGATGGCCTGATGCATTTATCGTCACCTAGCTATATTTGGTTACTTAGGCTCTCTTATAATAAATATAGATCTTCTAGTTAATATTTTATTATATATATTTCTGGTGAACTGATGCGTCGTGTATATATATATCAACAGGCAAGCAGAGCTTGGAATAAGCATAGCTATAAAAATTATCTGTTAAATATTTTAGAGGGGATATCCCCTTAACTTAAAGGAGTGGAATGAAAATGTTCTAATTAGTATAGATCTATCTTTTAAAGTATTAAATAAAAAAAAAAAAATGCACATAGTGTTTTAAATTTCTACCCACAATGGCTGAATATCGACCTGAGATTTTGTATGAGATATTATTAAAGGATGAAATCTTTTCTAAAACAATGCTAAGTACACTGATTTTATGCAAGATATAAAGAAAATTGAAATTCCTCTAGTATAAAGTAATGGTAATATGGACAAATAAATTTTTTTGAAACAATAAATTTTAATTTTTTGACTAAACTTTTTCTGGTCAGAGTGTTGAAGGTTCGACTACCACCTCGAGTTTGGGTGTAAAATGTTGTGATATATGTATTATTTTTCTGTATGTATCGAAAAAAAAAATTGAAGCTATATCAGTTGGCTGTTACCTAAAACACAAGCATTAAGTTGCTTACCATAGGAACAGATATGTATGTTATAGATATGTATTAATTTATTTGAACTATATACACCTCTAGTGGCTCAGCCACGACTTGCTGGTGGTCATACAAAACGCAGTTGAAGGAGCCATACACGCCATCATTAATGAAGTACATAGTGTGCTTCTCCAATGTGCCGTCCTCTGCTGTCTTTGCAGGCAACTGAAATAAACAATCAATTAAATTATTATTGCATATATTAACGTAAACGCTCAATCTCCACTAAATACATAAATATAAGTAAGACAGTACAGTAAGAGTAAGGTACACAACTGAATGGTCTATAACAATGTCGGTTATCATATCAATTATACTCGGGACAATTTACTTATTAAATTCTTGTGTTAATTGTATAAAAGTATCTAACTAGAGTAGTAACGGACGCATGTTGGTATTGTGATTCTACCAGATGTCACCGCCGTTATAGATAAATTGTAAACTACACACCTACCCTAAAGATGGTAGTAGGGAAGGGGTTGGTACAGCGAGCACAGCCGTCACGCTACAGGTTTTCTTTCTATACAATTTGGTTGCCAAACAAGAGTATGTCGAGGTAGCCCGGTGAGGCTGCTCCAGGTTTCAAGCAAGGCATATCGTGCTGTGCCCTACATCTGTAAAAGGTAGAGGAAAGTGGGGTTTAATCACCTCTCTGGTGGCGTGTATCTGCGCAGCGAGTGTATAGGCAGCGGCGGCAAAGTATCGGCCCGGCTCTGCGATCACACGGACTGAGTGACTCGGGAAGTGGGTCTCCAGCGCTGCGTTGATAACCGCTGACACCTGTGGGTTTACTATATATTAGCTACTAGCTCAACATCGCTGTCTTAAGCTCGGTTCTTTTATTAAATAATTGTGTTTGCTTACAAAAAAAAAAATTCAATTACATCAGCAAGTAATACAAAAATGGTCAAATACGTTTTGTGAGGTATAAATCAAAAATACAATAATACCACTAGTCAGGACATTTTACTAGGAAACTAGAGCGAAAAAGTTTTCGTATATTTAGATCGTAAAATAAGACTTATCACTACACGAACAGCTACATTAGGCTACATGAGGGGAGGTAGGGGTCTAAGAAGGGCTAAAATATGACCACGTGGTTTATGGACGCTGTCTTAATATTTCATTTTATTTTATTCACGAAAAAATAATGAATCTGCTTTAGATCACATAACTGAAGTAAAACTTCTGCACAATAGGCCTGCACTGTGCCTTAGATATACGAAACGTAATTGGCTATGAGAGGAAGAAATAAAGAAAACGTGTCCTTGGACCTCTCTCTTGCTCCGTTCGCTTCGCCCGTCAACACTTTTCGTAACGCTCTCGTCGCGCATTCACCAGTTTAAAGAAATTTTACTTAAAAAAAAATTGAGGCGTTAAGAAGTTCAGCTATAATATATAAAATATTTCGAGTCATCAGCTCACCTCCCGGATGCAGGTGCCGGAGTTCCCCGGGAAGCCCCCCCCCACGTCCAGCAGCCCCATGCGGTGTCCCGCGGCCTCCCCCGCCTCGAACAAGTCCCTCGCGTACTGCAGGGCGCGCCCGTACACTGCTGTCTCCCGAGCCCCAGACCCCACGTGGAACGACACGCCCACCACCTGGAATGAAATGAGATGAAAACATTTATTTCGTCAAAACGCGATAAACACACTGAACGACCGTCAAAAATAATATAATTTACAAAAAAAAATCGTCGGTGTTTTAGGCGACTACATGCACCACTATACGGGAGCGCTTGTTGGATAAAAAATTGAAGTGAAAATATGAAGTAAAGCTCACGGTCAGGCCGAGGACGGCCGCTAGCTTCAACAGGCGAGGCGCTTCGGAGACCGGGTCGCAGCCGAACTTGATGCCCAGCGGACACTGCGCCGACGACGCGTCGCAGCGGATGCGGATCACGAGTCTGAAATGTGTTGAGGTGATGGCTGTTGTTGATGTTGTGTTACCACTTGTAAATCAAAGAGCTGTTACAATACCAAAAATGAATGTACTGTGGCACCTAATACGAACTTACGTTTCAGTTTGTAATATCCCACTACTGGGCACAGGCCTCTTTCCCCATGTAGGAGAGGGATCAGAGCTTAATCCACCACGCTGCTCCAATGCGGATTGGCAGATATATTCGTTACTATGAGTAACGATCGCTATCAGGTGTACATGATAACAACCGGGACCGACGGCTTAACGTGTTCTCCGAGGCACGGTGGAGAGACCTACAAGGACTGCACAAACACCCAGATCACGGCAAGCACCTGTATGGCCAATACAAATGTTTGTCATGTGCGGGGATCGAAACCCGCAACAGGTACAACTCATGGCTGTAACCGTTGCGCCAACGCGGCGTCTAATACTTATATACGAACTCGTAGAAGATCAAAATCAAAGGGTTAAAAATATAAAAGGCTTTAAAAAAAACCCTTTGATTGTTTAGTGAGAGTTAGCTTAGAAGGTGGGGCTCACCGGGCCTGCGGCATGTGCTGCTTGGTCTTCAGCAGCTCGGTCTCCGAGTCGAAGGTGACGCAGCTCACGCCGGCCGCGGCCGCCCAGCGCAGGTGCGAGGCCGGCTTCGCGGGGTTCGCGAAGATTATCCGTCTGCGCAGGGATATATGTTCAAAGTATTTTGAAATTATGGAAATATAAATGTCGTCGTCTGTTCCTATGTCAACAAACTTAAGTTACTGTAATGGCCGTCCGGTATAGCTAAATGTTTCTTCCCACATTTAAAGTTTCCTTTTAGACCCAATAGAGATGATTTAAAATTAGCACAGAACATAAATTATATTATTTGCGGTTTGTACTTTTAAAAGCCATCTCTTCACCCTTCCTCTCATCTCCATAATTTCGATTACAGATACAAAACATTCTCAAAACGCCTATCCATTTGTATCCACATATCCATTTTTCAGATTTTCACCCTGACTTCTCCCATTACATATAACCCCAAAACACTACTACTAGGTACTATTATTACAATTACAGTGGCTTTCACTTAATTAGAAAAAAAACTAATAACAACAATATTTAACCTGCCACTAGAGGTTTTTATTTTTTAAATATTGAAATAAAAATAAATAAATAAAACTCACTCAGGTCTCACACCCAGCCCGGTGACCAATTGCAACTCAGCCTTGGAAGCGCAGTCGAATCCAGCTCCCAGAGCCGCTAGTGTGCTCACCAGCAACTTATCATCGTTGCACTTCACCGCTGGAAACGATACGCGTGCATATTATATATCTATCAGGTACACGACTACTCGAGTCGTAGAGGTGAAACAGGTACTACAAGTTGTACAGGTACTCCTGTGTAAGTAATGTTAGATTATGTATTAAACTTACACCACTCGTCACAGAAGGCACATATATCAATATTATATATCAAATCCATTGCTTACCATAAAAAGGCTCTACACGCGGCATCATCTCCTTCCAGTGGTGATAGCGCTCCACAACCTCCCCGAGGTCCATGACGTAAAAAGGGTCCTCCTGGCCTCCCCCTACCACATCCCGGATCACATCCACGGGATTCCAGGGACCCTCCATCACCATCACGGGCTGTTCCTCCTCAATTACTTTCATTTTTCCTGGTATCTTTACCACAACCTGTGTGCGTTCAATATAACCAATGTATAAAATTACCCTACAATTCTAAATAACTTTCTTGGAAGTTTAGGTGTGATGGTATTTACATTATAATCAAAATTAAATGCTTACTGAAAACTCATTCTAATCATCATTTACTCCTTTTTCCTATATCTGTTTATAGCAGTGGCGCTTGTATAGCTTATTTTCCAATATATGTTATTATTTAAAAAAAATAAACAAAAAATGCTCTTTAATAATTTACCGCCAATGATCAATTTCATGTAGAAATTTGTTTTATTTGTTTAAACTGAGCTATACAACTCAATAATAGGCAGATAACATTTCAAGGTACCTGATAAGTCAGTGAGTGTTGCTAGTCCTCCTGGGGGCCGAAGCCCCGGCGGTCGCCGAGGCGGGTCAGCCGGCTATGCTGCGAGTGAGAGGGGGGCGGAGCGGGGGTCAAGTGTCCTCGGAGCCCGGGGCGGGGCGGGCGGCGCTAGTCCACGAGTGTCAGCTGCTGGGTGGGAGAAGCCTTGGGTCACTTGATGGCTAGATATTTACTAGTGTTTTAATGGTATATAAATAAATGTTAAAAGATTTTGTGGGCATTGGACAAAGGAACTGGATAATGCGTGGTATGGGCGTTGTTTGTCTCTTGTGTTTGTCTGGAAATCTGGTAAGGGCTTCACAGTTCAATATAGGGCCCTTAAATATGAGGCATTTATTTATTTACTATATACAACTACGGTAACCACTAAGCATACGGTTCGCATGATGAATGACGACCAAACGCGTTGCTCATCCTAAGATTGGGTAACGAAGACATTTCTTGCTTTTGAATGTTTATAATTTGAAAGATTGGTGGTACTTGTGTGGGTGTTAAGATTAATGACTTTATCTTATCATAGTTATAAACGTATAGTTATAAAATAGGTCGAAATTGAGATAATATTTTTTATAGTAGTAAAAAACGTAGTGAATGAATGTTAAAAAGTTATAGGTTATCAGTTCTGGTGGCAACTATTACTTCAATTGTTGCCACCAGCTCGAATCCCTCGACCGAAAGTAACTGTTAAAACTCTTCGCTACACAAAAATAAATAAAAAATATCTAACTATACATGGTTTCACTATTGATAATTTCGTTGGCTTTCTTTACAACTATAAACATCTGGGTTTCAACGGAAAATTTTCCATTTTAACAGTTCCTTCTGAGCGCGTGGGCGTTCCGACTAGTCTCTTCCAAGCTTGTGTGTGTATGGTGTACTATAACTACTTGTACTTAGTGTTTGTTGCCCGACGTCCACGTCCGGATAAAGCTAGATATAGTTACGCTTCCTAATTTTGACCTCGCACTCCTGAAACTCAAGCTGCGAGTGAGCGAACGAGCGTTTTTGCTGTGTATGTGCATTAATGATAAGACACAATCCTTAATAATTTAAGATGTCCGGCCTTTTAAACCAAATATCCGGCTACTAAGTTAGACTAACCGACTTAGTACTAGTGCTAGTGTAAACCAAATGCCCGGCTACTAAGTTTGACGATCCGACTTAGTACTAGTACTAGTGCTAGTACTCACGTGGTCGGCGGAGTACAGTGTCAGCGGGCGGGTGCGCGTCGCAGCCAGGGCGGGTCGACGTTGAGGACGCGGCGCCAGCAGCGCGGCGAGGGGCGCGGGCGGGGGCGGGCGGCACTGCCACCTGCGCCGGACTCGTCCGGTGCTCCCTGACACAGACATCACACCTATTTACTACATCCTGTCTAGGTAAACCTACTGATACTACACGAGATATAATAAGCACATGGCATCAACAAAGGAAAGAATTAGGAATTTTTTTTGACTCTAACCCTTTTCACCACGACGCCTAGTCTATATATGCCTGCGACGCCAGTGGTAGCACAAGCGTATTGTCGGTTCCGTACTCTCCCCGGTAGCTCTGGCTACCTCACTCACCACAGGAACACAACACTGGTTAAGAGCAGTATTATTTAGCTGTGATTTTCTATAAGGTTGAGTTACGTAACCAAGTCCAATTTTTTTGACTTAACTATTTCCTGCTATCCTTTTCTCAATAAAACAACCGATAAGTAAATAATACATATCCCAGCATAAGTTTACAATAAATTCTTCTAAACACGTAAATTACAGTATATGGCATAAACACATTAGTTAATATATAATTAGATAAGTTGTTTGTAAACAGGCAATGTAGCTCATGTTTATGAATACTTAACGAGGGAACAACATTTTGTACGGATTTTATTATTTCATACAAAAAGTACCAAGACTAGCAGTATGAGCGTTTTGCACAAAAAATGAAATTTACAGCTGGCCGGCGAACTGCGTAACGGTTTTTTTTTTTTTTGTTTTATTTACTCGTATCTACGTATAACGTCGTACTGACAGGCAATAACGAACATTAAAAAAAACTATATTATTTGACGCAGTTGTTCGGATTTATTTTTATATACCTACGAAAACATATAAGACATATATTACATCAGCTATCTGCCAATGAAAGTTCGGTCAAAATCAGCCCAGCCGTTTCAGAGATTAGCCGGAACAAACAGACAATTGTAAATTGATATTTTGGTATAATTATGTAATGTGTATACATCCTTATGCAATTAATAAAAAGCTGTTATTTTAATGTTATAAACAGACACCAATTTTATTACACATAAATTTGTTCCGAATATTATATTTACACACATTACTCTAATACATTGTTTGACGACTTAAGTGCTCCTACTAAATATATTGGTACCCTCGAAATCTTTGTCTAAATTGGTTGGTCCTTCCCACTTAATCATGTTTGATGAGTGATTGAGTTGTTGACAATTAATCAAACGCATCGCAGTTATTACAACAACAATTTTATATAATAGGTATACATAATTATATAGAGGTATTTACCTAATCCGATTATTGTGACATGTATTTATCAACAGAGTTATATTATGTTTGATTAATATTGATTAAACTCTGAATAATATTAAAGTTACGTAATGCTTTGAGTTTATAGGCTCACCACCATTATCTTTTGTGATATATCTATCACAAAAGATAGGTTTTAAAGATGGACACTTAGAAAGTATTTTAAAGAAAATCAACTTTTGACTAGCCCATATCTCCAATTTTCAGTGACCTTTCTGACTGCTCCTAAGGTTTTGTAACATACATTTATCGTCAAAAATATATATTTATATCAATTATTCGCTTCAGCCTGTAATATCCCACTGCTGGGCATAGGCCTCTTTCCCCATGTAGGAGAAGGATCAGAGCTTAATCCACCCGCTTGAGCCTGTAATATCCCACTGCTGGGCATAGGCCTCTTTCCCCATGTAGGAGAAGGATCAGAGCTTAATCCACCACGCTGCTCCAATGCGGTTTGGCGGATATATCAATTAATTGATACCTAATACATTATACATATACAATTACACTATATAATAATTTTACCACATTAGAAACAGACGATTCTGTGTTCATGTGAAGCATAAAAAAAAATCAAATACTTGAGTCACGCGAGTTTTCGCCTGCATAGATATTATTATATAACTAGTACGTAAGCCGCACTAACAGTTCTTGATTGGTGCATATATAATTCAAAAGCTACGTCGCAGTTTGACCTTCTAAAATGTCAAAGGTTACAGTTGAACTTGGCTAACGATTCCTACTTAAGTATAGTTCCTCATTTCATGTTTATTTATAACCTGGGATAGTAATGTTGAACCGTCTTATTAACTATTAATAAGTTAATTTATAGACAAATTTGATTATTTAATAAAAATATTTGCGAACTTGGTGAGGCCTATATCCAGCAGTGGACTGCGATAGGCTGAAGTGATGATATGAGTGATGAAACACTATGTTATATGATAGGTTTTATGTATATATATTAATAAAAATGAACCGCTGAAATGTATGTACGCGCACAATTGTCGTACAAATGCACTAAATTACATAATTATATTATAATTCGTTATTATAATGACAAATTTTGTATAAAAGAATATTGTAAAATATATATAGGTATATATTAATAAAAATGAACCGCTGAAATGTATGTACGCGCACAATTGTCGTACAAATGCACTAAATTACATAATTATATTATAATTCGTTATTATAATGACAAATTTTGTATAAAAGAATATTGTAAAATATATATAGGTATATATTAATAAAAATGAACCGCTGAAATGTATGTACGCGCACAATTGTCGTACAAATGCACTAAATTACATAATTATATTATTGTTCGTTATTATAATAACAAATTTTGTATAAAAGAATATTGTAAAATATATATAGGTATATATTAATAAAAATGAACCGCTGAAATGTATGTACGCGCACAATTGTCGTACAAATGCACTAAATTACATAATTATATTATTGTTCGTTATTATAATAACAAATTTTGTATAAAAGAATATTGTAAAATATATATAGGTATATATTAATAAAAATGAACCGCTGAAATGTATGTACGCGCACAATTGTCGTACAAATGCACTAAATTACATAATTATATTATTGTTCGTTATTATAATGACAAATTTTGTATAAAAGAATATTGTAAAATATATATAGGTATATATTAATAAAAATGAACCGCTGAAATGTATGTACGCGCACAATTGTCGTACAAATGCACTAAATTACATAATTATATTATTGTTCGTTATTATAATGACAAATTTTGTATAAAAGAATATTGTAAAATATATATAGGTATATATTAATAAAAATGAACCGCTGAAATGTATGTACGCGCACAATTGTCGTACAAATGCACTAAATTACATAATTATATTATTGTTCGTTATTATAATAACAAATTTTGTATAAAAGAATATTGTAAAATATATATAGGTATATATTAATAAAAATGAACCGCTGAAATGTATGTACGCGCACAATTGTCGTACAAATGCACTAAATTACATAATTATATTATTGTTCGTTATTATAATAACAAATTTTGTATAAAAGAATATTGTAAAATATATATAGGTATATATTAATAAAAATGAACCGCTGAAATGTATGTACGCGCACAATTGTCGTACAAATGCACTAAATTACATAATTATATTATAATTCGTTATTATAATGACAAATTTTGTATAAAAGAATATTGTAAAATATATATAGGTATATATTAATAAAAATGAACCGCTGAAATGTATGTACGCGCACAATTGTCGTACAAATGCACTAAATTACATAATTATATTATTGTTCGTTATTATAATAACAAATTTTGTATAAAAGAATATTGTAAAATATATATAGGTATATATTAATAAAAATGAACCGCTGAAATGTATGTACGCGCACAATTGTCGTACAAATGCACTAAATTACATAATTATATTATTGTTCGTTATTATAATAACAAATTTTGTATAAAAGAATATTTTCGCCAGGTCAGCTAGTTTACTATAACGATGGTCGCTGGCCAGCAATATTCTTTTGTTAAAAATTTAGCGCCGCTTAGGTAATGATTTTCGTGCGTTATTTTTAACCGACTTCCAAAAAAGGAGGAGGTGCTCAATTTGACTGTATTTTTTTTATGTATGTTACATCAGAAATTTTGACTGGGTTGACCGAATTCGACAATTTTTTTTTTAATCGAAAGGTGATGTGTGTCCTTTGGGCTCATTTAAATTTATTTGAGATCTAACAACTACATTTCGAGTTATATCTAATAATGCGTTTTTACTTGACGCTTTCTTCGTCGACCTACGTTGTATTATACCGCATAACTTTCTACTGGATGTACCGATTTTGATAATTCTTTTTTTGTTGGAAAGGAGATATCCCTAGTTTAGGAACCAGGATCTGATGATGGAATCCCAGAGAAATCGAGGGAAACTCTCGAAAATGCGTATAACTTTTTACTGGGTATACCCAATAATGTTAATATTTACGGGTATAATTGTAAGGGTTAATATTTAACATGTGGTCACATATAAATTTTATCGAGATCTGATAACTACTTTTTGAGTAATCTTTGATAACGCGTAGTTACTTGACTATTTCTTCGTCGATCTACGTTGTATTACTAGTCGATGTAATTGAAGTCGGTTTTTTTTTCGTTTGCGAGCAAACAATTATATGAAGCCAACTGCTTTTTTATTTACCCTATCCTTAAATATTAATCATTGAAAGGACTAAATTTTTTCAAAAAGAAATAGGTACGTAAATACATTTTTTTTTAATTATATATAGATTTTTCAACAAAGATTAATGCATAGAGCACTTTTTAATTCGAGTTAGTATTTTTACCGAATATCCCGCGGAAAATCGCAGAGGAGATTTGATGAGGTAGCAAATGAAAACAATACTACTATCCAGGACCAACGTGCAAAAAGAAACGCGGTTTCTTAAGTGATAAATAAAGCAATAAATAACCTGATAATATACTTTTTTTAATTCAGTATTCGTCCAGATAGGCGCTAATTATCCGGTGTTCGGCCGTTATAGTATTCAGGCCGACGGATAAGCCAGATTCCGAATAGTTATCGGATATCCGTTTCATATCTAATTACGAGTTAAATATCATTTAAAATTTTATCAGTAAATAAATTCGTCAAATTTCCACAAGATTTACTATATTGACTTTGGATTTATATCGAACCTAGAAAAAATAAAAATAGACAAAATATGAAAATTTAGTCACAGTACTTATACTGACCTTGGAGTATTTTCTGGGAGTAATTTTCTTCGTGTTTTTATATCTTCTTTTCGATTACTTTCGTCTTTATTGTTTTATTATAGGTACTTACTTTTTATAGTAAAACTAACACTAGGTAACAAAGAGATTGTTTTAGAAAACTTAAATTTTGTTTACGAAATAAAACTAGTAAACTCAAAAGACAGGTAAAAATTACTGTTTAAACTATAAAAAATATTAATCAAAGTTGAGAAATTTTCACAAAGTAAGGATTACTGGGCGCAAAGATCCGTAGTCGAGTATATTTTGGAAACTACTATCGGCTGCACTCAGAGACGTTTATTAAATAGTCCAAGTTGGTAGTTAAGTAATTGATATTCAATCCCTTAATTATCGTCACATCCCAGAGACATAATTAGTTAATACTTAGTTAATCACATCCCAGAGACATAATTAGTTAATACTTAGTTAATCACATCCCAGATAAATAATTAGTTAGTTAATGACAGATTTAAGTGCCCGGGTCCGGAGGGTGAATTTTAGATATAATATCGATAAAGCGTTGGTGTTTATGCATGTAAACATGTAAATTTAAATTTAAAAAATTACGTTAGAATACATTTAAAAAAAAAAACAGTTTTTATGCATAAACATGTAACAATTAGTTCTTTTACGATCAGTTTTTACCAAAAAAATATAGTGAAAAGATACATTTGTTTGATTTTTAATACTACATTCAGAGTTTTTTTTTTTGCAATGGTAATATTTAATGCCTACTGGCAATTAGTTTTAATTGGTTTTTAATGTATCAAAAAAAAATGTCATTACTTTCGCCGGCTTTCGGTCGTCTGAAACTTTGTTTGCTTTGGTTGACTGGTTGCGTTAAATTAAATTTGTGAATTTAATAGTAGGTCAATTACTACAGAAAATATTTAAAGTCACGGTAAGTATGGCTGTATGTCTGTATTATTATATTAATATATTAGTATATTGGGGGCTTTATGTGGATTGCCATTATCTTATAATTTGTTTTTAAAATTTCTTTGTATTTTAGGAAGAAAATAAAACATCCCGAAAGAGAGTTCCGAACTTTACCGCTGATGAAAAATTGCTATTAACGCAGTTAGTTAAAAAAGGCCAATAATAGAATCGAAACTAACCGACGGTAAATAAGTTATGAAGAAAAAATCTGCATGGATTTCACTTACAACAAGAATTTAATAGCAATGCACACTTACACAAGGTATAACTTGCATATAAATTTTTTGGTAATATAAATACTATTTGTTCAATAATATTACCTTAAATGTAATCTTTCTGTTTTTTTTTTTTGCTTGAAGTCCATGGCTCGTAAAACAAGAGCTGCAGAGAGGGGCAATTTAATAAAGACTGGAGGGGGACCATCTAATCATCCACATCCTCCACAGCAGGGAGCCATAATAAGCATGGTTGAGGAGGTACAATTGCTTTTTAATACAAAAATTATTCATTATGTTTTATTTTCAATATTAATATTGTTTTTGATCTTCAGGCTGTTCCAGTAATGATATGTGAAGTAAAAAACTCCTTTGACAGTGAAAACATTGAAAATAAGAAGACTGAAGAAATAAAAATTTTAGAAGATAAAATCTTACTAACTTTGTACTAAAACACAGTTTATTATTTTCAAACGAGTAACTGCAGAGTTTCTTGCCGATTCTTCTCTGCAGAATCTACATTCCCAATCGAGGGTAGCTTTACTTTTACAAAAATAATAATCACTTTAAAATTTTTAATTTGTAAAATGACGATTCGAAAGTGCTATTTGAATAAAGTTGTTTTTGATTTTGAAATAAAAATTGTATGGTATAATGATTAAAGGTTTTATTTAAGACTACCTGTGCCCGCGACTTCGTCCGCGTGAAATTTATAAAGAAAATATTGTTCAGTTTGCAGAGTTACAAAATAAATATATTTCTAAAATAAAAGTAGCCTAAGTTACTTCTTATTACATCAGCTATCTGCCAGTGAAAGTCCCGCCAAAATCGGTTTGACCGTATTTACACTTTTTTCACATAACCTCAAAATTCATGTAAAAAATTCAAAAAGTTATGTTATTTTTTTTTTTTTTTTAGAATTGGGGATAGGGTCGGCAATGCGCCTCAATGATATTGTGGTTACAGACGTGTATAAGCTACGGTAATCGTATACCAATCGGGTGAGCCGTACGCTTGTTTGCCGATCTAGTTGTAAAAAAAAACCTAACCAGGAAACCGTTTATCGAGATAAAAATAGGTAAAGTTACCCAGATTACAGAGAAATTCCCATTTATTATTAATTTAGCTAAACGTACAGTAACGGTTATTAAATAAATCTATAGATCGTAACGAAACTTATATTTTTAGTAGACCATGTATTCAATGAATTCGCGTGGTAAAAATCTTGATCAGTATAATTAATTGACGAGTCTTGTTTTTAACCCTTTACCAGCCGTCACTGTAAATCGTAATATTCCGTGTTTTAATGTTAATGTCTGTGGCGCTTAGCCCGAATATTACGTTCTATTTTTTTCAGATCTATTTTTTGACTCGATATAAAAAATATGAAGAAATTTTTTATTTACAATACTTCAGAATGTGTACATTACAATAATCCGACTTTAAAACAATAGGCTTAACATTCTGATACATAAAAATGCAATATAAATGCAATAGTCAAATTAGACGCTTTTACAACCCTAACACACAGCGCCGGACCCGTAATTTTACGTAGGCTAGTGATGCGCTAATAAAAACTAAATAATAGAGAAGGAATTCTTTTGAATTATTAATTATCTATCTACATGTCTAGACTATAATTAAACATATTAAATTAATTATTTAATATGTTTTTTAAACCTCTTATTTGAATAATGAACCACAATTAAAGATAATCGGTAGAAAACTACGAAACCAAAAAATATATATTCTTGATCTCAATATTATTTTGGGACGTCACTAATACAACTAAAAAGGAGGAGGTTACTCAATTCGTCCATCTTTATTTTTTTTTTTATGTATGTTCGGGGATAACTCCGTCGTTTATGAACCGCTTTTGATAATTCTTTTTTTGTTGGAAAGGAGATATCCTTAGTTTGGTACCATAATAAGAAAACCAGGATCTGATGATGGGATCCTAGAGAAATCGAGGGAAACTCGAAAATCCGCATAACTTTTTACTGGGTGTACCGATTTTGATGATTTTTAATTTAATCGAAAGCCGATGTTTATCATGTGGTCACATTTAAATTTCTTTGAGATCTGATGACAACTTTTGGAGAAATCTTTGATAATGCATATTTACTTGACTATTTTTTCGTCTACCTACGTTGTATTACTTGTCAATATAATTGAAGTCGGTTTTTCTTCGTTTGCCTGCAAACACAATTATATAATTTATTTGTGTTTTATTTTACATTAATCTATATATCCTCCGTTCCGTTCACCGTGGCACAGGTAGATTGTACCACTGATAGTACTGTCAATATACATGTAACTACTTGCCTATTGGCACGATCTCCTTTATAGGTTTAAAATAAATTCGTACGATGTCGCAGACAAAAGTTAACTACATGTGTAATATAAATAAAAATTATTCAGATGTCCCATCACTGTTTGAAATTTTATCTAAAGTTGCCTGGCTCTGGGGGCACGATTACTGTAACAAAATCTAGCTGGGAAAGGGTTAGACTGATTAACGTAATTATGTTTGAAGATTAATTTATGTGCGGTACTTCTTCATAAATAAATTAAACCTTTGATTAAAATTTTGTAAATTTTATTGATTTCATTACTTTGTTTATCGATAACTATACAACACTATGCAAAATTGTACCTAGAGGTTGCTGGCGCTACACGCACTTCACGCGAATTATGACATGGCGGTTAAAGGGTTAAGAGGAAAGGGTACCGGGTCTTTCTCCATACAAACGTAGTCGACTGTTTTCTCCCTGGATAATGACACTAGATCAAATATTTTTGTGACATAGAACTCTTTGCTGCCATGACCATGCCCCTATGTTTTGATTTTTTTCATATTCTTATTATCATAGGAATTAGGAGACTTCAAAAACTCGAAATATTGCATAATTTTTTGTACATTTTCAGACACTCATTAAAAAAAATATATGCATATTTTCAAAAAAATGAAAACATAGGGGCATAGCCGAAGTCTTCTTTTATTTTCTAAAAAAAAAATTTAAAAAAAATTGCCATGTTTTGAGGAGAAAACAGTCGACTACGAAACACTGTTTTGGTCAAAAATTATATACCTAAAACGGTCTGAGCTGCAGTTGTCCCTTTCTTGCTTTTTGGGGGATAGGTCTGGGGGAGGGAAGGGTCAAAGCAATACGTATATACGCCAGCGAAGTGATGCCTCATAGTCGACAATTATATCGATACACTAGTGATGTTATTTTTAGTCGATATTTTCTAAAATTCGTATTAACAAAATTAAATAATTTCTCTTTTCATAACTACAATAAAACCGTATTTGTATATGCTGTTTTTATTGTAACACTGTGCAAACCTGGACTAACGAAGGGTTTCGCTAACAAATAACAATGATAATTATGGTAAATAACTGTGTTGTTTGTTTTTGGTATCAAATGAAAGGGCTCAATACAAGGATTTCAAAAAAGTGTATTATGATTATTATTACCGTAATACTAATAAAAAATACAATAAGAAAGTTTAAAAAATTAGGACTGCTCTTTCCCATGCCTATGCCAAGCAAGCTGCGAGCCGCGCTTCTTCCTCGCCTCCTAGGCGAAAAACAACTTCGGGGTTTACTCTTTCCAATATATTTTTTTATCAATTTCGGAATACTCTGTAAAAAGCTATGCATGGTCAAACATAAATAAATATAGGTACGTAGCGACTTTAGAACCTCCTCTGTTTTTTTTTCATTGGTAAAAAATTGCTTAGCTGTTATCTTGACATTACTGAGGAGCAGATTATTAAATTTGGTCGAATCTATGTACCTATGCGATTCGTATTTGGACTTCGCAAATAGAATCATATTTCTGAATTGCGTAAAAAACTCAAGTGGCCCCACTAGCGTAGCATTCCTTGGAACCCCGGAAACCTTGGGGCCCTGTATTAAAATTAGTGGGGGGGCAGGCAAATGATGGGTAAAGATTTCTCACAAAAAATGCTTGCATTGAATTAAAATAAATATTTGTTGATTATAAGTTATAACTTCCTCCTAGAATAGACAATAGTGAGTGTAGTCTGCTGTAGCTGTTCCTGTTCCATCGAAATCCTCAGGTAATTTTTTATCAGTTTTAGTTTTGAAAAACATCAAGTTAATACCTCCGGAAAATTGGATGCAAGGCTATTGAATTTTATCAGTAATAATTCCATGAGTTCTTTAATGGAATGAATGTTTTGAATTTCGGATTTTAAGCTAATTTAAAGAGCTTGTAGTTCCAAGCTGGAGAGTTATTAGCCTTGACCTGCAGCAATAGATGCGGGGGATCGTTCGCTTCATCCTGTGAGGCCAATACTATTAGTGAATTCCTATGAATCTTCCGCATCTATATGGGGGATTCACAGGCGCATAACCTGAAGAAGAGATTCAATGCTGCCTCCAGGTCTTACAGGTAGTAAATCGCTAGGGCAAAGTTCAAACACAGCAGAATTGGCGAGAGACTATTGGGCTTTCCAAATGGAACCCATGCCTTTTGTTTCTTACAAAAGCTGTCGAAGGTAACTTTTTTTAGTCTACACTTCCATCATTGCGCGAACCTGAAGGCTCTCTGGCATATTATGCGAAAAAGTAAGCGAAATTCTTTGCACTCTTTTTGCGTCGAATTCAACTCTTGACGATGAGGGAAAAGCACCACCGAGCGTTCCACGGTGCGAACACGCGATGCGTAATGTGCACTATGAGCAGTGTCGTTTGTCGTGTTCTGCATTCTTTCGATGTCAAGAAGTCTAGTGGTGCTAATTGTATCCACCAGTGGTTTGCAACCAATGTGCGAGCTTCGTGCGCAATGTTTCCGCGTACATTCAAAGTGTGGAATGACCTTGCTAAAATTTGGGGGTTTTAAAGCGTCTAGTATCTACATCTTTTCTCTAAAGGCCATGGGCGACGGTAGCCGTTATAAATCAGATGGCTTCGTCTGCTTGTGGGCCCCATTCTTATATAAAAAAGATTAATTCATTGTTCATAATGATTAACTGAATCCCGAAATAAACGATACAGAATGTTATCAACAATTGGGCGCACGCTTGACTCGGATAAAAGGGGACTGCTTTTCAGACTTCAGTCATTTCTGAAGTTAAAACTCTATAGGTATGTATGACAGTTTTTTTATTCTTTTTTCCAGGAAGCACAAGATTAAGTGACATTGTGGATAACATTTTACTAATTTTTGCTTACACACCTTAGGGGCCCTGTAAATAGGGGGCCCCGTATCATTGATACGGCTGATACGGCAGTAGTTACGCCCTGAGTGGCACCCAATTCCCTACTTCGGGAATACGTATATTCTCAACTTACTTTACTCTATTCTTTTTAATCCTGTTGTACCTGCTTATCTAAAACGACGATTTAAATTTCTTAGTGATTCCAATGAACGCAGTTTTCGTTCTGAGGAAAGCTTACTTCTTGAATTTCCCTCTCACTCCTCTTTCGTTTATACTAAATCTTTCACTGTTCAATCTTGTCGACTTAGGAATTCTATAGACGTGTAAATTCGGTTTCTATTTTTAACCGACTTCCAAAAAAGGAGGAAGCTCTCAATTTAACTGTATTTTTTATGTATGTTACTTCAGAACTTTTGACTGAGTGGACCGATTTCTACAATTTTTTTTTAATCGAAAGGTGGTGTGTGTCATTTGGTCTCACTTGAGTTTATTTGAGATCTAGCAACAACTTTTCGAGTAATATAAATATTACGTTTTTACTTGACTATTTTCGTCGACCTACGTTGTATTATACCGCATATTTTTAATTTAATCGAAAGCTGATAATTATCGTGTAGTCATATTTAAATTTCATCGAGATCTGATAACAAATTTTTGAGTAATCTTTAATAACGCGTATTTACTTGACTATATTTTCGTCTACCTTTGTTGTATTACATCATGTCGATGTAATTGAAGTCGGCTTTTTTTCCTTTGCGTACAAGTCGAACTCGGTCCACCCACTCAAAAGTTCTGAAGTTACATCTATAATAATAATATATATAAAAGCGAAAGGTCACTCACTCATCACGAAATCTCCAAAACTATAACACCTACAAAGTTGAAATTTGGCAGGTAGGCTCCTTATAGGACGTGAACATCCGCTAAGAACGGATTTTACGAAACACGACCCCTAAGGGGGTAAAACGGGGGTTGCAAGTTTGTATGAAAGTTCTATGTTTTTGAAGTAAGAGACTTGAAATTTAAAATGTATGCTCTATAGATGATGAGAAGGTGTTCAAATAATGTATCTTTAGAAATCAACTCCCTTTTGGGGTTAAAACGGGGGATGGTAGGTTGACTCACTCATCACGAAATCTCCGAAACTATAAGACCTACAAACTTGAAATTTAGCAAGAAGACTCCTTATGAGGCGTAGACATTTGCTAAGAACGGATTTTATGAAACTTGACCCCTAAAGGGGTAAAACAGGGGTTGCAAGTTTGTATGAAAGTTCTATGTTTTTGAAGTAAGAGACTTGAAATTTAAAACGTATGCTCTATAGATGATGAGAAAGTGTCCAAATAATGCATCGTAATCTATATATACATAAAAGAGAAAGGTCATTAACTCACTCATCACGAGAACTCAAAAACCGCTGGATGGTCTGTCCATCCAGGTTGGACAAAGATAAAATTTGGCAGGGAGATAGATTATTGTTAGCAGACGTCCGTTAAGAACGGATTTTACGATATTCCACCGCTAAGGGGGTTTAATTGGGGTTGATAGTTTGTATGAAACATAAACAGCCTGAAAATAAAATTAAAAATGTAGTGGGTGTATAGAGAGGTTTTATAAAAATAACTATTAAATTATACTAAATTGTGCCTTTTAAAAAGTTACTCAGTTGATAAGCATTTCAAGTGACTGAAATACAAAAATAATTTGCGTTAAACATCTTAATAGTAACGCATATCTTCATAACCACGCGGACGTAATCGCGGGCAACATGTACAGTACAGTGTATTATCCTATAATATATAGGTAAAGGTATACGTATAACTTTCGATAACTAAGTACAATAAATTAGTCAATTCGTTTTCTTTGTGATTTTTTAATTTCCATTAATCGATAAATGGAAATAAAAAAAAAAATCAATGTACACTCGAAAAGAAAAAAAGAAATTATGTGGTGTCATGGGACATGGGTTATTTTTTTTCAAAGTCCCCAAAAGTGTATGTGATCGATTCGCTCAAAATCTACTGAACGGATTTTCATGCAGTTTCACCATTGGAGAGAGGGCTCCACCATTGGCAAGAGGAAGGTTTAGGGAACGGCTAAGCCGATTTTGATGAGAGTTTCACTGGAAGTTTGCCAGGAAAACTTTGTGACACACTAATTTCAACGCGGGCGAAGCCGCGGGCACAGCTAGTATATATATAAAAAAAAGGAAAATACAGTCGAATTAAGAACCTCCTCCTTTTTTGGAAGTCGGTTAAAAATCAATTTAATACGTATTATTATTTTCTGTTGGTGTTCAATAAAGTGTATTGTTATGTTATGTCATGTTAATCAACCACTTTTTAAAAAAATTCAATCGATTACGTAATTTGCCTAACTAAAAAAACATAAATAAAATAATAATTGAAAAAGTCGCCTTCATGATTTTTGTAAGTGTACAGTACATAATGTTTGAAATTGGTGTCATTTATTTAGCTATCTTTGTGTAATTATTGAATTTTTATCTTGTTCCAGCTTTTTCAATTGACTTTCTAATAGTTATTCTTCACGCAGGCGGCTTTTCTTGTTTTTTTTTAATTATAATATTATTTTTAACCATTGTTACATCGCCGCAATTATATGTTAATTAATATATATAACCTATACCTATGTATTAATAACTGCGACAAACATGAGACATTACAAATTATATAGGTACTAAGGCAAACATTTTATACTGTGTATGTACTACATTACATATATATACTATACTTACACTTGAGTCGTCTAGTATCAAAATCCGCCAGATCCGGAAAGGTCAATTTTACAATAAATGACTTTTCGTTTCTGTCACAGTTACAAGTGGCATATCATTTTATACATTTAAAGTAAATTTACTTTATTCGAATCTCCGACTCATCTAAGCAAAATTATTTTTAACTTTTAAATTATACAACTAAATGTAAGTAAAAAAAATGGATGTAGCGGATATTGATATTGAGATAAGGATCTGACGGAGTTTGTTACTCAACTCAATGGATGTAGCGGGTTTTGACATTCACTTTCTTAATATACAGGAAGTATTAAAAGTGGCAGGCTGAAGACGGGCAGCAGCGTCTTCAGTGCGACGGAGCTAGCCCTGCGGTCACCAACCCGCCTGCCCAGCGTGGTGACTATGGGCAAAACCCCTAATGAGTTCGTGCCACTTTTTCGCGCGAATTTGGGGAGGCCTATGTCCAGCAGTGGACTGCGATAGGCTGAAATGATGGTGACGGTGATGATGATGATGATGATGATGAGCATTATAGATTCAAAAAGTGAAACTAATGAGTGATGTTAGGTGTAGAATGAGTGATGTTAGGTAATGAAATACATACATAATTATAGTGTATACATGTAGTACATAGTATAAGTCTTATACTATGTACTACATGTATACACTATAATTATGTATGTATTTCATTACCCATTCTTACACACACCTCAACCATGTACATACCTAATTCATAAATAAAGTACCAAGTATTTCGATAATTACCCACAAAAATATAGACATGTATCAAGTCACAAAGAGTATCCAAGTCAAAATAATAAAACATAATAATAAGTAGTTTACGAAATTCAATAATAGTAAGCCGAGTCACAGCAATACGATGCAGAACAAATTCAATAAAACAAGCCAAATTCAGAAAAATAGCACTATGCGCTATATGTACTCGTAGTCAATCACAAACGAAAGATGCGAATACTAAAATATCGTCAACAATTAATAGCTGAATAGCCGGCGCACGCACACTAACACACGACAGTCACACATAGAAAAAACGGGGCGGAGATGGCGCGGGGCGCGGTAGCGGCATGCAGCGCGACAGAAACATTTTATTCAAATACCTATTTTTGAAAAGTCTCTTCGGTACCCTTTCCTCTTAATGCATACGCAACGTGATAGTAGCTCAGTAACAATAGGTACACGTGATTCCCTACTTTTTTCCCTACTTTACTGCGGAATCACGGACTACGTGTCAAGCGGGACGTGCTAAGCATCGTCGGGACGATACTTTTTCCTCCCCGTACTCTTCACTATCCCGTGCCGTTCGTGCTTCCGTGAATGGTCTTTCACTTACATTTTCTTCACTTCACGTCCCGTTCCGTCCGAACAAGAACACGTTATGTATGTAATGGCCTTTAAACAAATCTTTACTTTATCACATAACAATATGTAAACTCCTATGTCGTCTGTTCGTGCAAGGTCGTTGTTACGAGATGTTCACCAATTGTGTACGTGTAAAACTTTAAATTAACACTCGCTACGTAATCGAAAATTGATTATTTCTTATGATTGGTTACGTAAACAAATAACAGGAAACGTAATTGTTTTATACACATATTAAAATGAGTACAGCAAACAATTGTTCGTAGTTGTGTTATATTTTTTATCACGTGTGACACATAATTATCTTTTGAAAAATATTAAGTGTAATGTATTTTTTTTTCACAATAATAATACGTATATGAAATCAAATTAAAAAAACTTTTTTTTTTGTTGTTATTTAGAAGCACAAAAATGAAGGAAGTTTATATACATATACAAATTCTTGAGAACCCTTAGACCTGCTTAAATCGACCGTTGTTATTCGAATAATTCTGCTAAACTATTAACAATCTCTAATAATCTTTATAAAAATTAAAAAAAAAACATTAAAATTTACTAAAAAGCGCCTTATTTTCAATGGAACTTCCCATTCTCGATAATATAGGAAAAGTTGATTTTTCCTATACTTTAGAATAGCTATAGAGTTTCTTTTCTTGATTTAATCTAAATAGGCTAAATCTTTTAAAAAACCTTCATAATTTACAAGATTTCTGATGAAAACTTGAAAAGTTATTCCTTGTTATCTTAAGCTACAAATAAATAAGGCAGTTGAAATTAAGTTATGTAAAAAAAAATTGTAATTTAAAACATTTATATTTTTAAAGAATTATTGAATATGTATTTAAAAAAAATATAATTCGTTGGTCTTTCAAAACAATAAAACATTCATCCATCTTACCTTTAGTAGCGTAATTCTCAAAGCTTTTAGGAACTTTTAAGCAACAACCCTCTGGTTGTTGCTAAACAATAAATATTCTTGAGATTAATCGCGAATACGAATCGGCGAATCGTATTCGAAAAGAGGGTCGATTATTATATGTATTACTAATATTATATATTACAAGACACCGGTTGGTAGCAAACTGATGAAAATGGCGGGACGCTGGTCTATTTATGACGATACTTATCAGTGAGACTAGTAGGATTGTTTAATTATCATTAGTTAGTAAGCTTTATTCACACTAAAGTTTTAGACACACGTGCTGACTGTATAATATCAAATTGGAACTCTTGTTCCGTCAATAATTTTTTATTAAGCATACAACACAATAATTTTGGTACACATCACTGACCAGTAAGTTTTTACAAATTAACAAATAAAATAATAAAAATTACAATTTTTAAAACTATAAATAGCTTATAATATCGTGTAAGAAATCGTACTTATACCCAAATGTCCTTTTTCTATTACTTAATAAGTTTAAAAATAAAAATTCATAGCCATAAGCCACCAAGTAAGCTTTACAAATTTGAAAAATTTCATGATAAATTTCCATTTTATTTTCATTCAATAGTGTACAGAAATAATAATTTAATAGATATTTATTTTCAATTAATTCACACACACTTCACTAATTATAACTATTAATTACTTAGGTATAATTGTATTAATTATTTAAATATAATTACACTGTGTGTGACAGGCATCATACGCAGTGGATTTAACGTAAGACGCTGCTGTTCTACCGGCGCGAACCGCTTTCTTGACGTCACACGTCATACGCTTCTACTACTATTACAAAAGATTCATTTCAAAACATCTTTTTGTTTATTGAAAAAAAATCATCTCATTTTTTTAATTGCTTCATATTGTTTTATTTTTAATCCAAATACTCATATAATATCATCATCAACATCATCATCATCATTCCAGCCTATTGCAGTCCATTGCTGGACATAGGCCTCCACAAGTTCGCGCCAAAAATGCGTGAACTTATGTGGTTTGCCCATAGTCACCACGCTGGGCAGGCGGGTTGGTGACCGCAGTGCTGGCTTTGTCGCACCTAAGACGCTACTGCCCGTCTTCGGCCTGTGTGTTTCAAAGCCAGCGGTTAGATGGTTATCCCGCCATCGGTCGGCTTCTTAAGTTCCAAGGTGGTAAACCTTGTTATCCCTTAGTCGCCTCTTACGACACCCACGGGAAGAGAGGGGGTGGCTATATTCTTTGGTGCCGTAGCCACACAGCACCTCATATATAATGTAAAAAAAGTAATCTATGTGTATCTATGTCAAAAAAGTAAAGACTAAATCTAAGGAGTATGGTTTTATTCCATTATAAATGAAGTTACGAAATTTATTTTTTATTTTTTGCTAAAGACGTAACGTTTGCACATCTTTCTTTTTAAAAGTATCAATCAAGATATAAAATAAATGGTTCAAATCAATCAAGATATAAAATAAATGGTTAATTTTTCCATCTAGAGTTTTTTTTAGAGTTAAAATTTAATGTCGTTATGTAACTATCGTATGTATAAAATCATCATATCAAAAATTTCGATCTAGCGGGTACATCGTTCCATAGCTTAATTGGCTAGAGCACAGTGTTGCCAACCGTATGATTTAAATCGTAATCATACGACCTTTTTGGCTCTTGTGCGATGTGCGACGAGTAATCGAAATCATACGCAAAATATACGATTTTTTTTAAATCTTATACCCATCCTCATAACGAAGGAAAAATAGATGACAATTTCAATTAATTTTTGATATCATAAAAAAAAAAAACAAGCAGAAGACTTGAACGAGCTAAACTTTTTGTATTATTCGCACTATAATGAAATACGCAGCGTATGAGTATATTTAATTTTATTCTGTGGACTCAGCGATATCTATGGGCATAAGGGAATCCCCAACAATCCGACAGTCATCTAAGCGAATCGATATTTCCAGTGTGACTGTTTTCGGTATTTTCAGTACTAAATATTGGTATAATTTGGGCTCCGTAAAACTGATCTAGTTTTTTGTTGGTACCTATAATTTCAAAAGCTGGTATTTTTTAATGTATCGACTTCAAGCCATCTGACGAGATGTTACGCAAATTGAAGTTAGCTATGTAGAAAAGAATAAATACTTCCACTCCTGCATCTGCTGTGGCGCTTAATGACTCTGATAGTGACTGTGACTAGTGAAAAAAAATATAAGAGTAATAAAAATTTTTGTTAAGTTCATTACACTGTTAATTAGATTCATTTTTGTTGGTTAA
Organism: Melitaea cinxia; assembly: GCF_905220565.1. NCBI lineage: Eukaryota > Metazoa > Arthropoda > Insecta > Lepidoptera > Nymphalidae > Melitaea > Melitaea cinxia. The sequence goes on along the minus strand of NC_059417.1, from coordinate 8,105,700 downwards.
TAAGTAAAAATATAAGTTTATTTTTAAATTTGAAATTTATTTTTAGCCGACTCCAAAAAAAGAGGAGGTTCTCAATTCCAATTAGAGTTTTAGAATATAGTAACTTTTCTCATATCTAAAAATATATAAATTATTAATGTTAAATGTTGATTCATATTTCTTAAATGATAAATATTAACTCAAAATTATAATGTTATTCCGTTTAAAAATTGTTTTCGTTGTTTTCTTGAAACTTTATAACGTACCATTTTTTTCTTTGAAATATTAGCAAAATACGGTCTTTTCTAGTATATGGTACGATCTTCTGAAAAATAAAGTTGGCAACACTGCTAGAGCGCCGACACGGTCAGTGGGAGACGCAGGTTCGATCCCCGCTGGAACGGTCAATTTTTGATATGATATTCAAAAAATGTTTAGAATTCCTAATGTGTGGGTAACACAAAAATAAAATCGTACATAATAAAAATAGCATGGTGTCGTCTCCTGTCAAAGATTTTCATTGTAATATGAAACTTTGAATAGTTACGGGTTTCTGCAAGGAACTCACTATAGACGGCGCCACGGTTCGCTTAAACCGAAAATAATATCATCATATCAAAAATTTCCATCTAGCGGGTACATAGTTCCATAGCTTAATTGGCTAGAGCACCGACACGGTCAATCGGAGACGCAGGTTCGATCCCCGCTGGAACGGTAAATTTTTGATATGATATTCAAAAATGTTTCGTTATGTAACTTTTTTTATTATCGGCAAGTGTCAAACACAGGACGCCAATCTTTAAAAAAGGCTGCACAAGTGGAAGAGTCGAGACCATAATATACCTATATTTTTTAATTATCCTAAAATAACGAGTCAGGTAGGAAAAAGCTCATGTTTGTGTATCTTTAAACAAGTTATAGCAACATAAAACAAGTTAAATCTAACGAAGGAAGAAATGTATTAAATATAATGATATATGTATAAGAACGACACGTGCCCAGTGCCCTGATATCAACGACAAACATAAGATTTAAGTAAATAGGAAATAATTGTTATTAATATTATGACGACTAAATAGGACTTTTGTCCTAGATTATTTTTATAATTGAATAGATATAACACACATTGACCAACATTTAGAAGACACAACATAATACCCTCAATTTGTATATACTTTTATTTAAGTCTAATGATGTAGGTATATAATAATTGTATTTGCTCGCAAACGAAAAAAAACCGACTTCAATTACATCGACAAGTAATACAACGTAGATCGACGAAAAAATAGTAAAGTAACGACGCGTTATCAAAGATTACTCAAAAAGTAGTTATCAGATCTGTGACTACATGATAAGCATCAGCTTTCGATTAAATTAAAAATTATCAAAATCGGTACACCCAGTAAAAAGTTATGCGGATTTTTAAGAGTTACCCTCGTTTTCTCTGGGATCCCATCATCAAATCCTGGATTCCTCATGTTCAATCATGGTACCAAACTATGGATATCTCCTTTCCAACAAAAAAAGAATTATCAAAATCGGTACATCCAGTAAAAAGTTATGTGGTATAATACAACGTAAGTCGACGAAAAAAGCGTCAAGTAAAAACGCATTATTAGATATAACTCGAAAAGTAGTTGTTAGATCTCAAATAAATATTAAATGGGACCGAATGACACAAAATTGAAATAGGTAATTACTCTACATATTGTACATGATCTAGTATTTAAGCTTAGCACACCTCCTCCTCAGCACTAATTACGCAATAAACATTTTATATATGCTGAATGTCACTTTTTTGCTTTTTTCAATTAATACATAAAATAAAAGTATCAAAATGTTAAACTGTATTTTTATCGACATGACGATGTTCAAACGACGATTGCAGCATGATTGTCACACGAATTCGTATTTAGAATCACTCATATAGCGTCGCCACAATGTCAGCCGAGCTATTTAGTATTTACGTAATTGAGTCATATTAGTAATAGTAATAGTTAGTCCAAATTTTAAACGAACGAAGTTAAATCAGTTTATATTATGTAAATACAGACGACTACTATTATCTGATAAAATGCGGTTCTTGAAATTTTATAATCTGATAAAAACTCATAATACTTTGCGTTGTAGATACTGTCAATAATGTGATAGTAATAATATGCATTATAATTGTCAAATCTGCAATAGTGTATCCGAAAAGCTGTTTAATAAGTTATTTCTGACATTATAATATGATTCCTTTTTTTAAGGAGTTTTAGTCCATAAGGACTAACTTATTTAATCTATATTAATATTATGTTCATGAGAATAAGGTTCAAATTGTGTAGAAGTTTTTTTGAAGGGTCGAATGAAAGATGCGTGTGTCCAGCTTAGAGGTTTATTTCTAACTAACTTGACGTTTGTAAGTGAAGTGACATTAATTGACATATTCACATAGACATTCCGCCCCCCAAAGGACGGCGTTCTTTTATAACACAAACACAATTATATTTTATAACACAAATAACATCAAATCAACGGATCTACCATGAGCTGTTCAATTTTTATGCAGGCCAATCTACAAGTCTTATTAACAATGTTATAAATTTATTAATATTATTCAAATATCAGAAAAGAAAAAAAAAGCAGTTTATTTTCAATTCATTATAGATGCTCATAGTATATCCCCAGGTAAGTACCACTTAATATTTTTTTTTTAATAACTTACTATTATTTTACAAACTTATTATTATTTTTACATCCAATGATATCCAGTTTCAATTTCTATGAAATGTTTTAGTATTTTTTTTTTTTTTTTTTTTTTTCAGAAGTTTGACATATAATTGACAACTATATTCTTACTTAATTATAACTCAATATAGTTAGCTCTAATTTTACTGAACCCTGAAAATGACATTACAATCATTTTCCTCTTTTGAAAATATAAATTGATGCTACTATTTATTTCAAAATTAGTCTCTGAATATCCAACCACTTAAGTACATATATATTGCAATTGCTAAATGCATACAAAATCATTTTACAGGTAAATAACTTAACTTAGATAAATGTAATGTTTATACAATACAGTAACAAAAGGTAACAGTACAATAAAGTAAACTTTGTAATTTATAATGTAAATAAAATTTGAAAAATATTAAGTTGTTTTATTTATGTTAATTAATGGCCAGTTAAATAAAGTATGTATGGTACCTATTAGTTAAACTGTAAATTTTAATTATTTTGTGTCTCATCATTGTTTTGTTTCAAAAGCATACATATTTTATTTAAAGGTCGTTTAAAAATACCATTTTTACATTTGATTGACACTACACGAGTAATATTGTCTGGACCGACATGTTTATGAATTATTTTACCTAATACCCACTTACTAGGTGGAATATTATCCTCCTTTAATATTACAATATCATCGATTTCTGGTTCAGTGTTTTTACTATGCCATTTATATCTTTGATTAAGACTTACTAAATATTCCTTGGACCATCTGTTCCAGAAATCATTTACCATTTTTTGTGTTAATTTCCACCTTTCATGACACGGTATTTTACATAGACTATAATTTTCATCAGTTAAATTAAGTAAGGGCTCACCAATCAAAAAATGACCAGGTGTCAGGGGTAAGGGATCATTAGGGTCGTCGCTCAAAATTGTTAAAGGTCGCGAATTTAAACATGCTTCTACTTGCGTTAGCACTGTAGTTAGTTCCTCGTATGTAAGTGTTGTATCCCCAATGACTCTCCTAAGATGTACCTTCATACTGCGAACCCTCGCTTCCCATAAGCCACCGAAATTTGGTGCGTGAGGAGGAATGAAATGCCATGTAGTACGCTCTAATGTTAACAACTCTGCTAATTCACCTGTCATTGAAGATTTAGCACTCCTAAACATATTTTGCAATTGTTTGTCGGCTCCTACAAAATTAGTACCATTATCACTGTATATGTTTGAACAATGTCCTCTCCTCGCTGTGAAACGCCTAAATGCTGCGACAAATCCATTTGTTGTTAAATCCGTTACTGCCTCTAGATGTATGGCACGAGTTACCATACATATAAACACACATATGTATCCTTTGTAGGCCTTAGCACCTCTGCCAGGTGAAAATCTAATGTTGATAGGTCCTGTATAGTCCACGCCAGCTGAACTAAAAGGTCGACTTGGTTTCAGTCGTACCTCTGGCAACTGACCCATCAATTGCTGAGTAGTTTTCTTCGAGTATCTAATACATGTTACACACTCACGGTAATATTTCTTTACTTGACCTTTAGCTCGTAAGATCCAATATTTTGATCTGATATAGTTTAACATCATCTGTGGTCCGCCATGTAAAGTTTTCTTGTGAGCATTCATAATTAAAAGTCTGCTAAGATGACTCTTAGCAGGTAAAATTATGGGATGCTGAGTATCATAGGGCACCTTTGATTGCTGAATCCGACCTCCAACTCTTAGTATTCCTATTTCATCAAAAATAGGACAAAGATTAAGGATTTTACTTCCCTTTGAAACACATCCACGAGACTTTAACTGTTTTATTTCATTTTTAAATTCTATACCTTGAACTTGTTTTATACAATTTTCTAAAGTTTTATTAATTTCATCTAATGTAACAAATTTAGACTCACTTTGCCTTTTAACTTTTCTTCGAATAACATTTAACCATCTCCTACAGTATGATATGATTCTCAGCATTTTTGATAAATCAGAAAATTTTGTCCAAATCAAATCTTGTTCACTTTCTAGTAAAACAGTTAAAGTCTTGACCTTCTCTTCTTCTTGTGTGTCATCTATCTCTAAGTAATTTAATTTCATGCTCCTTGTAGACAACCAGGTAGGGCCTTTCCACCACAATGTATGATTCACCAATTCTGAAGCTTGTAAACCTCTTGAGGCACAGTCAGCTGGGTTAACTTCCGAAGCAACATGACCCCACTGTTCATAGTCTAAGATATTTAAAATGTCAGAAACTCTGTTGCTTACAAAGGTATTCCATCGACCTGGTCCTCCCTTCAGCCACGCCAACACAATTGTGGAATCAGACCACGCATGTAAGTTAACTTTAGGTATATTCATTACTTGAGTCTCAAAAATTAGTTTAGCTGCCAGAGCCGCGGAACAGAGTTCCAGCCTAGGGATGGAAATTTGTTTATCAATTGGAGCTACTTTTGTCTTGGCTGTTATTAAGTTTACAAAGACCCTTTCATCCTTGACTACACGAATATAAACAACTGCCCCATATGCTAACAGAGAAGCATCTGCAAAAACATGTAATTCTACAGAAGACATCTTAGAGAAATGTAATGATCTAGGTATAGTAATCTTTTTTATATGTATCAAATTTTCTCTGAAATTTAGCCACTCAGCCAATAAACTTCCTTGCACAGTATCATCCCATTCCAGGCCTGATTTCCATAGCTTCTGCATGATCATCTTTGCTATCACAACAACCGGAGCCAACCAACCTAAAGGATCATAGAGCTTTGCTATATTTGAAAGAATTTGTCGCTTTGTTATAGGTTGTTTAGTTCCTGCTAGATTTAAGGTATATTCAAAATTATCCGCATCACGATTCCAAATTACTCCTAACACCTTCACCAGACTATTGATTTTAAGAGGGAGTTCATGATCATCTCGCTTATTTTCTCCGATGTATTTTAGTACATTTTGATTATTACTACTCCACTTTTGGAGATCAAATCCTCCCGAGTTCAACAATTTGTTCATATTATTGTAAATTTCTATGGCTTCATCTTCTGTTTCACATCCTGTTAAAAGGTCATCCATGTAGAAATCATTTTTTATTATTTTTGCAGCCTCTGGATATTTAAATTCTGCATCATCTGCTAATCTTTGTAGTGACTTCACAGCAAGATACGGAGCGCATGCAGTCCCAAAAGTCAGTCTCAACAGCTTGTAATGTCTTAATTGCTCATCGGGTGTGGATCTCCAAAGTAGCCTCTGAAAATCTGTGTCTTCTTCTGCCACACGTACCATCCTGTACATTTTTATAATATCTGCAGTTATACAGATCTTATGAGTCCTCCATCTCATCAAAATATGTCGTAGATCCTGCTGGAGCTTTGGGCCCACCAGCAGATCATCATTTAAAGAAAACCCATTAACTCCCTTGCATGAAGCGTCGAAAACAATTCGCAGCTTCGTTGTTGTTTTGTCTTCTCTAAGCACACCGTGGTGTGGTAAGTAGACAGTATTTTGATTGTCAATGTGTTGCGAATCAACTTCAACCATATGTTTTAAATCTATGTACTCTTGCATTACCTTTATGTATTCTTTTTGATAATCTTGATTACTTTGTAACTTCTTCTCTAAGCTCATAAATCTTCTAGCAGCCATCTCATATAATTTGCCATTTTGACAGCTAGAGTGTTCGGTTTTAAATGGTAACTTAACTATAAACCTCCCTTCCTTATCCCTCGTAGTTGTAGCATCATAGATTTTTTCACATCTTTCTTCTTCCTTTGACAATCTTCTTTTAATTATGTTCGGTTCATTTTCTTGCTCCCAGAAAAGCTTAAGAATGTCATCATCCTTAAGTTGTATATGCAAGCTAGATACCGTATTCCTTGCCGAGTTGCGTGGACTACAAACCTTACCAGACAATACCCAACCAAAAATAGTATTTTGTGCAAGTAAATTACTTGTAGGATGTTTCATGATACCATTTAATAATACATCACTATAAACCTCGGCTCCAAGAAGAATATCTATTCTTCCTGGTGTTGTATATCCTGGATCAGCCAACTCTAATTTTTCTATGTCTGACCACTCAGGTGAATGTAGCTTAGTGATAGGTAGCAGTGCTGTTAATGAACGCAATACATATGCATTTACACAAACTCTAGACTCGGGATTGTGGCGTGATTTCAAACATAACGAAACCATGTATTTAATTCTCATTTGCCCTTCTCCCACACCTGACACCCAACCACTTACTGACTTACGTGAAAGTTTAAGTAACTGAACTGTTGCTTCTGTCACAAACGATGCCTGCGACCCTTGGTCTAACAAAGCCCTAATAACATGATTATTACCATTTTTACTCTCAACTAAAACTTGAACTGTAGCTAATAAAGTACTATTTGAATCAATATGTTCACAAAAATTTGTTATAATGTTGTTATCATTTGACAAAATATTAGGCTTACCTCTAGACTTATTCTCTATACCTGTAGATGTGGAAGCCGTCTCGACTGGATTATCAACTTTAGGCTCGCGTTCAACATGAATCATTGAATGATGACGGCGTCCGCACCTTTTACAACATGAAGATTGACGACAATTTATTACAGAGTGTGACGGCGCAAGACAGTTAAAGCACAATCTAGATTTCTTTATTAAATTTTGTCTGTCTTGCACTGACATATTCGAAAACATTTTACAATTATAAATATAATGATCACTACTACATAAAATACATTTAATTTGGTTATTTTTAATTTCGTTATTTTTTATTTGGTTATTCATATTGGTATGAAAAGATTTCGTTTTCGGAATGGATTTAGCTAACAAAGATTTATTTTTATTATTATTACACTCGATCATTTCCAAGGATCTAAATCTTGACTCTAAATAAAGTTGTAATTCGGACCATGTAGGTAACTCAGATTGGACACTTACACGTTGTTCCCACTGTCGCATCGACTCGGAGTCCAGTTTTGAAATGACTAAATAGTTGATAATTATATCCCACGAATGCGTATCTATACCCATATTCGATAACGCTTTTAAACAGGTAACCGTTGTGTCTAGAAGTTGCTTTATATGACTCGCAGACTCTGCAGTAATCATCTTTTGTGTAAACAGAATTTTCAAAATGGCGTTGCAATTAAACCTCTTGTTATTATATCTCTTCACAAGTTGGCACCACGCTTCTTCATAATTGGGGTCAGTTATGGAAAAATTACGTAACATTGTTTCAGGTTCACCCGATAAATTACTTTTTAAATAATGGAGTTTTTGCACCGGTGACAAAGCTTCATTGTTATGTATGAGAGAATAGAATAAATCGTAAAACGTTTGCCACTCCTCGTATTTACCGGTAAAGGTTGGAATTTTAATAATCGGCAACTTAATATCACAGTTTCTATTGGAATCGTTAACATCGGGAACGCCGGTAGTTTGAGAATTATTCGAAGATTTTAAAAAAGGCATTATCATTTCCTTTAACATAGATTTAGTACTGATATACATCTCCTCAAACGCTTCAAACACTTCATTTTTGAAATATGATAGTTTTCTGTCTTCGTCTTTCGAAATTTTCAAAATAATATTTTTATGTCCTTCTTTAAAATCGTTCCATAATGTTTCTAATTGCTCCAATCTAGTTTCTAAATATGCTTTTTTAATTCTCTCCTTCGGTGTCTTTCTTAAATTTTTCTCACAATTTTTTAGGTTGTCAAATAACTCCATTTGATATAAAATGTATTTCTCCATTGTATATAATCCAAAATTCTTCAATACTAACGCCAAACACTGTATTTAACTTCGTAAAAACTTCTTAAAAACGTTGTAATATCTTTGTAATAAATAACCTTTGAACTTAACGACACGTTTTTTTTACACACTTGTTGCCGTGGAATGTACTTCCTTTGTTCTCGAAATCTCGACGCACGCTCGACGCACGCCATCCGGCTCGAAGGACCAAACTTTATGTTCATGAGAATAAGGTTCAAATTGTGTAGAAGTTTTTTTGAAGGGTCGAATGAAAGATGCGTGTGTCCAGCTTAGAGGTTTATTTCTAACTAACTTGACGTTTGTAAGTGAAGTGACATTAATTGACATATTCACATAGACAATTATAAAGCTGAAGAGTTTGTTTGTTTTTTTGAACGCGCTAATCTTAGAAACTACTGGTCCGATTTGAAGAACTCTTTTACTGTTAGATAGCCCATTTTATCGAGGAAGGTTATAGGCTATATTTCATCACGATAAAACCAAAAGAAGCGGAGCACCAGTGAAGAATGTTTAAAAATCGGGAGTTCTTTTTTCCTTTTGAGAGCATCCGCTGCGTGTACTGTAAAAACAGTTAAAGTTTCGCAAAAATCATGTAAGACAGAATTGATCCTCTTTAAAAGTTTTAAAAGAAAGTCCGCGACAGCACATATCTATCTTTAAGGTTGGCTTACTATAATCTTTTTTTGTGCTAACCAAGTTTGTTCTAAAATAATGCATTATTTGCGAAGATGTTTTTATAAACATGATATTAATCCTTATATAAATAAATACTGTACTGTGTGGCTACGGTACTAAAGAATATAGCCACCCCCTCTCTTCCCGTGGGTGTCGTAAGAGGCGACTAAGGGATAACACAGTTCCGCTACCACCTTGGAACTTAAAAAGCCGACCAATGGCGGGACAACCATCCAACTGCTGGCTTTGAAATACACAGGCCGAAGACGGGCAGCAGCGTCTTCAGTGCGACAAAGCCAGTACTGCGGTCACCAACCCGCCTGCCCAGCGTGGTGACGACTATGGGCAAAACACACGAGTTCACGTTATTTTTGGCGTAAACTTGTGGAGGCCTATGTCCAGCAGTGGACTGTATAGGCTGTAATGATGATGATGAAATAAATACGTTATTCATCACAAGTATTTAATATAAAATAAAATAGCCTTTTACATAATTCGATTTCAATGAGAATCTCAGGAGATATCGCAGTTTTAAAATAACATCGCAGCAAAATAATGATCAAGTATTGCGCGCGCCTCTGTTCCACGCGGACGAAGTCGCGCGCAGAAGCTAGTTTAAAATGTAATTCTGAGATTATTACATCATGAGTTTTTTCTTAAATACTGTCTCATTTTTGATTATTTTAGAATACATTATATAAATCATTGGTTGGTTTTTAAAGTTTTTTCTTCAGCACATTAAATGAAGTACCTTCACGATAGAATCATTAACAATTATACCGTTCAACGACTTTCTTAAAATTTTTAACCTTGGAAGTTATTTATAGTTTTCTTGCGAGCCGCTTCTTAGACAAAGAGATAGAGTTTTGAACTTCGCATTTTTCATTTACAAGCAAAAATATTAATACTGTTAAAATTATGATCGTCTTTTCAAGGCAGAATTAGAGGGTAGAACAAAAATTGAACATATAATAAGCAACTAACTTCGTTACTTGGTACTTAGCCTAACATTGAAATTAAATCTTTTCTTGAAATCTCTAGAAACATACATAAAAAACTATATTTATAATCAATCTTGCATTTCTTTTGACTACTAATTGCTCGTTAAGAAAACGGTATACAAGGTTTCATAAACTTAAAATGTATTCAACGTAGTGTTCCACTCGACTTTTTACAACGTTTAGAATTTATTTACTACTAGCTGACCCGACGAACTTCGTATCGCCTAACAGTGACTTTTAAGTATTATCACAAATCTTTTGTATGGGAGTATAGAAAAGTGTTGTTTTTAGACTTTTTCAGAAAATTAAAAAAAAATTTTTTTTTGAATTTTTCTCTCCGTAAAAACCATCCTCGTCCTTCAAGGAATATTTAAAAAAAAAGAATTAGCGAAATCGGTCCAACCGTTCTCGAGTTTTGCGCTTAGCAACACATTCAGCGACTCATTTTTATATTATAGATTATTTTTATATAAAGCGACGAATTGAATGTTTGCGTTAAATGACTAATGAAAGTCCATTTTATTTTGTATAAATCAACACAACAAAAGTGGAAAATTATGAATTTTGCTAACGCGAATTTTCCACAATAGTATAATAAAATTTAATAAACATTATTCAGTAATTCTTCAGTTCTATGAACAAACATCGTAAATATAATACAAATATTAGAATACGTTAATTATCTCAACCGTACATATTAATATTTTAATCTTTTGTACGATAAAATTTTACAATAGCGTCATAAAATAGAACAAATATCACCGTGGGTGAATGGGGATAGAAGGTCTGAGGAAGACGTTAAGAACAGGTACTGTAACATCATCTTCAAATTTAAAATATTGTGAAATATGACAAAAAATCATTTACAAATTTAAGATAATAATTGCAAATTTTGGATTTCCTACATGGTTTAGAACTAATTACTCTATTTGTTTATGAAGTTTATTCACACAAAAGTCAGTGATAGACTTAATCAATAGAATAAGAACATGATCAAAGGGGGTTCTACCTCAATTAATAAACTACAAGTTTTGGTTCTACATGTTGCGAATAAAAATATCTGACAGATAGTGCTTTGAAAGTAAAAAAAAATATCTCAAACTCTTATCTATTGGATCAGCAATGGAGAAACAGAAACCTTCGCCATCAAGCGTACTTTATATGTGTAATCATTCTATTATTTATTTCTATAAATTTCACTTCAGCTTATCGCAGTCCACTGCTGGACACAGGTCTCCACGTGATCTCATGTGTGTTGCCCATACGCTGGGCAGGCGGGCTGGTGACCGCATTTCTATCTATTATTATTTATTATTACTGGTTTTATTACTTTCAAATAATATGATCTTTTATGTATTAATCTGAATGTGTATTGATTTGAAGCATGTAAAAAGGAATATCTACTCTTTTTTTTTTCGTAGGTAAGCAGAGGAGCTTCCAAAGAAAATGTGTCGATAAGTGCTAAATCGCTAAAATTTATTTTGTAAAATTTACAGCTTGTCGTAACTCATACTAAAATTAAGATCAAAATATTAAGATAATCGAATTGTTTTCCCTTAAATACAGAAAAGGGCATCTATTTAATTGAGATAGTATTCCTCGGAGATATCAATTTATAATAATCACGCGTGACGCAATCCATAATGTTTTCAGCGCATAGACAAGAGTTCAAATTCCAATTAATTACAAAGCATATTTAATCAAACAATCTGAATAAGAGCACTTTTATCACGAGGAGTACACGTCGAATATTAGTAGTAAGTATTCGTGCCAGTCTTGATAAAATTGAATCATATTGGTATCAACCAATGTTGTTTTTTAGATATCAATCTAAAAAAATTAGACAATCAAAGATAATAGAACCTATTTGTTTAAAAAATACCTTAAGAACAAATAATAATAGTAAAAAAAAGCATAAACATGTAACCTTAGCAATCTCTCTTTTTTGAGGTAAGAAATCTAAATCTATACTAATACTATAAAGAGGTAAAGTTTATAACAACTTTGTTTGTATGTAGGGGGTAATCTTCGCAAATACTGATCCGATCATGAAAATTCTTTCACTAACAGAAAGTCTTTGTTGTCCTTGCAGTATGACAGGAAGCACCATTCTGTTGAAAAATGAAGAAATCTTGATGCTTGAGTGACGGAATAGAGGGCAGTAAATTCTCTTCCATAAGGTTTTGATATCTTGCATAATTGATAGAACAATCCACAAACTTCATACCACCAACACCTTGTGCAGACATGCAGCCCTCGCTCTTTTAGCAATAAGATCGCCTTTTGTACATGTCTATATTTTCTTTTTCGGTGTAAAATTTTTCCTCGGATAGTGTACAATAAAGAATATTTGTATTGTATTGTGTTCATTTAAATTGGACTTCCGATCAGTGGCGTAGTATCATTTGGAGTGACGAGTCAAAATGAAGTGACAGTCAACGATGAACGGATAAAAGTGATTCGGAACAAAAATGAGGCATTTCATACTGATTGTCTCAAACGTTAAGTGAAGTTTCCAACGGCTCTTATGATATGGGGCTGCATGTCTGCACAAGGTGTTGGTGGTATGAAGTTTGTGGATGGTTCTATCAATTATGCAAGGTATCAAAACCTTTTGGAAGAGAATTTACTGAGGATGGTGCTTCCTGCCATACTGCAAGGACAACAAAGACTTGGCTACTGGCGAAAAGCATCCCTACAATCGAATGACCACCTAACAGGCCGGACTTATCGCCGATCGAAATCCTATGGTGGAATATGAAAAAAGTTCTCCGTAAAAATCCATCAAGACCGAAGAGCGACTTAAAGGCTAAACTCTTGGCTGTCTGGAAGTCAATTACGTCTGAAGAGTGTGCAGCGTTGGTTGCAACCATACCTCTTTGCATTAAAGCTGCCATTGAGAGCAAAGACGACACAACTAAGTGGTAGGCGAACGAGCGCACGAATTGAACACGTCTTTTTATTGCAGTCCCATTATACACCTTAATTCCATTATGAAATCAATCGCTTGCCTTTTTTAAATAAATGTGATGGTAAAGTACGATGGTTAAAAAACTTAAGGCGATTATATTAAAAAATTAATTAACCATAATCCTTTTTTATGTTGGTTTAAAATAAAATAAACAAAAATACTTAATTCTTGCAACAGTGCCATTTCTAAATGACCATAGATTACTAAAACTGACGAAATCATTTAATTATAACAATATAATCATTGATCAATGATCTACATATAGTTTCATTGTTATTGCTCAGGCCCAAGCAGTCATCAATAAGTCAGAATTATCATTTATTAAGCAATCTGCAATTGTCCTCACATAATCCATAAAATAAAATTAATAGAAAACCAAACTTGAGTGTTAAAAAAACTAAAAAATAAATGAAAAGATCAAGTCCATCATCATCCTGCACAACTACACCATTGAAAAAGTGTTATATCAATACACACTTAATAAATCAGAAATTCATTGATAAAATCGGTAAACAATTTTGGTCACAACATAACATAAGAACAAACAAACAAACAAATAAACAAATATACATACTCTTTTGCGTCGCACAGAATATATGTAAATTTGTATATACACATTATATCCTAACACAAAAAATAATTTGATTGTTCTCAGAGGTAAAAAATTTAATATTTTTTTATTTTATAATAAATTAACTTACAAATTGATGCTGCTTCAGAACACTTAAAATATCGCAGAAACGTTTAAAAAATTACTATTGACGATTACACCACTTTTACTTTTCTACAAAAGACTTAAAAAAGTCATAATGCATCAACATCAATTCAAGACAAAAGAATGAAATGTCACAGTTATTAGTTTTTAAATTGTCATTAATTTTTATGTTGAATGAAAAAAAAAATTACAAATAAACCAGCATTCTGAGTGCCAAAATTTTTTTTTCTTTAAGTAGATAGTTAGATATTAATTTATTTTAATACATTAAAACTGCTGATTTCAATTAAAACTGACATAAGGACTTTAAACTGGCCCTATGGACTAAACAAGTGAGGCTCAATTGGTGTCCCCCAGGCTTTCAACATGTTAAAAATTGTCAACCCACAGTGGAGCAGCATGGTGGATTAAGCTCAGATTCTTCTCCTAACTATAGAAAGAGGACTATACCCAGAAGTAGGATATTACAGGCTGAGTAATACATTATTAAAGAAAGTTCATTTTGGTTTTCAATTTTAACCACGATTGACAACAATATTTAAATAACAAAATGATGAATCGATATGAGGACATCATTTCAATAGTCACAAAACTAATTTATTTTATATAAAATTGGATTACACATTTACAATATTTATTTATTTATTTATTTAATATTACAATATTAAGAAGAGCATGTTTTAAAAACATTAGATATGAAAAAAAAAAATTGTTTTTACATAATGGTCTAAACCAACCAAACCCAAGAGAAACATAAAATAAAAACAATAATTATCAAACAACCATTATTCTAATTATAATTATCAGAAAAACAATTAGCTTATAAAAACTAAAATTCATTTTGAATCTTGTATTTTCTCTAGCAATAGTTCTAACCTACCAGTCATAACTGGCTGTCCCTTCTTAGTCTTCTTACTCAATTTCTTAAATCTTTCAGTCTTTTTCTTCTTATACTCCTGCAATTTCTGCATTCTCTCTTGGTTAGCTTTCTCTATTGCTTGGCGCTTCTCTATTTTCTCCTGTTTTATTCTATCCAACTTTTCTTTAGCTTTTGCGAGTGGGTCTTGTTTTTTAGTCTTTTCTAATTCCTTCTCAAGTATGTCTGGGTGTTTCACAAATCTACCAACGGTAGAATCAATTGTGTCTTCATCAAATGATATTGGTTTATAAGACCCCACCATGGGATCATTTTTTATGCTTTTCTGATATTCTCGAAGCATTTGCTTCTTACGTTGTTCCTCCCATTGTTCTAGCTTATATTTCTTACTGTATTTCTTGATTCTATAAGCTTTTTTATCAAACGGTTTCTTTTCTCCTTCTTTGTTATTCTCATCCAGTCCACTACGATTCTCGTCAAACTTCTTCTGTCTGTCATTTTTTTTCTTAAACTCTTTTTCTCGTGTCATATTGGGTTTTTGTTTTTTATCGCTAAAGAAGCTGCCGCGTTTATTTTCCATATTTTTTTCCTCTTCTTTTTATATTTTTTTCAGCCCTATAATGAAACGAAAAAGCGTGTTTGAACAACAAAATAATGAAAAATAAAAAATTAAAAACACAATAAATAAAACTTATTTAGTCAATTACTTAATATTTATTATTATTATTACTTATATAATATACACGCTTTTTCATTTCTACATATATAGCTTACAATAATATACATATATATTATATATGTTATCTAGTTAAGACTATATTTATACCAGGGCTATTCCGGACAACGGCTCTTATTTTTGCAACTTTTGAGTAATGTATTATGTTCATAATAGTTATGAACGACAACAAAAAAGGAAACACATCTCAATTCAGCTGCATTTTTTTATGTGTTACCTCATTACTTTTTACTGGGTCTAAAGATTTTGATGATGTGGTCCTATTTAAATTTAATCAAGATCTGTCAAGTACTTTTTGAGTTATCACTAATAATGGATATTTAAATGACTGTGTGACTTGTCAAAGTAATTGAAGTCAGTTTTTTTTTTTTATTCCGATAAAAATTAATATTGCAGCTTCAGACAAAAAAAAATGATGAGGTTGATGTATAAGATTATTATAGATAAAATAATGAAGAATCAAATAATTACAGAAGTTGTGTCCTGCTTGTTATTTACTAAAAAACAGTACATAAATTTGTATCTGTAAATATATATCTGTCATGTCAGCGTATATAAACGTGCATAGATGAACTGTTTTTCAAATTGATATAAATTTTTTTTTTTTTCAGTATGCCACATAGGCGCATATCAACTGCTTATATTGTAATTAGTATTGGTCCTCAACATATTTGGCTTGTATATTCAAGATCAATATTAACCCATATATGGCAATTTTATCTTCACAAAAGTGCCTTTGCCGATAATAATAACTCATCGTTGAAGGTGTCTGTTCATAAATATCTCAAGGTCATATTTGATATACTTGTTAAATTAATTGTTAAATGCAAATCGTACCTTGTAAAACAAGTAACTTTTTAATATAGTTTTTATTATTGAAGATTATTTAGATTATACAGCAAAAATGGTGGTTATAAAATTTATGCTACATATTTATTTATATATATAGATACATAAGTACTAACATTTCGAATTATAAATCACACGCAGTCAATAACTAAAAAATATGTTGAAATTATAACAAAATATTGGTGTTTTATTAAAAGAAGGTTTGTAATTGTGTAGTTGGTAAATAGGTATTTATAGTATAGAAAGACTATTAGATGCCATATGTTTCATTTTATAATAAAATGTTCCAGTACTTGTCCACGCAAGAGTTCAAGATTTTTTCCGTATTGATAAGAATTTTATATCTTTAACATACTAGATATGTCTTTTCGATGACGTCAACTTAGTCATAAGGTATTATGGATCAATTACGCGATAATTTACACAAGTATACTAAAAGCACGAAAATTCTAAAACAATTAATATGTATTTTAAGTTACCAATTTGGTGTGTCTCTTACACACCAAATTATTATTTTACGGTATTGTTGTAATTAGATCGATTTCCTCACATATCTCCCAACTGTGTGTTCAACAAATTTTATAGAGTAAAATACGATATAATTGTTTGTCGATGATAAAAGTATATATTTAAATGATGGTATTAGGTAAATATGAATAGACTTACCAAATTAAGCCACCCACTGGGTAGGCTTTGAATTATCGGCGGAATCTTGATAGTTTAGTTGCACTTGGCACGAAAAAACTTAACCACGGTGAGAGATTTTATGTCACGGGTTTTCGACTGGAAAACTTTACCGACCATGCCCTAATGTGATTTTTTAGAATAATTTCCACAAGGAAACGCGGTGGACGTTTCGCAAAAATGTCACAAAAGGAACGAGAGAGAGGTGCGGTTTGAGCGAGACAGCATTTTTGCACTTCGTGCGTTCCTCTTATTTCCTATTTGCTTCTTCGATCGCCCAAATGGCGCATGCGTTGTTGGTTTTATGAGCCTTAAATCAAAAAACAGTAATTTACCATATTAAAACATAAAAATTATCGAATACTCAAATATATTGTGTGATTTTGGTTCTTATGCTTTTCATTTATTAAATATTTTGAAAAAGTTATGTTTATTGACGCGGCATAGAAAGGAACGTTATTATTTATATCAATATTTGTCGGATAGATGGCGCTAGACTTTTGATTGAATCGCTTTCATCACCTACCCCACCCCAGCCTGCAAAATAATGATATTTGTAATAAAAAAAATACTAATTGATAGATTTTGAATAGCTCAATTCAACTACGTTGTCCTTTTAAATTGCTCATCTCAAATTATATAATTAAAAATCAAATTAAAAAAAAAAAAAACAAATATTTGCAAACTCCTATATATTTGATGTATACAATATTTTAAATTGCTCAAAGTGTTAAAAAAGTGCTCAAGTTCCATTTATAATTGCTCAAGTATAGTTTGGAACAGATCCACTTCCCTTAATTTTTAAATAAATATAAATAGTTTAAACAAATAAAATATTGATATTTGTAAAAAAAAAATACTAATTGATAGATTTAGAATAGCTCAATTCAACTACGTTGTCATTTTAAATTGCTCACCTCAAATTATATAATTAAAAATCAATTTTTTTTTAAAAATCAAATATTTTCAAACTCCTATATCTTTTGATGTATACAATATTTTAAATTGCTCAAAGTGTTAAAGAACTGCTCAAGTTGCATTTATAATTGCTCAAGTACAGTTTGGAACAGCTCCACTTTCCTTAATTTTTAAATACATATAAATAGTTTGAACAAATTTAACGTTTATATCATAAGACAGGTGTACGCTGTACGTGCGCATAGACAATGATGCAAAGCAAAAAAAATTGTGGATATTCGTAATAAAAAAAATACTAATCGATACATTTTCAATAGCTCAATTCAACTACGTTGTCCTTTTAAATTGCTCACTTCAAATTATTTAATTAAAAATCAAAAAAGTCGTTGAAAAATATTCTTTTATCAATATTTACAAACTCCTATATCTTTTGATGTATACAATATTTTAAATTGCTCAAAGTGTTAAAGAACTGCTCAAGTTGCATTTATAAATGCTCTAGTACAGATTTGAACAGCTCCACTTTCCTTAATTTTTAAATAATTATATAAATTTCGAACAAATTTAACGTTTATATCATAAGACAGGTGTACGCTACGCGTGCGCATAGACAATGATGTGAAGCAAAAAAATTGCGGATATTCGTAATAAAAAAGATACTAATCGATAGATTTTCAATAGCTCAATTCAACTACGTCGTCCTTTTAAATTGCTCACCTCAAATTATATAATTAAAAATCAAAAAAGTCGTTGAAAAATATTCTTTTATCAATATTTTCAACTCCTATATCTTTTGATGTATACAATATTTTAAATTGCTCAAAGTGTTAAAGAACTGCTCAAGTTGCATTGATAATTGCTCAAGTACAGTTTGGAACAGATCCACTTTCCTTAATTTTTAAATAAATATAAATAGTTTGAACAAATAAAATAATGCTATTTGTAAAAAAATAATAATAATCGATCGATTTTTAATAACTTAATTTAACTACTTTATCCTTTTGAATTGCTCACCTTAAACGATTTAATTAAAAATCAATAAAGTCGTTGAAAAAAAAATCATTTATCAATAATTTCAATCTCCTATATCTTTTGATGTATACAATATTTTAAATTGCTCAAAGTGTTAGAGAACTGCTCAAGTTGCATTTATAATTGCTCAAGTACAGTTTGGAACAGCTCCACTTTCCTTAATTTCTAAATAAATATATATGTGTAGTTTAAACAAATTTAACGTTTGTATCATATGACAGGTGAGCGCTGCGCATACGCATACATACGCGTTCTTTAACACTTTGAGCAATTTTAAATGCTGTATACATCAAAAGATATAGGAGTTTGAAAATATTGGTAAAAAAATATTTTTCAATGACTTTTTTGATTTTTAATTAAATAGTTTAGGGTGAGCAATTTAAAGGGATAACATAGTTGAATTGAGCTATTGAAAATCTATCGATTAGTATTTTTTTATTACGAATATCCGCAATTGTTTTGCTTCGCATCATTGTCTATGCGCACGCGGAGCGTTCACCTGTCTTATGATATAAACGTTAAATTTGTTCAAACTATTTTTATTTATTTAAAAATTAAGGAAAGTGGAGCTGTTCCAAACTGTACTTGAGCAATTATAAATGCAACTTGAGCAGTTCTTTAACACTTTGAGCAATTTAAAATATTGTATACATCAAAAGATGTAGGAGTTTGAAAATATTGATAAAAGAATATTTTTCAACGACTTTTTTGATTTTTAATTAAATAATTTGAAGTGAGCAATTTAAAAGGCCAACGTAGTTGAATTGAGCTATTGAAAATCGAACGATTAGCCTCTTTTTATTACGAATATCCGCAATTTTTTTGGCTTCCCATCATTGTCTATGCGCATCCGCAGCGCTCACCTAATCTTATGATATAAACGTTAAATTTGTTCGAAATTTATATAATTATTTAAAAATTAAGGAAAGTGGAGCTGTTCAAATCTGTACTAGAGCAATTATAAATGCAACTTGAGCAAGGTTTTAAGACGTTGAGCAATTTAAAATATTGTATACATCAAAAGATATAGGAGTTTGAAAACATTGATAAAAGAATATTTTTCAACAACTTTTTTGATTTTTAATTCAATAATTTGAAGTGAGCAATTTAAAAGGACGACGTAGTTGAATTGAGCTATTGAAAATGTATCGATTAGTATTTTTTTTATTACGAATATCCGCATTTTTTTGCTTCACATCATTGTCTATGCGCACGCGTAGCGTACACCTGTCTTATGATATAAACGTTAAATTTGTTCAAACTATTTATATTTATTTAAAAATTAAGGAAATTGGAGCTGTTCCAAACTGTACTTGAGCAATTATAAATGCAACTTGAGCAGTTCTTTAACACTTTGAGCAATTTAAAATATTGTATACATCAAAAGTTATAGGAGTTTGAAAATATTTGATTTTTAAAAAAAAAATTGATTTTTAATTATATAATTTGAGGTGAGCAATTTAAAATGACAACGTAGTTAAATTGAGCTATTCTAAATCTATCAATTAGTATTTTTTTTTTACAAATATCAATATTTTATTTGTTTAAACTATTTATATTTATTTAAAAATTAAGGAAGTTTGTAATATTAAAATAACCGCTTTTAACTAAATTTATATGTATGTATGTATACACGCGTAGTACGTACGCACATAGCGTGTACGCTACATAATTATATCAAAATAACATTTTTTTATAAATTTTCTGGTCTGTCTGGCTATTTGTTTCGGTGCAACCCGGTCGGCATACAGTTTCGAGCCTTGGGGCGAGTAAGCGAACCCGTCCGCCTCGTCCTTCTATTGGAGGGCAAATCTCCTTCCCACTTCTCGGCACCCTTGCGTGGCACACCCTCCTCCGCACATTCGTGTCCACCACGTATACGCTCACGGGTTCACTCTGATGGGGGCAGGGAAGTACTTGGAGCGCATCCTCCCTAGTCAGTCGTTAGCCACGATGGGCAGCAGTTCTACAGTTACGGATTCAGTTGCCCAGGGTACACCTCGAGGAGGTCACCGACAGTTTGCACCCTATAGGGATGAAGCCCCACGTTAAACACGGTCAAGAATAGATAATACAATAATGGTACAGTTAGGGACTGTTCATTGGTAACTGACGAAGTTTCAGATAGGTATCGGAGTCATAATAGTGTCTAAATAATTTTGTTTGCTCACAAACGAAAAAAACCAACTTCAATTACATCGACAAATATTACAACGTAAGCAGACGAAAAAATAGTCAAGTAAATAGGTACGCATTATGAGAGATAACTCAAAAAGTACTCGTTAGATTTAAATGGGACCACATGCGAAGTACCACCTTTTGATTTAAAAAAGAGCCATCAAAATTGGTCCACCCACGGTCCACCCGGTAAAAAGTTAGGAGGTGTAATACAAAAATCAGAGAGAAAGAGAGATAACTCGAAAAGTACCACTTGATAAGCATCACTTATCGATTAAAAAATAATCATCGAAATCGCTCTACTCAGTAAAAGTTATGAGGTAAGACACATAAAACAAAAACACAGTCAAATTGAATACCTTTTGTTTAAAGTCTGCTATAAATTTATGTTTTCTATCTTTTTCACCTCTAAACACTATTGTGCCTGTTAGATGCTTCTATTCGCAACATCATAATTAATGTTGGACGAGATAAACTCTGTTCCAAACCAGTGAAATTCGCAGACATTTATATTGAAATTAGCAGATTGATTATTATAATTATTGATTACTGGCTTTAAATTAACCCGCGGCTTCGCTAGCATTGACTTTTTTTAAATAAAAAGTATCCTATGTTACTTCTAATACCTCCAAGAATATGTGTACAAAGTTTAATGATGATCGGTTAAGTAATTTTCGTGTGAAAGCGTAACAAACTTCCATTCACATTTATAATGTTAATAAGTATATTAGGGATATTCTCAATCAGATCAATTTAAAGCTCAAAATCTCATCTCATCAATTTCAATTTCAATTTCAAAATGTTATTATAACATTTTAGTTTAACAAACTTGTTTCAAGTCTGAGACGAATAAAAAAGTCTTGATTAGATAAATAAAACGAATAAAAAAACATCGAATCTTGCCCTTAGCAACCGCGATCGACGCGTTAAATTATCGGCCAGACCTTTTTTTTTTCGAATTGTTGAGTGCTGTTGGCCCTAGCGGCCTTTACAGCGTCACCGGTGAGAGGGGCCGGGTACTATAGACACCGGCCGCGAAGAAAGAAGGGGAGCCCTCTGGGAGGGCTCAGGGAAAAACGCACGCCCTAGGGGTGTCTCCTAGCGAGATCGCACCTCGGCTTAGAGCGTCGTTGGAGTGAAGGAGGCGCTATACGGAACGCTGAGGCGGCTTACGGACGGTCCGCTACGCGCCAAGGCGCGTGCAAGCCGTCAGAACGCGGGGACCTCTCCCTCGCCGACGGGGGCGGTGTGTGTGTGTCCTGTGTGTGGTGGTGTAAATGGCGTTAAGCACCGTGATCCTATCGTCAGGGTCGGTTAGGACGAGCATGGGACGTTTTTGTACTGTCTGTAAGTTACATCTACCCACGTATTTGCAAGCCTCTGCTACAAGAGGGTTTGGGTGACTGCGTGCCTTCTCAAAATACCTCGTTGCGAGTATTTTGAGGCGCTTCGCGATTGAATCGATCTTGAGGTCGCGATGTAAGTCGACATTATGCACATACCATGGCGAGTACGTGGCAGTGCGTAAAAACTTATTCTGAATGATTTTAAGCCTATGTATGAGTGTCGGCTTCACATGAGCGAAGACAGGGTACGCGTAGGTCATAATAGGTCGTACACACGCCTTGTATAAAGTCGTCTTATTTCTAAGAATCATTTGACTCCTCCCGCATAGCAGAGTATGCAATCGACCTAGTACGAATGCTGCTCTGTTTCGGACCCGGTTTATGTTGAGCTTTGAACGTAAGTTTATTGTTGAGTATGACGTCTAGGTACTTTGTTTCCTTTAGCCAAGGAATCGGAGTGCCGAATAGGGTTATGGCCCCGGGTCGACCTTTCGTCCAGAAGACGCGCTTGGTATGTTTAACAAAGTGCACTGCTGCACTCTTTTCGGGATTTACTTCGATTCTCCATTTCCTAAAACAGTTGGAGTCGAGAAGTTATAGCCTCGACGGAGATGCCGGTCGTGTCATCGGCGAATAGGGCCAGCTTGATAGCTTTATTTTTCGGGATCGGGATGTCATTCGTGTACAACGAATATAGAAGCGGTGGAGCACTGAGCCCTGAGGGACTCCGGCGCAGATAGGGCGAGGCGAAGACAGAGTGCCGTCGACCCGATATCGGAAAGCGCGATTTGACTGACATTTGATTTGACAAGAAGTCTCGTATGATGCACACGAGATTATCGGGCAGTTATCGGCCAGACCAATGAGTAATATAGTTTTATTTTATGTTATTTTATTGAAGTAAAACTTCTTTACGCATGCTTGACTTGACGAGAGTGTTACGAAAATTGTTATCGGGCTAGGCGAACGGAAGGTGAGAGGAAGATATAAGTTAATGAAGGTATAAATAGAGAGATATAGGTTTCGTATATTATTGTAAGGGCAACTGAAGAAGTTTTACTTCAGTCGTGTGGTACAAAGCACTCTCGTTTTTATTATATTATATTTTATTAGGAAAGCAAACAGTCACAAAAAGAAGTAATTATATAACAATGAATATGAAACACTGCTGCGTGGCTAAGGCACTAAAGAATTTAGCCACCCCCTCTCTTCCCGTGGGTGTCGTAAGAGGCGACTAAGGGATAACACAGTTCCGCTACCACCTTGGAACTTAAGAAGCCGACCGATGGCGGGATAACCATCCAACTGCTGGCTTTGAAATACACAGGCCGAAGACGGGCAGCAGCATCTTTGGTGCGACAAAGCCAGCCCTGCGGTCACCAACCCGCCTGCCCAGCGTGGTGACTATGGGCAAAACACATGAGTTCACGTTATTTTTGGCGTAAACTTGTGGAGGTCTATGTCCAGCAGTGGACTGTTTAGGCTGTAATGATGATGATAATGATGAATATGAAACAAATCATCTTTTATCTAGATCGCTCTCGCGTGTAAGCATTTCGATTATCAATGACATAAAATACATGCCACATGATTTTTTATACAGAATTTGGTACAGGTTTTTTAATTTTTGTATATATTAAATACCTAGGTACCATCCTAGGTACACATGCAAAATTCGTGTTTGAGAATAATAATTCGAAATAACCAGATATGATATAGTAAACTAAAATAATTAATACTATAAACAAAAAAAGAACCAATTACTATGTAATTAAATATACGTATCAGAAAAATAAACATAAAAAACCCTACAGAGGTCATCAAACTTATTCTTAGTCATTTTATATAGTCATGTTGAACAAGTCAAGATCAGGGATGACATACAATTTATTTACAAAGTTGACAGAACGAACGGTAAATGATTTTTTTCTATATTTAGTTGAACAATTAGGAGCACATAGGTAAGTAACTAAAAGGATGTCTTATATACGACTTTGAGGACACTTTCAAGTTTATTGTACGTCGCAAATAAAAGGGGTCAAGTTGTCCCTGTGCAATTTTTAATAAGAGACCTAATCCCAGGGCCATCATCAGAGGGCCATCCATAAATAATGTCACACGAATTTCTCGAATTTTCGACTCCTCCCCCGTCCTTGTCACAGATGGTCACATTTATGAGACCCCCTTACCTAGTGTGACGTCACATATTTTGCAATTATGCATTAGCAAACTGATGAGTGTCGACATTATTTTTATTTTCATTTTAATAAAAGTCAGTTCGTCAACAAAACAAATAAAACTTATATTTTTTAAGTTAGTTATTAGATAGGTAGTTGAAATGTCATGTTTTTTAATACGTTTTGATATAATTATATTTGGAAATGTGATCTCACAAAATTTTGGACCTCCCCTTAACGTGTGACGTAATTTATGGATGCCCGACGTAATTTTTGAAGTGCAATGGGTGGACTTATAGCTAGTTAGTCATTTCTTCCAGACAACGACACGGTCCACAGTTTTACAAACTACTTATTAGAAAATTAAAAAGTGTGTGTGCAAATTAAAAAAGTAAAGAATATAGCCACCAGTCATTTTTCTACTGTACAATTTTTTTGTTCTCAAAATAAAATAAAATAAAATAAATAGCGTGACGATTTTTTCTTCCGGCTCAAAACGGGACACCGCTTTTTTTTTTCGTTGATTAGTAGATTTGTTTATTTATTTACCTATTGTATTACGGCTTGTACAGACAGCTGCACATAATAATATTATTATGTAGCTTAACACATTTGTACGGCAATTATAGCGCCTGTTGTTATAAGACAACAAACTCACAACACAATATGTAACACTGATGTGACCATAATATGTTGAAGCATCAGGTTAAACGTCACTCATGGTCATAATTGCCATTATATTATGTCAGGCGTTTTGGAGGTATGGTCAAAGGTGACGGTGAATGTAAAACATATTTCAGTCATGAATTTCAATGCACTTCTAGCACTACTCACAGTAACATTATCAAGATTTTTATTTTTTATCTTCCTTAAATGCCTAATTTTTTAAAACTACGCATACAATATACATGTACATCAACAGAAAAACACACTGAAATGAAAAAAAAAAAACACTTTTACTACGCTTTCCCTTTTATTGATTTTTATTTAGGACAGTTAATTATTACAAATTAAAAAGATTATGAACTCTTATAATACAAGAAGCTTTACAAGCGTGTTGCCGACCCTATTCCCTTACCTCCCCAGGAGCCAGAGGCGGCTCATCCTAAAGAGCGCTGGAGCAGTGGAAATTCCACTGAAGTTTCTAATCGAAATTTATCCCTAAAAAAACTTATAATTCGATATCATAAGTATATAATTCGTTCGTTCTTTATTTTCCTTTTTAAAAAGTGGTAAAACGTTAGTGTACTTTCTCAAATCTGGAAAAGAACCAATTTTAATAGCATTATTAAAATGTAATAATTTGAAATATTAAGATTCCTAAAGAATTTTAAAATACCCGAATCATCCTGTGTTTGTGTCTTCTCATTCTCATCTGTGTCTGTCTGACACTGTCTAAATCGTCTGCAATAAACGGAATAAGGCCAATGATATGCTATAACTTCAAACGGCAATAGTATTTTTACTTGGTTGAGTCGAGGTATTATTTGGTTGGTGGTTGTTGAATAAAGTTGTTTTTGTCGAATTATCGATTTCTGCGGTCACACTTGATCTATATTGTGTTACGTAAAACTCAGTTCGATTTCAACTCTCAGCTGTGTGCGGCTTTAGCTGGAACTATCATAAATTATTTCGCCAATGTCAAGTAGTAATAAGTATTATATAGTTTAGTTATAATAGACCAGAAATGGCTCGTAGTTTTAATAAGTATATATAGATAGAAGATACAACTTCTCTAAAATATTAGTTTCATTTAATTTCATATAAGCTTACAACTAGTACTTATTACATAATAATTATGTAAATCAATATGTTAATTCTATTAATTTTTATGTAATTTTTAAGTTTTTATACCAACTTACCAAGTCTACTTTAACCTTGATATTGCAAATATAACTACGTGTCGAGAAATGCTACTAAATGTAAAATTACGAGTATACGTTACGTAAATTACGAGTAAGTGTTAGTTACTGACCTGAATTTCTTCACCCATGTAATTATGGGTCGCTGAAGTCTGAGAAAAGACAACTTACAATTAGTAGTGCACGATAATCTTAGGGTCTAACAAGTATATGTGCCTATAGCTATGTGTATGTTTTCAAGTTATTTTAAGGCTAATATAAACATTGTGACCACAACATACCAAAACGTAAAAGTATATTCTGACCTAAAACAGTCATTGATCGTCGATTGTCATATTCGTTTAAGCCGAGATATTAAATTACGTTGGTAGGTTACTGTACCAAGTGACCTGTACAATCGTAGACAGAACTATCTTCACAACAATGTATCAAATATAAAGTAGGTTAAAAATTAAGATAATATTCAAGTCTTACTCACGAGATCTGTATGTGGAATGTGGACTCAACAATAATTGTTGCTATGATTGATATGATTGTTGCTGATGGTTTATTATCGAAGAATTTTGACAACCACCTCAAGAATTTCTCATTTGATTTTTAGATCAAGGAACGGATACAAAGGTTAGTGTTGCTTGAAACCTGTGACCCGGATTTCTTACTGCACGGAGAACTATTTTTATATTTTATTTTTCTATTTTCTATGTAAATATCAATTTATTTAAAATTATTATGTAGGAAAAATCTAGCTAATATTATTGTTATAACGAATATAAATATTCGTTTTCCTGTTTGCGTAGATCATAAAATCGATTACGCGTGTGTCGATTGGCCTTTTTTAGTTTTTGACTCGAAACTGTATAAATTATAATCAAAATACATAACATTAACATAAGCGAACATTAACTACTTATGAGACTGAATTTAAATCTTCATTATCTATTAGGAAATTCGATTACCCTTTACACAAAAAGCAAATACATACTGAACAAATCTACTGAAATAAAGTACAAAATATGGTAGTACAGTACCTTACAATATATTTTGTGAGAAAGTAATAAACAATTATTATGCTTCTTTGCGTCTTGATGGAAGAGTGAGACTCTGCAAAAGATGCATACAGCAGACAATATCCCGACTTTCATACTTTAAGGGGATGTAATATTTACCTCTTTATTTAACTGTGTGGCTACAACATTAAAGAATATTGCCACCCCCTCTCTTCCCGTGGGTGTCGTAAGAGGCGACTAAGGGATAACATATGTACGATTTTATTTTTGTGTTACCCACACAGATCAAAAATCTTAAGGGATAACATAGTTCCAGTACCACCTTGGAACTTGGAGCCGACCGATGGCGGGATAACCATCCAACGGCTGGCTTTGAAATACAAGGTACGACGGCTAGCAGCGTCTTGGCTGTGACAAATAAAATAAATAAAATAAAATAAATAAAGCCAGCCCTGCGGTCATCAACCCGCCTGCCCAGCGTGGTGGCTATGGACAACACACATGAGTTCACGTCATTTTTGGCGCGAACTTGTGAAGGCCTACGTCCAGCAGTGGACAGCAATAGGCTGGAATGATAATGATGATGATGATGATAAATATTTACCTCTTTTTCTTTTTTTTTTTCGTGTAATGCGTCCTGCCTGTTTTAATATACGGTACCGAGACGTGGATACTGACGAAGGTACTAGTCAACAAGATTAAAGTCGCTCAATGTACAAGGAAACGGGCTATGCTTGTAGTCTCTTTCAAAGACAAGATTAGAAATGAGACTATCCGCGAGAGAATGAAAGTAACCGACATAGCTCACAGCATTAGCAAGTTGAAGTGGCTGTGGACTGGTTACTTATGTCGTAGGTACGATGACTGCTGGAGCAGAAGAGTTCTGGACTGAAGACCGCGTGTTGCAAAATGCAGTGTGGGACGTCCTCCGTCGAAGCATCATTCGTGAAACAGTGCTGCGATATGCGATGCGTGATGCTATAGGCTGAACTGACCGACCGACTGACTGAGTGAGAGACTGACTGACTGACTAACTGACTGACCGATCGACCGACCGACCAGCCGACAGACCGACAGACCGACCGACCGACCGACCGACCGACCGACCGACCGACCGACCGACCGACCGACCGACCGACCAACTGACTGACTGGCTGACTGACTGACTGACTGACTGACTGAATATAAATTAAAGCGTCTTGAAAAATTTTTGTCAGATTAGTTTACTATCAAATTTGTTGAAGAGGTTTATAATGCAAAGCACTACGACTGAAATTAAAGAAGCCATAAATATAAAAAACATGAACATTAAATGTCAGTTACACCGCGCAATCCGTCTAGTTATTCATAGCAACAAGTAAAAAAAAATTATGCATCAAGTATTCGGAAACCGGAATAAGAAGAACGAAAAAATAAAAATTGATTGCATAAACCTGTTGTACTAAACTGTCCGCGTGGTCTGCGGCTGAGTTCACTCGCCGGCAATTCCTTCGTTTCAAACTTGGGTATTAAACGTCTATACGTCTAAATAAAATCGATGAATGAAAAAATGTTTTTTGATTTAAAAAGTTTTAGTTGTTTTTAAATATAGTGACACTGTTACGTTGAATGAGAAATATATGGATTATAATGAGTGCATGAAGAATTAATTAATAGTCTTAATTAAATAATTTTAAAGGTAAGCATTTCAAATACTTTGTTTTTAATGTTTAGGGGTATTTGATTTATATTTAATTTTAATTTTAAATAAGCCTATAAAGTATGTGCATAATTTTCAGCACGAAAAAGGAAAGTTAAAAATTTCAAATTGTCACGTGAATGTGATAAAATGTTTTCTAAAATAAAAAGTTGTAATAAAATACATAGAATGGGAAAGAAAATTTACTTTCAAAGCAAATTTAGAACTTGTGAAACTTGTGAAAAGTGCTTGTATAAATAATTTAAAACGAAGGTTCTAATATTTTTTCATAATAGTTGTATTACATTCTAGTTTTTTGGCCATACAGATCCTCAATTTATTTCCCATTTAAAAGCGGAATTATCAAAAGGCTAAACACTCCAAACTACACACGTCTATTTTCTATTTTTCTATTCCTCTAACTTTAAAAATTATAAAGCACATGTTCAACCTTTCATCTTTCAGTTTGTTTTAATTATTAAGGATAACAATATAACATCTGTTATTATAATGGAGACTGTTATTTCTAATGAAAGAATATAGGAAATAGAGGAAGTCTTTTACAAATTTGAAACCCCACGTTTACACCTTTAAATAAGTGGATATTTTTAAAAACGGTTAAACATTTATTTATTAACATTTAAAAGGCCAAATTTCAAAATTTACATTTTTAGTTTCAAAAGCAGCAAAACTGGTTTTCATTTTTAATCGATCAAGTACGGAATTTTCAAAAAATATGTAACTCTTGTTTTTGTAACCAGTCTCCACCATGAATAATATTAATGTTTAATAGTGCTTAATATTTAAAAAAATATTTAATCTATACTAATATTATTAAGCTAAAGAGTTAGTTTGTTTTTGTTTGTTTGTTCGTTCGTTCGTTCGTTCGTTCGTTCGTTTGTTTGTTTGTTTGTGTATGTATGAAAGAATTGATCCTCTTTAAAAATTCTAAAAAAAAGTCCGCGACAGTATATATCTATCTTTTAAGGTTGGCTCACTATAACCTTTTTTATGCTTACCAAGTTTGTTCTAAAATAATGCATTATTTGCGAAGATGTCTTTATAAACAGAATATTAATTCTTATCTAAATAAATACGCTATTCATCACAAGTATTTAATTTAAAACAAAATAGCCTTTTACATAATTCAATTTCAATGAGTATCTCAGGAGATATCGCAATTTTAAAATAACATCGCATCAAAATACTGATGAGGTATTGCGTGCGCCTCTGTTCCACGCGGACGAAGTCGCGCGCAGTAGCTAGTATTATAATGTGATTAAAACATTTAATAGATTTTAGCACTAATTATTGACGTGACAACGTCTATTAAATCTATGAATGCCGGCTGCATGCACGAAAAAGGATGACTCATTGTCCCGCTACGCTCAATATGCCGTTACGCACATTGTACGCTCTATCTCTCTTCCAGTCGATTGGCCTATACGTACGAGGAGATGTTTTGTTATGACGTTGTCACGTTAAACTATCGTCCGTAAACCAACTTTATAGACAACCAATTTTTTTTTGTATTATTTTTATGTTCAATCGTTATACCTACTTATTTATATTTTTGTTTTATATTATCAATGCACCTTCTCGTGTGTATTAACGCTCAAAATATTCCAAAAACTGGACCGAACAGACGGAAAAAACGACGAAGAAAATAAATTTATGTTTATTTTGAAAAATTTTAATATTAAGCTATACCATTTGGGTTCCATCCATCCATCCATTCATCAGCCCTTAGAAGTCCATTGCTGGACGTAGGCCTCTCCCAATGCTCGCTACTCCGTCCGGTCCTGAGCCGTCTGAATCCAGGGGCATACCGCTGTTTCATTTATCTCTATGATTTGTAAGATTAAATTACATTTAAAATGAAATCAAACACACTTAACGGACGTCAAAAAATATCATTTACAAAATACTGAACAAAAATAAAAGAAAGTTAATTTAACTAAAATATTAATAAATGAAATAAAAAAATTACATCTTAACATTAGCTACATTACAAACTGTGGTAATGTACGTAGTGTTAACATTAAATCCTTATAACAATTTAAATAATTTGTTATGGCATTAAAGTAACATAATGACTGTAGAGATGACTTATATCTCAAAATGTATTTAAATACCCACCAAACTAATAACCAATACATGTTACAATATTTTATGTATATGCAAAACTTTTCCTGTCTTAAATTATGATATTATCGAAGTTTGTGTTAATTAAATATTAGAAAAATCTGTTCAAACTCGAGGTGGTTCTAACGCGTAACATTGCATAATATGTACACGCTTATAGGTGTCTTGTCAATATGATTATGATTACTCGTAATAAAATTTGATTATTAAAAATAAAACGGCTAGCGTGAAGAACAACTAAGTAATAAAAAATCAATTGAAAAGGCTGGAACCAGATAAAAATTCAATAATTACACAAAACCCAGCGAAATAAATCGAAACATTATTTAATATGTACTGTAC
The DNA here is from genome assembly GCF_905220565.1 of Melitaea cinxia. Taxonomy (NCBI): domain Eukaryota; kingdom Metazoa; phylum Arthropoda; class Insecta; order Lepidoptera; family Nymphalidae; genus Melitaea; species Melitaea cinxia. Next base: position 8,074,056 of record NC_059417.1, on the reverse strand, counting down.
ACTAAAAATATCAATACGGTATTTCTTCGAAATTTTATGCAGCATCGTACATAAAATGGAGACGGAGACATGCACAAAGAGAAAATGATTTGACTTATCTTTCATTGTTCAATTTCATGCCTCCGATTTTATCTTGGAAGCTTGGAACACAACCTTGAACTATAAACATTGAAACGTAAACAAAAAATAATAAATTCAACAAAAACTTCTTTAAATGTTGCAGATATTAAAGCATTTTGTGTTAACGACGACCGAAACGGTCTTATATATTAAATACCAGTTTCCAATAGGAAAAACATAATTTTTTTTTTAAATAAATATGTTTAAACTGAAAACACCGTGAGTATTTCGTACCTACTTGTAGTAATAATACTTAAATTTTTAATTTATACATTTTATTGAGGTAGGGCAACGCATTAAATATTCTACTCAAAATCTGAAGCGGCCGGACTGCGGAAGTACCGCAATCTTACAGAAGATCAAATATATCTAAATAATATTGCTCTTAAGCAGTGTTGCACCTGGAAAGGGTCGAGGATAGGGTTAGCAAAGCGTTTTCGATGTTTCTGATGTTGCAGGCGTGAACCCTACTCGTGTTTGCCGCCCGAGTAATATATATAAAAAACCGGATATTGAGAATTAATTAAATATATTTATCGTTAATAATATTTCATAAATTTTAGAAATATTTTTATGGTACCTATTTAAGTTGAATAAAATTGTAGTAAAGAGTTTAAATTTATTTGAATATCAATAGATATAGGTATTTTTAAACGTAAATAGGGAAGGCGAGCAAAAGTTTACAATTCCCATGAAAAAAATAACGATAATGAATTAAGCGCGTTATAATTGGTGAATAAACACAAAAATCCTAATATCTACTTAATTCAGTTTTAAGGCTGCTCTAGCAAAGGCGAAATATCTAGTTACTTTTAGGTAAAAAGTATTATAGAAGCGTATAGTAGGGGAGCCCAAGCGGGAATTTATTCATCGAGCGCGACACGATAACATGAGGCAGGAAACCTTATACCTTTTTGCGTACTTCTGCCATTCACTGTCCCTTTATATAGAGTCGCATGTCTTGGAAAGCTGGTCTGATTAGTTAATAAAAACGAGTGTTCTTTAGACTACACAGATCAGACAATTTGAGCGTTACATAAGGAAATGTTACATTCACAAAGTTGCATTCAAGGATTTTGAGAATAATATTTTCTGCCGATTTGCAGAAACTTAAGTAGCTAGAATCATTAATAAAATGTCTCTGTTTCTCTCGGCTTTGGTCAAGTCCAGATCATCTGCAGTCTTGAACAGGAAGTACTCAAGTTTTTTTAATGTCCCTTCTTATCAACTGATGTACTCGTATATATATTCATTTTAGACTGCCAGACTTGGAGATTAATATTTCTTAGTTATCAGAAACAGATTATTAATACCTGGAGTGCCTTAATATGACTGTCTTAGAGACTTTTACACTTTTAAAAGTCCGTGTACGCTCCTCCCCGCTTGTAAAAGATCCTATAAACATTATATAATTCTCTCTCTCTTGCTCGAGTAAATCCCTATTTAGCCTCTTGGGTTCCCCGACTACAAAGTTATTGTGAGATAATAATAATGTATTATTTTCTTTATTTTGATGCACTAAGCCCTTCGATGTTTGACGCCTTAGAGGTCAATGCCCATTAATTGCATTAACTGCTGAAGTAAACATTGAGTATCTTCGTGGTCAATATTATCTTAAACCAAACTTTAATGTTTTAATATGCAGTGTCTCGGCCTCACATATCCTGCTGGAATGCGATAGTGTGGCGAACTACAGGGCACTACTCGGGACACCAAGGTCACTCCAGGAAGTCGTCGGCAACGTGAAGGGTCTGCTAGGTTTCCTTAAGGAGCTGGGCTGGCACGAATAGTGTCACGCAAAATAGGCGCACGAAGACGTCGAGTTGCGTAAAATAGACCGTGATAACAACAACAACAAATATGCAATGTCTCTTTTCAATGTTGTTTTGATACAGTTTCCAACAAAATAATATAACACACTTCTGACTGATACGGCCTTAGAGAGCGCGGCATTTCCTTAATTATCAATAATTTATTTCGAATATTGATTGCGATCAACTATTATATTCTTTAAAAAAAATCTTGACCGTAGTCATAAGATTAGGTGCCGCTAGTTGTCGTATTTAAAGCTGCTTTAATATCGACCGCGAGCTCAAAGCTTTTTTAAACAGTATTAATTACAGAAACACACATAGAATCTGACGAATTGTGTTCGATACCAATGGATACAATTTCGTTGACAGGTTAGTAGAAATTAAACAGGTAGTGGAATTTCGTATTCGGAAAATTCGACTGATGATTTAGTGGAAAGAGTTAAGTAATATTTTAGTTTACTCGAGATAAGTTTTATTTGTCAACGAAGAAATTTAATTTGAAATTGAAATATATTAAACACATTCCCATGTTGGATTAAGCTATTAGTCTATTAGTAAAAAAATTAATTTGGAGAATGCAGCGGAGCATGTTTCGACACTAATTATTCTAATGTAGTGACTAGTGTGTTGTTTTAGATGAAACCTTTCAAGGCCAGCAGCGGCTTTTCGGGCACGACTCAAGCAATCGATGCGATTGTAAATCAATTTTTATTTATTAAATTTCAATGAAATGAAGGCAAACAAGCGAACGGTTCACCTGACGGAACACCAGAATCATCACAATCGAGTTGTCGACCCTATCCCCACCACGAGCTCTGGTCACCTTGCTCACCGCAGGAACACTTATTTAGCTTTAGTATTATTGCATGAAAACGCTTCGTCAGCTCCGCTGGTTTAGCGGAAAGCGAGAGGAAATCTCAGGCCTAGGTAACTCTCCATGTTCTTTTTTTAAGGACGCAATCGTTTTCCGAAATACAATTAAAGCAAAGCGTAGTAATAAACTTATGCAGCGATATTTAGTGATAACAAACACGTACGTAAAAATTTTCATATTCAACTCAAAAAATTAAAAATTTGCTAAAATTCGTATCCTCCAACTATCAACATACTTGCAGCCCCACATTGATTCATAGAAGGTCATTTTCATTAACTTAAGTACGTACGCTCTAATTCTCATAGAATCTAACTCCTTTCAAGCATAATTAGTTCGGGGCGAAAATGTGTTCGCATTTTATATATTCAAGACATTTCTTTCAAAGTTTAGTAATATATTTATTTATATTATTAGCGTGTATGCCATTTTGTTATGCATATTATTATGCCATCTGGTAAGTAGTAACATAATTTCGCTCTTAGTTAGTCGGAGTACGAATTGGCTCATGAACAATCATGACTTCTCATGATTTTTCCTTTTCTACGCGCATCTTAGGTATATAAATAATCAAGGAAATCAGACCTGTAGTGCTATTCTGTAAGAACATTTTCGTGTCTCGACAGCGGAATCCGCGGTGAGATATCAAATTCGTATTCATTAAAACTCGACAGTCCCGTAGCTCCACACTTGTGAGTGCGGCGACGAGTCGAACCCTGTTGCGTGAGAACGTTGACATTTAATAGTATAAATTCGGTATTCTGTAAGGGGATTTACCGCTTCACACATCACAATTCGAGACTTGATTCGACACTTGACTTCATGCACATATTCTAAAATAAAGTCATAAGAAAAGAATATCGATAAAATAAACACAGCTCTAAATTGCCGCTCTTCGATTCGACACTCACTTCACATCGCTTGTGCGTACGGAATGTTTACAGAATTCCAAACCAAGGTGAAGTGGGTTCGCTTTCGAAGTGAGCGCTGTCACTCAGGTGAAGCTCGATATCGAAATTGTTATTTACAGAATAGCCCTGCTGGTTTAGAGTTGTGGACAGAACCGAGCTATTTTTATTTTCCGTCCCCTCAAAGGGAAAAAGGAATGAAAATTTTCTGCAGATCTTTTGAAGAAAAACTTTTTAACGCATGCTTGACTTAGGCAGTAAGCTGGTGAATGCGTGATGAGAGCATTACGAAAACCGTGATCTCTTTTTCTCACATAGTCTTTACATTCAAAAGTTCACACTCGACGGTATTCGTATTTAAATATGGTACCTGGGTGACCGAGCTAAGCTCGGTATTTTTAGTAAATCGTTTTTTTTTTTTTGAAAATCATATTTAAATACGGAGTACATATTTATAGAATATGAATAAATTTTTTTTATCAATAATAATAAAAATTATAACTAAATGTGTATAAAAGTCAAAAATAAAAAAATAATAATGATAAAATATGAATATTATTCTATTTTACCGACATAATAATAAAAAATATGAACTGGCTATTTAAATAAAAAATAAAGAGTGCAGTTAGAAAAAAAAAAGAAAAAATGATAATAGGATTTGAACCATGATCTTTTCGGTAGATCGCGACCGGCTGAATTCTCTTATGCTATTACAACTTTATTGACAAATGCGAAATTTACCTTCGTATTCTAACGATTTTGTAGCTATTTTTTCACTCCCTAAATACAGAGATAAAATGACATTTTCTGAAAATGAATCCTAGCTAGATAGATTTATCTCCCTCGAAACCCCCTATATACTAAATTTTATGAAAATCGTTGGAGCCGTTTCCGAGATTCAGATTATATATATATATACAAGAATTGCTCGTTTAATAGTATAAGATTTCCATAAAACACGATTTACTAAAAATACGTATCTAAGCTCGGTCACCCAGGTACTTCCTTATATTATATGTACCTATATGTTACAATGATAGTATTGCTTAACAGATAACGTGTTTAAATATATTACGAACAAGTGATTGGAGTGATAAAATTGTTTTAAATTAGCCACATAATTGATAATTTTAAATATTCTGTGATTAAAAAAAAGGTTATTTGTTTTATTGAACATGTATTGCCACTCATAAATTATTAAATAATAAGTCAATTAACGCCTCACACGTTGGAAAGCCGACCTCATACAACGCTAAGTCAAACGCCCAAATACAAATGCTAGTCATGAGTCGTGCTCGAATCCGTGACCTCTAGCATCAAAACCGACAGCTGTAACCACTTCCCCAATACAGCGTCGTAATTAATTAATTTCAAATATGTCTTAAAATCGGTAGTCATAAAAATGTCCTTGAGTAAGACATATTTTTTATTTCTTTAACGTGTATATAATCTGTCAAAACTCGGTCAAATTTGAATGACGGAGTTAGCTAGGAATTTTAACCTTATTTATTCATTCAGAATAATGGCTTCCATCAGAGCGAAATTAAAAGAAATGATTGCGCCAATGTCAGAATTTTAATTTTAATATTATTCTTAAAAACGATAAAAACGAAATGTCAATATTTAAAATGCGGTCAGAACGATTTAAAAAATTCGAACATGATATGTTCTCAATTTTGTTTCGTTAAAATAAACGAACCGTTTTTTAAATATAAGAACAGAGCTTAGATTAGTAAAGGCAGTAAGTACCTAATATTAATGGAGTTTTTATTATGGAAAAAGTTCTAAAAATATTTATGCTACTATTTTTCTCACATGATTCCTAAATATTAACTTATTTTAGGTAACATTTTTTTAATATCAAGTTAAGTTTCAATATATCAAGTTATTAGATATTATTGAAAGTTTTGTTACTTTTGATTAATATTGTACAACTAAGCTGTTATGTTTGTACGAGGCTACAGCCCCGGGCCTCAACAAAGAAGGGTTTTCGTATTCGTTAATTTAAAATTTGTGTTAAAAATAATTTAATACCTAAAGCATATCATTTAGTTCAAGATTATATGAATGATAAAGACGTGTGACGGGTTTAGTGTCGCTATATTTCATGCAAATTATGGCAAAATTTAAATAAAACACAGTTTTTTTTAAATAACTGCGGATTTTTCGCCGATTTTTCTCTGCTGAATTTACATTCCGGATAGACAGTAGCTTTACTTGGAACGTTCTTGAAAACGTGAAAACCATACGTAATATATTTTGATCTCAAATCAAAAATTGTACGAGTCCTTTTGAAGATGAAAGATTTCATTGATAGTTTTCAGCCTTTTAATTTAACTGTACATGCAATATAGTAGATACGTCATATTACTGGTCGATGTAATGGAAGTTGGTTTTTTTCGTACGCGAGCAAACACAATTATATCATGAATAGTTTTTAAGAAATCAAAAAGATAATACCTTTAAACTTGCTTAGTATAATATTTATGAAAAAGTCAGTTATGCTAACAGACAAATATTTTAATAATTGTGTTTGCAGGCAAACGAAGAAAAACCGACTTCAATTATATAGACAAGTAATACAACGTAGGTAGACGAAAAAATATGTCAAGTACCTAAATACGCATTATCAAAGATTACTCCAAAAGTTGTAATCAGATCTCGATGAAATTTAAATATGAACACATGATAAACATCGACTTTCGATTAAATTTAAAAATTAGCAAAATCGGTACACCCAGTAAAAAGTTATGCGGATTTTCGAAAGTTTCCCTCGATTTCTCTGGGATTCCATCATCAGATTCTGGTTTCCTTATCATGGTACCAAACTAGGGATATCTCCTAACCAACAAAAAAAGAATTATCGAAATCGGTTCATAAACGACAGAGTTATCCCCGAACATACATAAAAAAAACATATATACGGTCGAATTGAGTAACCTCCTCCTTTTTTTGAAGTCGGTTAAAAGTAAAAAGCCGAGATTGAATCCAAAATGATTCAAGACTGCGAATAACTCCGTATTATATATATATATATATATATATATATATATATATATATATATATATATAAAGGTTATAATATAAGTATAAAAGACTTATCATATAAACCAAAACCAGTTAACAGATTATTTGATTTTATGTGTTTTAGGCACACTTTAATTGTTTGTAAATGAATGTTAATATAATTAAAATATTCTGGCACGTGGCAATAAATTTACATATGTATCAATTTTGAGGAATATTAATTCAAATTTCATTTAGGTAACGCACAGCAGGAAATTATCTTAAACATACGCGTTATGCTTCAATAACGTTACGCAACAATATTTCATTACAAATTGAGTATCTAGTATCTTTGATTTTTTTGTAGTATCCTTATAAAAAATCGTGGGAACCGATATCAAATTCCCGACCACATTTCTTAAAAACTAGTGTAAAATGAAAAAAAAAATACATATTTAATCTTGCGCGACTACACTCGCATTCATTGCTACTCGACATCATGACACTAAGGCCCTGTTTCTTCTGTTACTAATATAGATTTTCTTGCACATAAGTTGCTGATAGGTTTTATAGGAAACTTCATCCATTTAAAGGAACGTAGTTAAAAGGAGTCCAACATCGCATATCGTTTATTGCCGGACATACCACGTAATGTCTTAATAATATTGTAAATACCAAAGTTTGTGAGAATGGTTGAATAGATGGATAATAGGGATAATAAGGTAATAACCCTTTCATACAAAAACTACTGAACTAATTATAACGAAACTTTGGTAGGTGACACCCGGAGATCCAAACTAATACTTTTAAAATACTTTTAAATTACCCAGGAGAAACCGCGATGCGAAACTAATATATAGCTACTTATATATTTGGGTAGAAACAGGTTTATTTATGTTGATGTAAAATGGTGAAACAATGTTCGATATCTATCAAGGAATGTGATAATATGTTAAAAAAATTTTAAAGACCACGTTTGTAAATAATGTTTTTGATATAAGCTTTTATAGACGATTTATAGACGATACAAGACTTTTTACTGACGTATTTGAGTTAGACTGTTTGGACAATGTTTTTTTGATAAAATTGAATTTGTGTTCATTATTCATGTCATTAGCAAATTTTAGATTCAAATGGATTTAAAATTTAAAATTTATTTTATATTTATTTTAAATATATTCAAATTTGAATTTTGATTAACTTCAATTTTAGTTTAATAAATATAAAATTAAACTAAATCTTCTTTATTTATATATATTAAAAAATTGATAGCCTGTTTTTTTGTTTGATTATACTGGGAAAACTACCGAACCGATCGGAATAATAGTTATACCGTAAGATGCAACGTGTTTCGGAGAAGGTTTTAGAATATTCTATGTCAATAATTATTTATCGTGTAACAAATATAGACCGAAAACGATCGCTAGTTCATTTACCGAGGAAGACTATAGGCTATATAATATTTTTGTACGTTTTTTGGAACGAAGTTCCTAATTTCCTTGAAATAACGCGGGTGTAACCGCGGTGTACAGTTAGTACTCAAATATTTCAGATCAAAATGCCGCCGAACAATCTCAATAATGTCCCAGCAACGAAAGCGACAACCGTGATGATGTTCCACGATCGCTACACGGCCGGTGAAACGACCGGTGGGCTGAGTGTACTGTTCACTGTGTTGTGTATTGTGGACCTGTTCGGCGTATTCCCTGTTGTCGCACTGCCGAAGAGTATCATTTCCTGCGGTAAGTTTTCCATTTCATCTAACAAGTGTAGATATAATATCTATAAATTGAATTGGGTAAGAAAACAAATTGGATACAGGTAATAGTTTTCGTTGGGGCACATATCAAAACACGAACTGAAACTTACAGAAGACCACAGTTAATGTTGTTCTCTAAGGAAAGATCGGAGACAGGCTCGGCAACGCACTTGTAATGCTCCAGGTATTGCAGGTGCTTATTATCTACGCACTGTTTTCGCTTGCGAGAGCTTGGAAACAGTACGTAGGTAATGGTCTACCATTTTACCACCACCACCACCTTACGCTTGTTTGACATCGCGGTACTAAGAAAAGCAATTAGTTGTTATACGTTATTTATAAGTAGGTAGAATTTGTTTTTAGTATTGTCGGGGCTTATCTCTGAAACGACTGAACCGATTATGAAAATTCCTCTGCCTGTAGAACGCCACATTGTACCTGAGTATCACGGTTGGTATTCTATTTCAAAACAAGAACGGTAGAAAAAGTATTACTGCGCCCCTTAATCCGCTTATGTTCATGTAATGGTAAGCGATATGGCAATACAATGTAAGCACTGAACTTTACTGCAGAAATGTTAGTCTTTAATCGCTGGTCTGGAAAAAACGCGACACTGTATATCCATCTTTGTTTCGATGGCGACAGTGTTATATTTTGTATTAAAATTGTATAAAAAATTTGAAAAGTGATCTATGTACAACTTAAAAACTGGAAATTGGAAGATCTATATAATATCTAATAAAGGGTAGTTTAATGGATACGGAAAAGATGAACGATAACGTATATGTAATACGAAACAAACACCACCGTTGGGCGCAAATATAGTAATTGATAAACTTTGAATTTACTGTAGAAAAGACGCTTAGGCATAGGGTATTGACGTCAGCTAAATAGCTAATAAAAAAAATACTAGTTTCAATTCATATTAACATTCGAGTTCACGGACAATTTTCTCTATTTAAAAATTACTAACTGATAATTATTATCATAATTTACAGGTATATATGGAATACCTCTAGTGATATCAGTTTTCGCGCTGCAACTCTACACAGCGGTGTTGCTGGGAAGGAGTTGGCTTCTAGCGCACGAAATATCACCAGATATAAGGGAGAAAATCAGGTTATTGTTATATAATTATTTTTATAGTTTGACGATACTTTTACTTTCACGGGACTTGAAAAGGAATTAATGCGATTGTCATTTTGAGACTCCAGATAGACCACGACCTGAGTGACCAGACTGACTTGTGGTGACATGAAATGCTGGGAGTTTAGAAATGTCATATTTACGTAAAAGTATATATTTTTATATACATTGTTGCACGCAACATAGTAAAATTTAAAGTAAGAACTTAATAAAAAGAAATTAACTTGCGTTGTAAAATATGATACAGTATTACCGCTAAGTAGCGAACTATGCCATCAGGTTACTAGATCATGGATTAAGTATTTAGAACAATGTCTGTGGTTTTTAATGATAAACATAGTTTTTATTTTGTTATTTAAAACAAAACCAGAAATAGTTATTGCATAATACTAATTGTATAGTCAGTTCGATTCTTAGATCGGAGCAGCTATTTTTAGTAGTGTTCTGGTTTGGTGATGGTTTCTAATATGTCATCATGAGACTCCCCACCATTGTATGTGGAACAAGTAAAGCCTTCGGAACCAAACATCTGATATCGGTCATTACTCATAGTAGGGAAATTATTTTCCAGCCCACAGAGAAGCACCACGATGGATTGAGCCTCAGTTCTAGTTCTATATGGAGAAGGCATTAGACCAGTAGTAAGATGTATATAGGCTGAATTTATGTCATTAATTCCTACACGTAAGCTTGAGTATATTTATTTCTATTTTTCCATGAAATACATCTATTAGGTTAGACACTAGATCAGGTCAGGTTTTTAGCTTAAGTAGAATTACGTGTTATTTGTAGGTCGATTTTAAAAGTTTTACATTGTTTTACAGGTTTCCCTACGCAGCCATTGCCGAGCTAGCCTTCGGCATGAAAGCAAAGACGGTGGTAACGTTCCTTATAGACGCGACGGTTTTTGGAGCTGGAATACCTAATTTTATTTTTGGTTAGAAAAATTCTTTCATTTTTTTCGCTTCATATTATAAAACAAAGTCGCTACCCTGGCATATGTATGTCTGCCTGTTTTTGATTAAAATCAAAAAGTAATGACCGCATTACCATTAAATTTTCTCGAAAAGACAGAGTGATTTATGAGGTTTAGGTATATGAATAATTGAAATACTATAAAAATTGCTGAAAATGTCAAAGTAAATGTACCACCTGGGTAGTTTACTCTAAAACAACGCCTTATCTCTTTAAGCTATTAGTAAGTTAAGTAGGCCTCAAGATGAGTATTATATTCGTGCAAAAAATGAGAGTACGCGTGTACAGTATTGATGATAGTAACTATATAATACTTCAGTGTACTGTTAAACTATACATTGTTTGACACTGTTTTTCAAATTACTTGTATTTTTCCTTTCTTTCTTTATATAAGTGAATAAAATCTACAGCGTCCCAAAGTATGCAGTTGTTCTGGTGGAAAATCACGGGAGGGGAGGTGGCAGTATCCTACTGCATCTGGATGATAATGATCGGTCTGCTGCTGTGCCCTGTCATGTGGCTAGGCTCGCCGAAGGACATGAAGTAAGCTTAACCCTCGCTATATACTTTTGGTTAGGTACTGGCAGAATGTTTAAAACTTGTCAAGGGTAATGCTTTTATGTCCTTGACGTAAAGACTTACTACAGGAATTCCTTAATGGTTCCATGTACAGCCTACCATGTTTGGGTGTCATATTTCAAAGCAAAAACGAAAAGAAAGTTTAATTTTTTGCGATTATTCACGTGTACTTTTGCAAAAAATATTGTGCTCATATTTGTTTTTCCAACTGTGGTCTTTGTCTAAAACTGGTCAAGTGTATGACTCAAAATTTTAATCCGTTTAAAGTAACCTTTTCTTCGCAAACTTTCATTCTTATATGGGTGTTTGTCCCTATTGACAAATTTTATAATACTTAGAGAGCACGTACACATCATACACATAAACATCTGATTACGACAAAATATTGTATTCCAGGTTACGTGCAACCTACAACCAACTTCCTCAACTTTATACTATGATATACATGATTAGCTTATTTCAGACGTGTTTGTTGTTGCTGTGTGGTTACGGCATTAAAGAATATAGCCACCCCCTCTCTTCCCATGGGTATCATAAGAGGCGACTAAGGGATAACACAGTTCCACTACTACCTTGGAACTTAAAAAGCCGACCGATGGCGGGATAACTATCCAACTGCTGGTATACACAGGCCGAAGACGGGCAGCAGCGTCTTCGGTACGACAAAGCCAGCCTTGCGGTCACCAACCCGCCTGCCCAGCGTGGTGACTATTGGCAAAACACATGAGTTCACGCCATTTTTGGTGTGAACTTGTGGAGGCCTATGTCCAGTAGTGGACTGCGATAGGCTGATGTGATGAGACGTGCTTGTTACACACTGTTTTTTTATACCGCCATTTTTAGTTTACCTTGTCTTTTTCACACACTAATCCCAGTGTAGTAGCAAATAAGTTTCAACCTTTCTACCTATATTTTTTATACAATTAGGGCTGCCAACAAGCTCACGATCTACCTGATGGTAACCGGTGACCTGCTCCTGATTTTGAACAGGATATTTACGGCTGTGCCCTACCTCAACAAAATGCAATTGGATCTTTATTTCTAGCTCTTTCTCAATTTTCACAATATTTATGTTGCAATTAAGCGACAACTATTTTTTGTCTATTTTAATCTGTTTTAAATAAGCCTGCTCTTAATCTCTACCTATATTTGTTCTAAGCAGTTATAAATAAATAAATTAATGCCTACACTAGTACCTATTTACATCTGTGTCTTGGATCCGGAAACACATAAATAACAAGCACAGACCACGGCAAACATCTGTATAGGCCAAAAAATATATAGATATGCCTGCCTAGTACGGGGATCGAACCCGCAAACGCCAGCGCAATAGTCATAGGCCAGTGCTGTGACCGTTGCGCCAATGCGTCGTCTGTTTCCTCTGCAGGCCCTTAGCGCTGACGTCCGTTTTAATAGTAACAACAGTGGCAGTGTGCACGTGGACCTGCATCGTTCTCGACGATACCTCGCCCCCCTCTTCCGGTGGAGTTCTCACATACGTTCCCAGCCTCAAGGATTTTCTTGTTGCTTACGGGATTATTGCTTTTCAAGTAAGTTATGATAATAAAAATACGACGTTGTTATATTCAAAGTGAATCAATACATCCTGAGATAGAAAAGTATTTTCAAATATTATAAAATACGAACTAACTTAAACATAATCAAGCAAGCATTTTGTAGTATTAAGGGTTAGTGATATAATAAGTAACCTATTACCTTATCATCTCATATTTTTAAGCCATAATAAATTAATTAATTTGTTTCATACATAGCTTAGCTTCTATATATAATAGTATATATTATTTATATTGTATATTTTATATAATATATATTTGATATATTGTGTATATTATATTTTGGGGTTATTTATTATATATAACACGTGGTTCAATAAGTCCCGAGACTAAGTACTAAAAAAAGGTCTTTTTTATAAAATTTATTTTTATTCATCAACATAGTCTCCTCCAAGAGCGATACAGTCCCTCCAACGCTTTTCTAACTTTTCTATCCCATGTGTGTAGAACGATTTGTCTTTGGCTTCAAAATAAGCCTCCGTTGCTGCGATAACTTCACTATTTGAGTCAAATTTCTTACCCTGAAGCATTTTTTTGAGGTCTGCAAACAGCCAGTAATCGCTGGGGGCCAAGTCAGGCGAATAAGGGGGATGAGGAAGCAATTCGAAGCCCAATTCGTTAATTTTGGCCATCGTTCTCACGGACTTGTGACAAGGCGCGTTGTCCTGGTGAAACACCACTTTCTTTTTGTTCATGTGAGGCCGTTTATCCGCAATTTCGTACTTCAATCGCTCCAATAAGCACGTGTAATAGTCACTATTTATATTTTGCCCCTTTTCAAGGTAGTCGATGAAAAGTATTCCATGCGCATCCCAAAATATAGACGCCATAACCTTACCGGCCGATTTCTGAGTCTTTGGACGCTTCGGGCGGCTTTCACCAGCCGCTCTCCACTCCGCTGCCTGCCGATTGGCTTCCGAAGTGAAATGGTATATCCAGGTTTCATCCATTGTTACATACCGACGTAAAAAATCCTTTTTATTATGATTCATCAGCGCCAAACATCGCTCTGAATCATTGATACGTTGTTCCTTTTGATTAGTTGTAAGCAAACGCGGCACCCACTTAGAAAAAAGCTTTTTCATGGCCAAATTTTTATGTAAAATAGTGAAAACACTACCAGCTGAAATCTTCACTATCTCGGCTATCTCTCGCACTTTTACCTTCCGATCTTCCAATACGATTTTGAGGACTTGGTTGATATTTTGTTGAGTCACTGCTTCATTTGGACGACCTGAGCGTTCCCCATCATTGGTGTCCATGCGACCGCGTTTGTATAATAAAAATATTTCAAAATCAATAATTTTATTGTTCCATTTTTAAAAATTTGACACATATTCTTGTGTTGATAGCCAGTACTTTTTAAAAATCAAAAGAGTTTTTAATATATGCGCCATTTCCAGGTTAGTCTCGGGACTTATTGAACGATCTAGTATATTTTTTCTTTTTATTTTTTTTTAATTATTATTATTATTATTGTTATTTATATATTTTTTTAAATGCCGTCCCAGAATAACATTAACAGTGAATAGCATTGACAGTGAATTATTCTTATCTCTATCTTCAAGCAATTCTTCTAGTAGTGATGATAGTTTTTGCAGCTCATCAAATCAACCACTTAATGTTACTCTCGACTCATATTTCTCGAACTGTAAACAACATTTTAACGTCGCACATATCAATGCACAAAGCATTCCGGCACACTATCCCGATATGCTTGCGTTGTTTGATTCCACTAAAATTCATGCAATTATGGTATCTGAAACTTGGCTTAAACCTTTTTTACCTTCAACTTCTTTTTCCCTTCCAGGTTTTCAATTAATTCGCAATGATCGCACCGGTAAGGGGGGTGGCGGCGTAGCTATTTATCTGCGCTCCTATATTCCTTTTTCTATAATCAGCTCGTCCAGCCAGCCCCCTCCTGTGGATTCTGCAGAACATTTACTAATTGAAGTGACTATGTCCCATACTAAAATCCTTCTTGGAGTCTTCTATAACCCATCACTTCTCGTAAACTATTTTCACACCTTTGAATCAACTTTAGAAAATTTTTCTACAGCTTATGACCATACAATAATTATGGGTGACTTTAACAACTGCTTACTCAAAGACGATACTCGTAGTAAACGTTTGTTATCTGCAGTTGAGTCTTGCAACATGCATATCTTGTCACTAGCAGCCACCCATAATTTTCCAAATTCCACGCCATCACTTTTGGATTTGATCATGGTTTCTTCATTAGATCGTGTTTATAGGTTTGGTCAGTGTCCTGTTGATGCCTTCTCTTATCACGATCTTATCTTTCTTTCCTACAAAGTTCGTCCCGTCAAGGCAAAGTCGAAAATCCTTATGCAGCGTAGTTTTGGTGGAATGGATAATAACCGTCTCTGTGATGATGCTCGTCAGGTTGATTGGTCGGTAGTCGCTGAAGCTACTTCAGTTAATAATAAGATCGATATTTTTAATTCACTTTTGATTAAATTGTATGATAAACATGCGCCTGTAAGACCACTTAAAATGAAACACCTTCCTGCACCATGGTTAACCGATAACATAAGAGCAGTAATTGCAAAAAAGAGTTTCTACAAAAATCGTTATAAATGTCAAGCTACTGAGGATAACCGTACAAAATACATCAGGATCAGAAATCGCTGCAATACATTGTGTAGAGATGCACAGAGACGCCACATTCACAAATCAGTCGAAAACGGCGACCCAGCAAAAACATGGAAGTTTCTGAAAACAATTGGAATTGGCAAAACATCTCATAGTACTCCTTTAAATAACGTGGATATTGAACGCCTCAATCAACATTTTTCAGCTGCTAACGTTATGGATAGCGCTATTAAAAAATCAACTAGTAACATTCTTTCTCATTGCCAAATTCCAGACTATCCTCCGTTTATTTTTAATCAAATCACTGATTGTGATGTTAAGAAGAGCATTTTGTCTATTGCTTCTAATGCCGTCGGTGCTGATAACATTAGCCGTGCTGTGATTGTTCCTTTAATCGATATTGTCACTCCTATTTTGACCCATATCCTAAACCATTCCATTTTTAACTGTGAATTTCCTGACGCATGGAAGCAAGCACAAATTATCCCACTGCCTAAAAAACCTAATGCTTCCATGTATACTGACTTTCGTCCTATCTCCATTTTACTGTTCCTTTCAAAAGTTTTAGAAAAAATAGTGCATAACCAGCTTAGTCTCTTCCTAAATAAATTCAATATCCTTAACCCTCTACAATCCGGTTTCCGTTCCGGCCATAGTACAATGTCAGCTCTGGTGAAGGTAACCGATGACATACGATGGGGTGTGGATAATAAGCGCCCAACAGTACTCACTTTCTTGGCTTTAGTAATGCGTTTAATACCGTTGACTTTGACTTACTATTAGGTCTGCTGCGCTCTCTTAACATATCTCCAGCAGTGGTTGATTGGTTTCGAAGTTATCTTAAAGGGCGCCGGCAACGCATTCGTATTGAAGAGACTTTCTCTTCGTGGTGTGATGTAATGGCCGGTGTATCCCAAGGTGGTGTATTGTCTACTTTACTTTTTTCATTGTATATTAATTCAATAACTTCCAACATAACTTCTCTCCCACACATGTACGCAGACGATGTACAAATTTATCTTCAGTCTTCTCTTGAGGGGCTACCTACAGCTGTCTCTGTTATCAATAAGGACTTGGAAATTATTTGTAGCTGGAGCAAGATGTACGGCCTGACAGTAAATCCTGCTAAGTCTCAGGCTATTGTAGTTGGCAGCCAGAATCTGATTTCTAGAATCGATTGGGTGGAATTACCGAAGCTAAAATTCAACGGAACTGTCATACCATATAGCAAGAATGTAAAAAACCTTGGTTTATACATAGACTTCACGTTATCGTGGACCAATCACATTAAAGAATTAAGCCGAAAAACTTTAGCATCACTAAAATCTCTTCAGAGGTTGCGTTATTTTCTGCCAATTCCTACCAAAATTATTCCAGCCCAATCTCTAAACCTATCCATTCTCGACTATGCCGACGCAAGCTATCTCAATTTAACCGAAGAACAAATGAATAAACTTGAGCGACTTTAAAACATCGCCATACGTTTCATATTTGGTTTGCGCAAATATGATCATGTCTCCGAATTTCGTTCAAGGCTCAAATGGTTACCTATCCATTTTCGCCGGAATCTGCATGTTCTCTCGCTATTGTACTGTGCGTTATTCCACAAAAATGCACCAATCTACCTCAAAGATAAATTTGAATTTCTTGGAACTCACAATAAAACTCTTCGTTCAGCAGAGAACCTCACACTAAGGGTTCCTGTGCACAACACCAAATTTTACAAATTGTCTTTTTCTGTACAGGCAGTCCAGTTATGGAATGCGTTGCCACTCAACATCAAAAAAGCACAATCGCTTATCTCCTTTAAAAACTTAGTTAAAGCCTACTATCTCACTATGATTAATTAATCAGTTTAGTTCTTTCCAATTTGCATCACTTTTACTTATTTTATCTTCTATTTCTTATTAACTTTGTTAAATTGTGACGACATGTTATGTATGTATGTATGTGTGTATGTATGTATGTATGTATGTATGTATTAATGTATGTATGTATGTATGTATGTATGTATGTATATGTGTAAGCATGTAAGTACGTATACTTTGTATGCATGTAGATATTTTATATATATATGTGTATGTATGAAGTATTTTTTTTCTATATTTTTTGAGTAGGGAACGAAAATGCATCATGTTTGCATGCATAATGTTGAATTTACAAATTATATAGATAATTGCGCTGCTACCTTTTCAATGCATGTTATCCTATATCTAAAGGTTGTCTGGAAGAGATCGCTACTAAGCGATAAGACCGCCTTTGTACATTACTATCTCTATGTGTAAATAACTGTTTTATGTAATTTGTTTTGTCTCCGAGTGGTGTGCAATAAAGTATATTCTATCTATCTTCTAAATGACTAAATCTATAGTAAAAAAATTATTATATACTTTTGGCGGCATCGGCAAAAAGCTACTGCTACTGAGCTTGCTATCGGGACTCTGGACTTAAACGTTTAGCAGCCCTACATATGGCCATACCCATTATAAATCGTAACTAAATAAACTCAGATACAAGCTTAAATTTTTTTCTGTCACTAGTTCGACATCCACCCAATGTTGTTGACCCTCCAAGTGGATATGAAGGACAGTCGGAAGATCAACAAGGCGGTCCTCGGAGGTTTTATGATCACCGGTTTTATGTTCACCGTAACATCGCTACTGGCGGCGAATAGATATGGATTTCGCTTTGAAAATAATATTTTACAAGGTATTAATGTTCGTCTCTCATTTTTCTTTTATAAAAAATTTTGTACATATTTTTTGTTAAGGATATTATAAGGCATTCGCGTTAAGAAAATAGTGATTCATCGCTGTCATTTAGCCACAACTATTGCTAATTAAATTCTAATAAATTAGAACACCTTTTTTATACGGCCAGCTTGGTAATCAAGCATACGGTTTTCCTTATCGTAAGCGATTACCGTAGCTTATAGACGGAAACACCAGAAGCATTACAAGCAGGTTGCCAACCTTACCCACAATCCTCCCTAGATCTCCAGAGTCACCTTACTCACCAAAGGTACACAACACTGCTTGAGAGTAGTATTACTCATTTAGCTATGATCTTCTGTAAGGTCCAGGTATTTCCCCATTCGGGCTGCAGAAGATTTTGAGCAGGAGATTTCCTGTTCAAAATATTCTACAAAAAAATGGCAGTACAAAGTTTAGTTTAGTTTAGTATATATTATGTCTCATCATTTAAATTATTTTATAATTTCCATTAATTTATGATTTCCATGAAACATAACAAAAACTTAATAATTTCTTATCTATGTAGGTATGCCACCATCGATCACACTGTGCGTGGTAGCACTGTTGGTCACCCTGCAGCTTTGCTTCTCGAGCGCCGTCAGTAACTCCGCGCTGTTCCAGCACGTCGAAGACATTTTCAAAATACCTAGAGGTAACATACTTTTACATTGACAATTATATTAAACTACCGTGGATAATAACTATCTACTAAAATTTCTAGCAAATTGTTAAGTTGTTGTACTCGAAAACATTTTTTTTTTGACAAATTAATACTGTTATTGATTGAAAAAGGTAATTAGGGGTCGTGCATTAATTACGTTATGTTTTTAGCAACGTTTTGGAAGACAAAGGCATCTTCAATCAAAGAGTAGCGCTTGAAGCGCTTTCGTTCTGTTTATAATGCATTGATTAAACAGAATACGCTTTCTTTCTTTCTTTCTTTTCACATAATATTTTTCTTTCGCGTTTCATTTTGGTCTATAAGCACTTGACTTTTCGACTTATAGGTTAATTAATAATAAAATAAAAGAAATTTCACTGGAATTAAACATTTTAATATATCTTTATTTTGTTTAGAATTCTGCGTGCAACGATGCCTCATCCGCTCAGGGATCGTCGCGTTAGCGGTATTCCTCGGAGAATCTGTACCTAGATTCGACCTTGTCATGGGTCTAATTGGATCGACTTTAACCGGACCCTTAATGTTTATATTCCCACCGTTATTTTTCTTAAGACTGTGTTATAAAAGAACTCAAATAAAATCGAATATGACACCACCAATTCCGAAGAAAAAGTTTGTACATTTCGCCGATGAACTTATTGTCAAAAATGGCGCGAATGGAATTCATAATGGCAGTTCTTTCCCGCTCATTACTCACAGATATCAAACGAAATATAAGACTTTTGATAATGCACACGTTGACAAAAATTCAGATATTGATATGAATGATTACACTGTGAGATGGTATGATGTTTTGATAGCCATGCTAGTTATGTTAATGGGTATACTAGCGACTATTGTAGCCACATATACCAGTTGGTCTGACGCTATTACTTCAGCTGAATTTTCACAGCCATGTTTACTGAACGCGACCGCCGCTGCAAGAACCTTCATAGAAGCAGCTAATCACGTTTTATAAATATTTTTTATTACTTTTCATTGTGATAAATGAAACAATCTTGAATCTCTGATAAACTTTCTTAACAATTCTTTTTATGAATGTGAGAAAGAATATTTGTATTAGAGAAATATAAATAAAATTAAAACGTTTTTGTTGTTTTATATAAACGTTGGTTTTAATTTTAGTGTAATAAGTAATTGTTGAATAATTTAGATTAGTTATAAGAACGGAGTTATAAAATAAAACATGTAAAATTATTAAAATATTTATTTTATTTAATAGAACAACCAACAGAATATTGTATACATGGCAAAAAAAAAATATTCCATAATATTAAAACCAGCTGTCAACCAACATCAACGCACGTTTTTACACGAGCAAGACACGAAACATTACTGGTGCGAATTATCTGTGCGTAAATGAGGATTATTATAAATTATGCCTGTTACGTAATCTAAAGTCACTTAATATACCGTGCATTGTTGGTTTGACAGATCCACAAAAGCATTTTGCTTTCGAAACAATGATACAATCTATGAATGTACATAAAAGTCAAAACATTAAAAAATAAAAAATAAAAAAACGACCAAATTTCGAACAACAATCTTATCGACACATATAATAAAAATTTAACTGATCGCTGTCTGTACATGGAAGATATATGAGAAAAAACATTATTAGGACCTTTATCAACGCAAAAAGCACCCAAAACAGTGATTTTAGTCTGTTTGTCTGTTCGTTTGTGCACACTAATCTCAGAAACGGCTTATCCGATTTAAATGTGGTTTTCACTAATATATTTTGGTAAGCTTCGCTTAACATTTAGTTTGTTTCATGGTAATAAGTTAATAATAATAAAAAAGTTATGCCAATTTACAGAACATGTAAATACCCAAAACGCGGACGAAGTCACAGGCACAGCTAGTTATATATATAGTAGTGCAACGAGGTATTCCAGTCAAATTTTTCCAGATTTATCCCTATTATATCTTAGTTAAAATAATAAATATTTCTAATTATATTTCAAAGGCATACTATTGTATAAGAAGAAAAATACAGAAAACCATTTTAATATAAATGTCTGTAACATCAAAATTTAACCGTATTCTAATAATAAAAATACACACTTTAAACAATTCGCGCTAAGAAAATAGTAACTCATCGCTGTCTCTTAGCTTAGCCACGCCCTTTTGACCAATTAAATCGTATCAAAGTAAACATCCTGCTCAAAGTGATGTAGTACCTCCACCTTACAGAAGATTACAACTTAATACTCTCAAGGAGTGTTGTATTCCTGTGGTGATTAAGATGATCAGAGTTCCTGGGGAGGGTTGAGGTAGGGATCGCCAACGCGGGGTTTTTGTCGGTGACCTCTTCGCGGTGCACCCTGGGCAACGGGGCGGGCAGCAGTATCACAATCGTGGTACTGCTGCTCGTCGCGGCTAACGACCAACACGTGGGGGAATGCGCTTCGGCACTCTGCTCTCAGCAGAGTTGTCCCGTCGAGCACATCAACGGGAGGAATTCTCCGGTGGCGCTGCGCTTGCGCGCCGCTTCTCGTAATCCCGTTACGTGGTGTCGTGGTCATGTCTCGCGGCCACGTACGGGACCGAGGGTCTTGCCTTAACCAACTGGACCGCGAGGAAGAAAGGAAGGAGGAGAACCCTCTATAAAAAAATTACCCCAAATCACAAGCGACGACGCAGCGCGAGGGGATGCATGGCTGATGGGAAGTTCAGTCTCTACTGCAATCCCTGGTTCGGTAGCACCGGCCGACGCCCGAGTCGATCACGTCAGGCTTACCCAGGTACAGGGGGAACTGCCTCGGGTGGACCACCCTTTGCTCCATACTCGTGGGAACCAAACGAAAATTGACAAATATTTTTCTAATAGCGATGGTGTGGAGAATGCTTGGGAGGGGCACACTGCTCTCGATTCTGATGAGTCTGCCGAGGAGGAGCCCTTGAGGGCCCGATCCATGGGGAAGCGGCCCCGACTGCACTTGACCTCGGCCATCGTCGGGCAACGAGAGCCATTTGCCGCTGACTGCGCTTGCACATAAGCGCAACAGCAAAAGAGAAGAGGTCTCGCGCCAGAAAGCGCTTGAGGCAGTGGTTTTGGAGGCGGAAGAAGCACGCCGGGCGATGGTTCTGGACGTCGGCGATATCCGCACTGTCGACGCCTTGGGCGTACAAGTCGCAAAGGACGTCGACATGATTCTTAAAGTGGCGAGATCGGCGAACCTCAAGGGGACGTTCGTCAAAGCGTTAAAAAATGCGGCATCTTCAATAAGCATTGCGGCGGAGGCATTGAAGGAGTGAACCTCCTCGGACGAAGTCCGCAAACTCCAAGCGGAGAACACTCGGTTGAGGAGGGACGTTGACTGGCCAAAGATCGGCCCTTACGAACTGTCTTTGGCCAAGTGCAGGATACTCCCAGCGAGATTGACAGAGAGGATCAGATGCGAGCGTCCTTGCTCTCTTCGGTTCAGCAGATGCTTGACGTCCGCTTCGCAGGCATCCAGGAGAGGCGGCCGCCGGCAAAGACATACCGTCTACCGCTGGCGGTAGATCAAACCACAGAGGGTGAGGCTGCAGCCGCCATTACCAGCCAAAAGTTGCTAAAAAGTTGCTAAAAAGAAGGGCACGAAAAAGCAGAGGAAGGAAAAACCTCCTGCGTCGGATGCCGCTGCTGCGAAATCACAGCAGCAGCGGAAGAAGAAAAAGAAGGCGAAATCCCGGTCTCCCAAGTTGGTGGCCCCCCGTCGGCCCCCAGTGTTTATTACACTGGAGCCATACGCGAAGGAACAGGGGGTCACCTACAGTCACATACTCCAGCGGGCTGCAGATACATTAGATTAATGACGGGTTAAGCATTCGACGTGCCGCAACCGGAGTCAGGCTGTTGGAGCTGGCGAAAGTCCAGACCTCGGAAGCGACACAGCGTCTGACGCAGAAGCTCGACCGCGTCCTCGAAGACACGGCAAGGGTCGTCCAGCCCATGAAGCACGCGAGCCTCCGAGTTTCTGGACTGGACAACTGCGACACTAAGCAAATAGTCTCTAATACCAACAAATAGCCAAGGCCAGCAAATGCGACGTCGGCGCCATTAAAACTGGTGAAGTGATGGCTGGACTGGGAGGGATAGGCGCCTCGATACTAAGGTATCCGATCCCTGCTGCGAAGGCTCTGGCGGAGGCCGGCAGACTACTTGTCGGCTCGAGCTCTGCCAGAATCACACTACTGGAGCAGCGCCCATTGCGCTGGGGTCGCACACCCTGATAATACAGTGGTCGTAACGGGCGCCGCAAACTACCATCTACCCTGGACTGCTGTAGCTAAGCATGACAGGCCATCCGCCGGGTATAGTAGGTGACCCGGCGGATTACAATTGCAATTGCCTACCTGCGTGTGTCCTGCGCAGTTGATCGTCGTACGCAGGGATGAAGGAGTCTTGGGGGGCTGAGTCGAACGGGGTCTGGATTTTGTTACCATGGGAGACAACACGCCCTCTTTGGTCCGGATTTCAGGCTAAACGGTAGCCCCGTAGCTAGCCACTGCGGGGAAATGGACATGCGTAACTGCACGGATGAGCTGGGTGCTTTACGCTGGCGAGATGGGAAAGGGTCCTCTGGGAGGGCACGGGGACCGGCCATGCTGACGGGGCAAGGGTGTTCGGAACAACTGGGGCCCGTGGGATCGCGGTCACCAGACGGGCATCTGCAGCTCCCGATGTCGCGCTTGGAACCCAACCTTTCACATCTATACCCACTGCGTAGCCCCGGTGTCGCAACGGTATCCCCAACGTTGCGGGCTCCATGGAGGGTAGGGAGCGCAGTGGATGAATTTATTTCTTACACATCATGGACAAAAACAGATCCAAACCCACACAGGGACCTGAAGGGAAACCGGATGGTACCTCACTGGTGGCGAGAACCGCGAATGCGGGTCCGTCTACCAAACACCCATTACGGGTCCAACAGACACAACAGGGGAACGGTACCACGAAGTTGGGACCGCCCTCCCCCACAAGCGGAGGCAAGGCAGCGAAGTCGACCTTGACCTCGGCAAACACACACAAACATGGGGGTGGTGCTGCCGAGGTGGCGCCACCACACACAAAACGCAAGTCCGTGGGAGGCCGAGGGGAAACTGGGAAACCGGAGGAACCAAGGCCGTCCACGTCGACGGCGTCCTCAACAGAGGGTGCTATCCTTGTTGCCGACAGGGCGCCGTGGCAACCCGGAACCCGGACGG
The DNA here is from genome assembly GCF_905220565.1 of Melitaea cinxia. Lineage (NCBI taxonomy): Eukaryota > Metazoa > Arthropoda > Insecta > Lepidoptera > Nymphalidae > Melitaea > Melitaea cinxia. The sequence goes on along the minus strand of NC_059417.1, from coordinate 8,050,057 downwards.
CAGAAGAGGTGGCTGCCCTCCAACGCTTTGAATTGCCATTTTAATTAGTGGCAGAGTCAGCAGTACCGTGTGCAATGTTACACAACAGGCGCTACGGATTGTGGAGAGATGGTGCATAGACAACGAACTTACCGTCAATCCCAGAAAGACGGAACAGGTAATGTTCACTAACAAACGACTATTGGGGAACTACAATCCCCCTAGACTGTTCGGAACGGAGCTGCAGTTCAGCTCGGAGGTAAAGTATCTAGGAATCATCCTAGATAGCAAACTGAACTGGAGCAGCCATCTCAACAGCAAGATTGACAAGGCTACAATAGCCTTCTGGCAGTGCCGCAGAATGAGAGGTAAAAGATGGGGTTTATGCCCAAAAATCACTCTGTGGCTGTACCAGTCCGTCATCAGACCAATTATCAGCTATGGCGCAGTGGTTTGGTGGCCGAGAACCAAACTAATCACCGGCGAAGCAAAGCTACAACGACTTCAAAGACTGGCTTGCATGGCGACTACGGGCTGCATGAGGACCACTCCGACTGCGGCCCCGGAAGCCCTAATGAACTTGCCGCCGCTGCATCTGTTTATCCAACAGGAGGCGGGAGCAGCCGCGGTAAGACTCAGGAAGCTAAACCTATGGAGAAACGTAAAAGTAACACATACAGGTATACTTGGTGAACTGGCGAACAGGGAACCGCTCATCGAAGCGGTTACCGACAGGATACCCAAACAGTACGTATTTGATAAAAAATACAGAATACAATTACATGAAGACCCAGGGGAAGGCCTCAACCCCAAGGAGTTGAGAATCTTCACAGACGGGTCGAAAACATCAACAGGTACAGGTTCTGGAGTTTACTCAGAAGACCTGAATATCAAAATGTCATCGCCATTGGGAATCCACAACACCGTCTTTCAGGCGGAATGTATGGGAATCATAATGGCTGCAACAGCGATCACTTCTAGAGAGGTACATAGTTATCCAATCCGTATTCTTTCCGATAGCAGATCGGTCCTTCAAGCCCTACAGAGCGACATGGTGACATCGGGGCTAAAATACGAGTGCCATCGAGCTCTGACGAAGGTAAGTGTAACAAACACCATTATCCTTCAATGGATAAAGGGCCACAGTGGATCGCGAGGCAACGACGCGGCTGACCGACTAGCGAGGAATGGATCGGAGATGAGGGTCCACGGACCCGAACCCATTCTGCCTCTGCTTTTCCGATGGCTGCGCAGCCAGCTGCGACACAACACCAAGGTAATGCACCAAGAATATTGGACAAACCTAACTACCTGCAGGCAGACCAAGGAAGCTCTTCCGACGATCAACCCAAGATTGTCCCGCAAACTTCGCGGTTATGGGAGAGCCCAGCTCCGACTACTGGTCGGGGCTTTTACCGGACATGCCTTGCTTAACAAACACTTACACAATTTAGGTGTTACAGACAGCCCCCTATACAGAGCGTGCATGGAGGCAGAAGAAACGGCCTCACACATCCTGCTGGAATGCGGTAGTGTGGCGAATTACAGGGCGCTACACCTCGGGACACCGAGGTCGCTCCGGGAAGTCGTCAGCAACACAAGGGGTCTGCTAGGCTTCCTCAAGGAGCTAGGCTGGCATGAATGAAGCCCCCAGCCTACCACGCAAAATAGGCACACTGCCTAAAAAAGGGATCCATCGTAAAAAAAGGGATCGCCAACGCGCTTGCGATGCTCCTATGTTACAGGCGTCTATCTACTACGGTAACCTCTTACCATCAGGTGAGCCGTACGCTTGAATGCAAACCTGGCCGAATAAAAAAATGTTCTAATTTGGATATGGCCAAATGACAGCGATGAATCACTATTTTCTTAACGCGAATAGATTATATATTTATATTTAAAAAATCAACAACAACAGTCTTAAATAATATAAATAATAATAGGTTTTGTAGTAAATATTTAATAACAGTAATTATTTATATGTTTATTAGGTAAAATAAATGCGCTTTTAATCTTACGACTACATTTGGAAATCAGTCTGTTATATGTATTTATATTTTAAAACATGTGATAGATATATTCTACAGCATACTATATTTATAATTCTTACCCTTGCCCGCACTAAATATCCTCTTCCTTTCAGTCAGCATTTTTGATATTTATTTTGACAAATAACCACTATTGGTATAGTATTTTATAAAACCAAATTGAGCACATTTCATATATTCAATAATTTATGATAATATAATATTTGTTTAATTAATTCTATTATACACAATTATTTTTCAAAAATACATACATAAAATATCATTTGCAACAAAAGTAATGATTATATTATGCGATATCTAATATCTAAAAAACATTAATTTGTATTAATGTAAGCTTAGTTCAAAAGAACCGTTTCTTAAAAAAGGTTTTCCAATATTTTAACACAGGCAGTGAAACCAACCAAACTTCAAGCCTTTTGATTAGGAAGCACTCTTTACTCTACTACTACTCTATTGCACGCAGGGTAATTCAATCAGATTTTAGACAGGGCTGTAGTCAAATTAAGCCCGAACGAAGGCAAACTGGAGTATTTATAAATTGCACAAATTAGCATAAGTTCGGGTAACCCAGATGCAAAAGTAATGAATTGTAAATCATTTCAAAGCAGGATTTTATTATCCTTACTAAAACGCTACTTGCTTTAGAGCCATAAATATTCGTGTAAATCATTACGATGTCGATTCTTATAGGTAAAAAGTTTGAGAGAGCATTGATTAAAAGGCACTTATTATGTCAGAGACTTATTTCGAGGAAATGATCTGAAAATCTATTGAAATAGGAACTATTGCCATTTTGTTTACTTTAGTTTTCATGCTTGGATGTATCGACTAGTAGACTATTATTGACCGCAATAGCCTTTTTTTGGCCACTTTTACCGCCTAAATTTCATAGTAAAATCTGTCTATGTTTTGTGTATGTGCCGGATCTTAAAGTTACCCTGTTGAAATAATAAAATTCGTGTTTAGCTATTTTAGTGGCAACACTATTTTTGTAACAACTTATTAGTCTAATATGTCATTTTCTTTTCTCTGTAATCTGTGAAATGTCGTGATTAAAACTATTCGTTAAAGTTCTTTTGCTCTTTTTATTAAAATTTCACAACATACCATTTCTTGTACAGATAATGTAGTACCAAAGTTGTTAGTCTGGCCTAAATCTATAATAATCTGTATTAATCTATTTTATGTCCAAACCACGTATATCACGTTTGAGTCTACTCATTCCGGAAAATGCCCAGCCGGATATAATTACCGAAAAAAACCTTTTGGATAATTTCCATTTCCATTTAATAAATTCTTAACCTTTACCAATTAAAATATGTATATAAGCGAGATTTAATGTAATATAAATGTAAATAATACGTTTTATATAAGTTGATAAATAAACTTATAATATCTAATAATCGTACAATAAACAATCTTTTATATATGTTTATGAGTACATATGTATATACAGGTTGGATTAGTGGAAAAATTAGTCAAATAGAAGAATTAATTGAAGTTTAATTGTAAG